>NC_143530.1:17408807-17736307 GCF_031878675.1 Megascapheus bottae | reverse complement strand
GTCTCCTCTGCTCCAACTTAGCCATCTTAAAAACATACAGCTAACAACTTGCAAACTGATCACAAATGCTGCCAAAAGCCATTTGAAAGGCGGGAATGTAGAACACACAGTCCTTGCTCACCTGCCTTAGAGAGATGAGGTATCTGTGCTTGATGCATTAACTAAGAAGGGATATCAGTGAACTACAGATGAGTGTGTCAGTGCAGAAGAACTTCAAAAACACATTGAATAAAAAATCGAATAATCATGTAAATGGCCTGATCATTTTTATCTAATGTCCCCAAATATGTGTATATATACATATATATATAGATATAGATATATATCTCAACTCACATGGACACATGGACATAGTCCAGTATAGTTCTAAATATTTAACAATCAATTCTATCACTAGCCCTATGATATAGGCATAATTATCATCTACATTTTAATGTAAGGCCCAAGAGGTGAAATGACCTACAGAAGATCACTTATCTGCTAAGTAATGGAGGAGCTGAGATTTGACCCAGGTCTCAAGACTCCACACTTAACTACCATGTCATCCCCTTTCTCATATCTGTAAAGAATAAAGGAGCAGGGAGAGATGTGCAACCCAACTGCACTTAGAGGCCTTGCTCACATGGCGCCCTCTGCTCAGAAGAGTTTCCTCTCATTTGTTATGCCTTGGTTTTTGGCAAAAAGGGAGAGATCAGAGTATTTTTACTATAACTCCTGTTTCTCAATTGCCTTCCACTTAATATAGTTCTTACGACAAAGTGGTGTGTTTTGCAAGTTATTTTCTGATTGTCCTCAGGTCCATACTATAAAAGGAAAAATCAAAGCTAGGGAAGCAGTGCTTAATTCAGGGGATTATAGATTGCATAGAACAGTTTTTTCCCCCAAAACAACAAGAAAAAGAAAGAGCCAATGCCTGTGACACATGCCTATAATCCTAGTTACCCAAGAAGCAGAGATCTTAGGATCATGGTTCAAAAGACAAACCAAATAGGGAAGTCCATGAGAGGCTTATTTTCAATTAACCACCAGAAAACTGGAAGTGGCGCCTTTGTTACTCGTGGTAGAGCACTAGTCTTGAGCAAAAAGCTGAGATCCTGAGTTCAAGCCCTACAACTACCACTACCACCACCAACAAAAGTATCTGCTATATTCAGGTGTGTGTGTAAGTACTGACCATAAAAAAATCAACTAAGTACTATTGTTTTGTAGCACTTGTAACTTAAATAATAATTTACATTATAATGATCACTGATTTATTTATTCATCTATAACATTTCTGCATGGTCTGTTATTTTTTTTTTTAATTAAGAAGAAAATGCCCTCAGTGCAGTGCTTAGAAGAAGAAGCCACCCTGCTGGGAAATAGTATCCTCCAACATGAGCCTTCATTCCCACCAAAAAAGAGCTTCACAGTCTTCTCTTTGCCTGCCTACACCAATTTCAGAATGAGGGAAGAGGTCTAGAGACAGGAAAGAAAGCAAAGAAGAAAAGAGGAATTGAAACTTCAAGGAGTTACTGGAATCAAGAATGAAAAAAAAAAAGTGAAAAGACCACAGCACCAGAAATAACCTCATCTTTGAGTCAGTTTGCCAAGGGAAGGCATACATGACAGGTATCTGACTACAGCCAAATGTCCAAAGTGCTGGGGCTAAAGTCACGTGACTGCTTCACAGTGCTTCTATGGTGAAGAGGAAGTGGCATAGAATGGCAGTCTTCCCTGGGCCTTTAGAAGTTTTCTTCCCCAGTGTCAAGGGCATCTTTAGGCTTCAGCAGTTAAGTGCATCTGCTTGGAAACCTGTAGGACCAGTTGACCAAAGTCCTGATGGTTTCCTTCACTAGAACTAAACACAATCAGGGGAACTGATCCCCTGAATGGATCCATTTCTTCCACTTAAGAAGGAGGAAAAAGAGCTTAGCAAAAACATGTCTCCATAGCCAAGATTTATAATGAGCATGGATGGCAAAGTGAGAACCATGGGCTAAGGGTTTGGTGTCTGGGAGCAGGTACCTTGCAATGAATGGCTTTAAAACTGAAAACGCACTGAAGACTTTCAGTCTTCACCTTGCTATAGAATTTAACTCTGAATCTGTAAAAGGAAACAATAATTTGTAGCGGAGCCAAAGGAAAACTCAACCTTCTCCCATATCGCCCCAAACTAAGCCACAATATCAGTCTGCAGTGCTAACGAGGCAAACACAATTTCACCAGTGTCTGCCCTGTGTGCTCTGTCTCTACCAAGAAGTATATTTCCATGTCTGCCAGAGATCTAAGGGAGAGTTGAGAGAGAAGTTAACTGTGTGCCTTCAGACATTAAAGGGCATCTTTGTCTAAAGATAGGAGGATAGATAGAAAGTGTAAATCTTAAAAAGTGTGCCTGTGGCTCCAGGGGTAGGGCAGTAGCCCTGTGCTAAAGAGCTCAGGGACAGCTTCCAGGGCCAGAGTTCAAGCCCCATGGGAAACCAAAAAAAAAAAAAAAAAAATCCTGGGCTGGGAGTTTGGCCTAGTGGTAGAGTGCTTGCCTAGCATGCACGAAGACCCGGGTTCGATTCCTCGGCGCCACATACATAGAAAAAGCTGAAAGTGGTGCTGAGGCTCTAGTGGTAGGGTGCTAAGCCTTGAGAAAGTCCAACGACAGTGCTCAGGCCCTGAGCCCAAGCCCAGGACTGCCCCCCCCCAAAAAAAGAAAGTGTAAATCCTTTCATTTTGAAGAGAAAATTATAAATCTCACCCATTGTAACTCTTACAGTAAGAGATTGAACTGTAGTACATAAACCACCAAGTGTCAAATCAAAGAACATGAAATACTGTTATTGCAAAAAAAGAAAAAAAAAAGAATGATATTAAATGACTGGCTCTCAATCCTTTGACAAGCCACAGACTTTCAATTTTCTTTCCCAAGGAACTGAAGGAAAACCTCAGTGAATTGCTTCTGATTACTCAGTAAAATTACTTGCTTCAGTGATAATTCATTGGGATACTTTTTTTTTGGTGTGTGTACCCACACATGGGATTTGAACTGTGGGCCTGGATACTGTCCCTGCAGGTTTTTGTTGTTGTTGTTGTTCAAGGCTAGGTCTCTACCTCTTGACCATAGCTCCACTTTCCCAGCTTTGTGATAATTAACTGTCTTATGGACTTTCCTGCCTAGGATGGCTTCAAACCATGATACTCAGATCTCAAGCCTCCTGAGTAATGAAGATTACAAGCATGAGCCACCAAAGCCTGGACATTATGGCACTTTAATGATTTTAAAAAAGACAGAAGAATCAGTTGTAATATTAAAGAAATGGTATAAGATTGTTATATTGAAGAAAATGGTACAATAGAGACCTTTAGAAATTTTTTTTTTTTGCCAGTCCTGGGCTTAAGCTCAGGGCCTGAGCACTGTCCTTGGATTTTTCTCAAGGCTAGAACTCTACCACTTGAGCCTCAGCACCACTTCTGGCTTTTTCTAAGTATGTGGTACCAAGGAATCGAACCCGGGTCTTTGTGCATGCTAGGCAAGCACTCTACCACTAGGCAAAACTCCTGGCCCACCTTTGGAAATTTTGTATAAAGTGAATTAGAAAGGCTGGGAAAGACCTGGGGAAGTGTAAGGCTCTAGCTGGAAAAATAAATAAGCAAACGAGGGTATGGTTTAGTGGTAGAGTGCTTGCCTGGCATGCTTGAAGCCCCAGGTTTGATTTCTATAGTACCACATGAACAGAAAAAAAAACCGAAGTGGCACTGTGGTTCAAGGGGTAGAGTGTTAGTCTTAAGCAAAAGAAGCACAGGGGCAGTGCCCAGGCCCTGAGGTTAAGCCCCAGGACTGGAAAGACAAACAGATAAATGAACAAACATGCACATACATATACACATACAAATAAAACAAGAAAATGAAATAAGCAAAAAAAAGAAAGCAAAGAATGGAGATATGGCTGCCATGGCAGGGCATCTGCTTAGGAAGAGGGAAGTCTTGGGTTAAATCCTCAGTACTACCAAAGCAAAACAACGTGGAAAACAAGAAGGTATCATTTTTTTTTCCTTGTCAGCTGGTCCTGGGGCTTGAACTCTGGGCCTTAGCACTGTCCCTGAGTTCTTCAGCTCAAAGATACCACCCTACCCCTTGAGCCACAGCACTACATCCAGTTTTCTAGTGGTTAACTGAAGATAAGAGTCTCACGGACTTTAGTGCCCAGGCTGGCTTTGAACTGTGATCATCAGATCTCAACCTCCTGAGTAGCTAGGATTACAGGTGTGAGCTACCACGTCTAGCATAATAAGGAGGAAAGTGGAGGAAACAGCACAGAAATACAGAGTCCATAAAAAGAAAGATCTCAAGACCCCATCTCAAAAAATAACCAGCAAGCTGGTGTGGTGGCTCAAGCCTATAATCCTAGCTACTCAGGAGGCTGAGCTCTGAGGATTATGCTTCAAAGCCAGCCCGGGCATTAAAGTCCATAAGAATTTTATCTCCAATTAACCACTAGAAAACTGAAAGTGGTGCTGTGGTTCAAGGGGTAGGGTGGTAGCCTTGAGCTGAATTGATCAGGGACAGTACCCAGGCCCAGAGTCCAGGCCCCCCCCATCACACCAAGACCAACACACACACACACACACACACACACACACACTCAGAGCAGCAAAAACAAAGTTAAGAGAGTGGCAGATAAACAAATTTGAGAGGGAGTGGTAATGAGGATCAAATGGGAGCAAGCAGCTTAGCAAGTAGAGGTCCTGACTTGAATGTGTGTATAATACAATCAATAATCTATGGCTTTATTTATACATTGACATTTATAGTGGATAAATTATAGAATCATTGTAATTTTTGCAACATTGGATAAAACATTTTGGATATATAGGAAGGTAGTTTTTCAAATTAAGCTCTGGGTCTAAAATCTAGACTAGCAAAGATCTTACATTGGCTCAGACAGAACCTAAAGACACTTGGGGTCATGGGGATTTATAGGCCTAGGAGTGCCATCCCTTTAACCTCAGGCTACACATACCTAATTTACAAATCTGGAGAATCCCAAGTCCTCCAAATCCAGAACTATTTGAACTCCCATGAGACACCACAGGTAGGAAATTCTATACCTGATCTGAGGTCCATTACAGTCCAAACCCAGGGACACTAAAAACACTGTGGGAAGTTACATCTGGAGGGTGTGAATCAGGAAGGCATGACAGAGGACAACAAATATCCCTACATCTGAAAAGAATTCCCACATCCCAAACATTTCTGGTCCAGGCATTGTAGGTAATGGATGCTCAGGCTGTTGGTGGTCATCTTCTGCCCTGTTTCTTCCCAGCCTCAGAAATCTTCCTCCACAGAGGAGTCATAAGACCAGGATGTGCAATTTTGAATTGTTTTGATTGTGGCCACACGTTTTTGAAAACTCTTTATGGCTCTTTCCAATATATGTTTTCCAATGACATTTACTGTGCACAGGGAAGAAAAGTCATTGGAGAACAGGGTCATTCAGAGACTATAGGAAAATAATAATAAAAAAAAACCTTAAGGAAAGGGGTAGGGCAGAATATTTCTCATTTGGAAGGAAAATACTTCCAGATTGCATCTGTTTTTGAAAAAGTTCCGTGGGAGACTATCCAGAGACACTCCTTTGAAATTTCCACCCTCCTGGAAATTCAATCTCCCTGTGGCCCAAAGTTGCAGGGCAGAGGTAGGCCTTGGATAAAACCCACCCACCCACTTACTCACACTCTAATTCTTGGCTCCAAACTTGCTTTGTCAGGCATATGGGAAGATTTGAATGTTTGTGGGTCAATTTGGATGGAGGAAATGGAGATTCAAAGACCTGGAAATCACTAGTCTTCTTTTGTGTGTTTATGAAACAAAGGTACAAACAAGACCCTAAAATTAAAACTAAACTAAACTAAACAAAAAGACACACGGAGCCTGGCGCTGTGGCTCACATCTGTAATCCTAGCTATTCAAGAGGCTGAGATCTGAGGATCGCGGTTCAAAGCCAGCCCCAGCACTAATGACCATGAGATTCTTGTCTTTAATTAACCACTTGAAAAGCAGAAGTGGTGCTGTGGCTCAAGGGATAGGGCAATAGCCTTGAGCTGAAGAGCTCAGGGACAGTACCCAGGCCCAGAAGAGTTCAAGTCCTACGACCCACCAAAAAAAAAAAAAAAAAAAAAAAAGACACATGGTTATGGCCTGGAACATGGTCCATGTTTCTCAAGAACCTGAGCATCTAGTAATGGTTACTTCCCTTCCCTCCCCAGAGCAATATTCCTGATCATTACCAAAATGGTGGAGAAAGAGGCTCAAGTCCTCTGTAGGGTTTCTACATTTCTATAGACTTGAATTTCAGCAAAGAGGTAAGCTGCTCTCCTCCTCCTCCTCTTCTTCCTCTTTCTCTTCTTCCCCTCCCCTCCCCTTTCCCTCTCCCCTCCCCCCTCTCCCTCCCCCCTCCTCTGTCCCCCTCCCCTTCCTTCTCCTCCTTTATTTTTAGGTCAGTCCTGTAGCATAGGACCTGGACATTGTCCCTTAGCTTTTTTCCCTCAAAGATGGTACTCTATCACTTGAACCATACCCCTACTTCTGTGGTTTTTGTTGTTGTTGTTGTTGTTTAATTGGAGAAAAGTCTAAGACTTTTCTGTCAGGCTAGCTTTCCATCGTGATCCTCAGATCTCAGCCTCTGCAGTAGCTAGGATTACAGGTGTGAGCCACTGCACCAGCCTCCCCTTTCCTTTAAGTAAAAGAAAAAGCTAGCCGAAGGAGGATGAGAAGAAAATAATAAAAAGGAGAGGAGGAAAGAAGAAAGGAAAGAAAGGGAAGAGGGAGGAAGGAAGAGGACGGAAGGAGGAAACAAAGGGAAGGAAAAGACAAGAATAAATCACAAGTACTGCTTAGTTTCTAGATGTAGAGTTGGACTGGAGAAAACTTTCACGCCAGAAGGTTCACTTTCCTCTTTTCCCTCTGTTTCCATTGGCTGGTTGCACCTGAGTGCCTATGGGTATCAATTATTAGGCCTATTTCAAAAAAATAAAAATTCCCTTTGTGTGTACCCTGTTGCCTATAGAACTGGTCTTTTCCTTGGAGTCTCCAGGACTGGTTTTTTTCTTTCTCTCTCTCCATGTTCCCTGCATTCAGCTGGGAGGTGTCAAAACCATGTAAGACTTAGTTTTATCTCTATACATCATGTCAGCCTCCCCTACTCAGCTCTTCAAAACAAGACTTTTTTCCCCCTCTTCCTAGAACCAAATCGAGTGTGGTAACAATAAGAAGTGCCACCCACCCCTATGAGACCACAAACAGCTGAACACATTGAACCAAGGCTTGTAAACAAGGGTGTAGACTCAAGAATGTGCTGGGGCCATAACAAGAGGGAGAGAGCAAGAAAGAACTAGAGCAACTCAAAAGGGGAGGGGAGCGGAAAGTGCTCAGCCCTCTAGAAACAAAACAAGGCAAGACGCTGAAACCTCATGAAACTATCTGTGCAGGCCTTTCAAACTCCTTTTCACTGCAGATTTTAAACATCTCCCATAACCCGAGGTACCCAAAGGTTAGAAATCCATATTCTTCCAAATCTAACTGGACATATAGGGCAGGAGGAGAGGTTTCTCAGGATGCCTTAAAGGCCAGTGGGTACCAGTAGCTCACTCTCGGTATCCTGCCTACTCAGGAGGCTGTGAGCTGAGGAGCACAGTTTGAAGCCAAGCTGGGCAAAAAAGTCTGTGAAATTTTTGTCCTTAGTTAATCAACAAAAAAGCTATAAGTAGATCTGTGACTCAAGTGGTAGAAAACCAGCCTTGAGCAAAAATGCTAAGGGATAGTGCCCGGGCCCTGAGTTCAAGCCTCAGTACTGGTGTGTATGCATGTGCACGTGCGTGTGTGGGCACACACACACACACACGAAAGGATTGTAGGAGAGGAGAAAGAGAGGAAGGCAGAAAAGAGAATTTCATGTATCAGATAGACATGGCTGGCACTTCCTTCCCATATTAATTATCAGGTCCAAGCAAGTACTTAGTAGGATAATTAATATCAGATGATATCTACAATTAATCATAGCATGCTATTTTGCATAAAGTTTTAATACAAAACTATACAGTACAACTTTTTTTTTTTCTGAAGTAGTCTGGGCTGGCTTTCTGGGGGCAGTGTCAGCAAAGGAACTTGGAGAAAATGAGACAGGATTAAATAAAGGTGAGCTGATGCCCTTCTTCCAGTATAAGCTTGGAAGATATCAGTTGCCTACTTGTCCATCTTCTACTACCATGGAGACTTGTGCAGGAGCTGGGCACAGGGGCTCACAGGGGAAGGAGAAGGCTCCACCAGAGACCAGACACTGGATAGCAGTATTTGGAATTGTTAGGCTGATTTTTCCACAATGTCATTGCCCACCTGAAGAAGTGCCTGATGGACTCTGTGTGTGTGTGTGTGTGTGTGTGTGTGTGTGTGTGTGTGTGTGTGTGTGTGTGTGTGTCTGTATACACTGAGTCTTGAACTGAGGGCCTCAAACTCTAACATGACTTTTTTGCTTATAGCTGTGGCTCTACTATTTGAGCCATGCCTCCAGACTGGTGTTTTGCTGGTTAATTGGAGATGAGAGTCTTGTAGACTTTTCTGTCTGGGACTGGCTGCAAACAGAGTTCCTTAGATCTCAATCTCCTAAGTAGGATTGTAGTAAGACATTAGTATGTGTGTGTGATGAATTATACTATGTTTTCACTTTTTACGTACATAGGATCCAATAACAAAGACTCAGTACTTCCAGCTTCCTGTGGGGCCGTGTGGTTCATGTGGTTCAGGGGCTGTTTCTTTTGTTTTCTCTTGTGTTTTGGGGGGCAGAGGAGAGCAGGGTGGGGATTGAACACAGGGCCTGGGCACTGTTCCTGAGCTACAACCCCCACTTCCGGTTTTCTGGTGGTATATTGGAGATAGGAGTTGTGATGCTCACAAGACAGTATGCTGGAAATGAACTTTACAACTTGAAGGGTGGGAAGGAAAGTGGGAGAAAAATGAGGGAGTGGGTAACAATGTTTGACAAGAAATGTACTCACAATCTTATATATGTAACTGTAACCCTTCTGTACATTACCTTGACAATAAAATAATTTTTTTTTAAAAAAGGAGTCTCAGGGACTTTCCTGCCTGGCTTCAAACTGTGATTCTCAGATCTCAGCCTCCTGAGAAGCTAAGATTATAAGTGTGAACCACTGGTGCATTGTTTTGTTTTAAATAGACTAGTATAAATGCTGTTAGTACTAGTATGAGCTAGGGCTCTGATGTTAAATGTTCCCAGTATAACACCTATTAGTTTGTCTTGTGTTGAATGATATCTAATCAAAACTATATGCAAAAGGAACATGTTAGGATTGGTTGCAGATATTACCTGATAATAATAATTTTTTCACTAGGTAACTTAGTAAGGGGAGAAATAGCTGGTAATGCATAAGCAACTTATTTCTCTTTTCTGCCTCCCTCCTTCCCTTCCCTCTTGTGTTCTACAATCTTCCACTCTTGGGAAAATATAGGTCTTCTATTTAACTCCTGCACTCTTGGGATCTCATTGTATTTTATTTAGTTATGTATGTGTGTATGTGTATATTTATTATATTTATCTTTTTCTGAGGTACTGGTGTTTGAACACAAGGTCTAGCTGTTACTCTGCCACTTGAATCAGGCCTCCAGCCTTGCTTTTTGCTAGTTATTTTTGGAGAATTCCAGTGAATTTTTCTGCTCAGGACTGACTTGCAACCATGATTCTCCATATCTCAGGCCCCAGAGTAGCTTTGATTACAGGTGTAGATCACTGGCACTGGCTATTTATTATTTTGTTGTTGTTTTGAGACAGGATCTCATATATATCAGGATTATATACATATATATATATATATAATCTTATCTATCTATCTCCAGACTGGCCTTGAACTCATAATTTTCCTACTTTAGCTTCCCAAGTCCTGGCTTCCTGGCCCTCAGGATGGTGGAATGAATATCATTAAAGGTACTTTTTCCCCCTCTAAGTAACTGAGGAATGTGTGTCTTTTGCTTTTCTGAGTTCTTTCTGGGGTAAGGAAGGGGACTCTATGCAGGGGGGGGTCTTTGCTTTACTGACGTTAAGGACTAAGACACCAGGTGAATAGCCAGTAAAGCATTTGTGAGATAGCTGGGTTATTGTAACAAACCAGCATTCAAAGGACTAGGCCCAACTAGCAAAATCCTCTGACAAAAGATTTCTTACAGGCATGACTGAACCACTTCACTGAAATGAGAAGAAAATATATTCATGAAAAGCCCCAGAGAGCAACTAGTCAACAGGCGGGGCACTTGTGGTTGGGTGTGTAGTAGCTTACTACATTGGTGCTGTGTTCTCCAACCTCGCCTTTCCTGCTGACCTCAGCAGTCAGGCCCAGGCGCAAGACTTGAAGCTCTAGGATCTAAGTCTTAGTCTCCATTTTAGCCTGTCTGTCTGGCTTGATAGGGAGCTTGTACAAGGCAAAGATTATGCAGAATCTTTGCTTAAGGCCTGATGCAACTCAATGCTCCATCGATACTGTTCAAAGAAATGAGTAACTAATCTCAGTGGTTCTCCAGGCATGCGGAGCCAGACTTTAGGAGGTGTGCATCCAGGTGGATCGACAGAATGATGCCTGAAAGAAAAGGGGGTGATCACAGGGGAGGGTGGTTGGGAACATTCTTTGCTTTATTGTAAGCTTAATCCCTCTCCTGGATCTAGAAAAAGCCAACCTCTGTAGGGCCTTTCCAGGGTGGCCGTTGATGATTATAAGGATCTGAGGTCTCTTCTAAGCACAATCATCTGTCTGGGATGTCTGTACGGATTGAATACAAGATACCCATGGAATCTAAGATCCAAGGATGCTCAGGTCTGGTCTATAACATGGCATGTGGGTTTCATATAATCCAATGTCAGTGCTATGTGAATATATAATATAAGTGCTATGTGAATAATTGTTTACTGTATTGCTTAGGGAATCAGGACAAGAAAAATATAATTGTCCATGTTAAGGCAGATGCAATTTGTTTTTCAAATATTTTCCATCCACAGTTGATTAAATCTAAAAATGAGAAACCATGGATAAAGAGGGTCCATTGTACTCAGTCCCCAAAGCACTGGTGAAAGAGACAGACATATTCTCATGTAACTCAATCACCTCACCCATGAATGTTGTAGCTGGATGTTTATTTGGGGTTGTCTGCCAACTAATGGAATTAGAGTCTTCCAATTTTATGACAAAGATAAGATGTCTATAAAAGGATCTCTTTGAAGTCAGTTTAATAAAGACTTCCAAACATGTTTATGACAATAATAAATGTTTACCTGCCACTCTCAAGTTTTATTACTATCGTTTACATTCCTAGTTCCTCTTGTGTATTCAAGTTTTGAAAGAAAACTGTAAGCTGAGAGTGGTAACATATGCCTGTAATCTGAATACCTAGGAGGCTGAGAAAGGAAGATTTCTAGTTTGAGGCCATCCTATACAGTATAGAAAGATTGGCTTGCAAGCAAAAAAAAAAAAAAGGAAATGATAAGCAACAAATTACTACAACAACAGATATAAGAGGAAAAACACCTAAAACCTGGTGTGAAACATTATAATGGTTGGATGAGAAAAAAAATAAATTCAGACTTTGTTTCTGGTGTTTCTGTAGAGTTTTTCTGGTCTCTCATACAGAGTAATCAGCTTGAGTAGAAATATTTAGTTCCCTTTTCTTTATATACACAGGGATAAGAGGGCACATGGGAACGGAACTTGTGGTAAAGACGACCTTGCCACAGAAGGACCCCACCCTTGCTTACCTTCCGCTGGATCCAGTGGTAAATATGTGGCATATGGTAAACATGTCTTGGGCACTGGCCTTGCCACACCCCATCTCTAACAGAATGAACCGGAATGTAAAAAATTTGCACCTCTTTTGAAATGTGATGAAGCAATGTAGAACTCAGAAATGGGGAGGCCACCTTTTTCGGTACCATATTGCACATTTTTGCACAATGTGTAAGAACACAACCTCAGAAAGCCGCAGAAGGAAATAGGATGACTGGGGTTGTGGTGGGGAGAGGTTGAGGGGAACATTGGTAATACAGGCTGCAATGTGAGTGAGGGGTAGAACCAAATGCCTGCCCAGGAACATGCTCTCATTTCTCCTGGTCCCACCCCCAACTCCATACCTCTCTCTCATCTTCCATGATCATTTTCTATCATTCATCTACCCATCCATCCATTCTGCGTTCTCTTCCCCACCATGCTGGCTGCTGAAGATACTGTTGTGGTATGGTGGTAAGGACTAAATAAGTAGCTCATGGGTAGAATAAAGATTTGTAGTATTTATTGATTTTCCTGGTTTAAAATCTCTGGCTAATTTCAAGCTATGAAATAAAAGTACAAAATCATACTGTTTCCACCATATAGATATAATAGATATAAATCACCTCCAGGACACAGATAAAAGTGCAGTAAGCATTGATGAATTTTGAAGATTTACTCGTGTAACATTTGCATATGCATTTGTGTGCCAGTCCTGGGGCTTGAACTCAGGGCCAAGGTGCTCTCCTAATGGAGGACTTTTTGCTCAAGGCTGGTCCTCTACCACTTGAGCAACAGCTCCACTTCTAGGTGTCTGGTGGTAAATTGAAGATAAGGATCTCATGGGCTTCCCTGCCTGGGCTGGCTTTGAACCTCTATCTTCAGATCTCAGCCTACTGAGTAGCTAGAATTATAGGCATGAGCCACTAGTGTCCAACTTATGACATTGTTTTAAATACTAATGTATAATGTTAATTAGACTAACAACTGTTTCTAGTTCTCAAAAATCCTGATAACAGTTTGATCCCTAGAAAGTCTTTAATATTCTTAGACATTCTCTGGGGAAGTTAAGGAGTGATTCTTACCACCATGAATGTAGACTTGGGCAAACAGTAAAAGGATATTCAGAGCTCTGACTACTCCTATTCTGACTGGTAGAACATTAAATGATTTAATCTACCAAACAGGTACATACACCCTTAGCAAAAAGCATGTTGGTCAAAATGGCAATGAATGGTTATCTTTTGGTGATAAGTTTTGGGAGGAGAGTTTGCTTTTCTATATGTGCTTGGGTTGTTTGCTTTCTTGATATTTTCATCCTTTTCTGCCAAAATACTAATCAGTCCTACAGGGCTAGTCAGTCATCTTTCCATTTCTGTGACAAATACCTGAGATAACTTATCTCGAGAGAAAAGGTTTATTTTGGCTCACAGTTTTATAGGTGAGTAAAACTGCACACTTCAGTGGTTGAGAAGCAAAAGAGAGAAAGAGGAAGGGATGGTGGCCCTACAATTCTGTCATGGAAAGGGCTCCCTTTAAAGTTAGGGAGGCAGATCAATAGTAGAGTGCTTGTCTAGCATGCAGAGGCCATGGGTTTGATTCCAAACTCTGCATACATACAGTTTAAAAAAATGTAAAGACTTCCCAGGAGGCTCCACCTCGTAAAGATTCTGTCAGCTGCTAGCGGCATGATACCATGTACCAAGCTTTTGGGGATAGTTAAGATCTAAATGGTAGAAAAAAGAAAAAAAGAAGCTAAGTAAGGTTAAAGAAGGCACTTAAAAACTCAATAGGGTTGGGAAATGGTGACCTATACCTGGAATTCTATCTACTCAGGAGATTGAGATCTGAGGTTCGCAGTTCAAATCCAACTCAGACATGAAAGTCAGTGAGACTCTCATCTCCAATTAACCACCAGAAAACTGGAAGTGATGCTGTGGATCCATTTGGTAGAGTGCTGGCCTTGAGCTGAAGAGCTCAGGGATAGTGCCCAGGCTCAGAGTTTAAACCCC
This sequence comes from Megascapheus bottae, assembly GCF_031878675.1. Lineage (NCBI taxonomy): Eukaryota > Metazoa > Chordata > Mammalia > Rodentia > Geomyidae > Megascapheus > Megascapheus bottae. The sequence continues at coordinate 17,722,505 of NC_143530.1, read as the reverse complement.
ACTATCTACCACACACACACACACACATACACACACACACACACACACACACACACACACACACACACGGAATCTCAAGATAACCATTGTTAATGTCTGGATTGCAGTCTCCCAGATCTGTTGAGCTAGGTGGATCTCCTTTGTAGTTTCTCACCAGCCCTACAGTGATTCATGTCACCATTTCCTAGATCTTAGTTTTGGGGTGGGGTGGGGGCAGGGGAAGGCATGTAGCACACACTGTGAAGTGGTTTTTCAACACAGTGGGCCTTCACCATGGCTTACGTTTTTAAAAACCCTCCCCTTGATGAGCTATTTTCATTCCTCACAACCTTTTTCAAAGCTTAAACCATTCTCTGTATGTCATCTCCTACTTCAGACAAATAAGAACCATCAGGTAGAACTCATTTTCTTCTCTTCTGCCTTGTTAATCTGCACTCATCCTTCCTTCCCCTGTTAAAAATCCTTCTAATAAAAAAATCACATGTTGTTTCTTAAAAAAAAATCACAAGGTTTCCCCCCAACCCTCTTCTGGTACTGAAAAGAATTATATTCATCCCCCCCACACCCCCAGATCTGGGGCTTCTACTCAGGGCCTGGGCACTGTCCTTGGACACATTTTGCTCAAGGCTAGTGATCTTCCACTTGAGCCACAGCACCACTTCTGGTCTTTTCTGTGTATGTAGTACTGAGGAATCCAACCCAGAGTTTGGTTCATGCTAGGCAAGCATTCTACCCCTAGGCCATGCTCCTGACCCCATTGAAAAGAATTATATTATATATTAAAAAATTTTAGGAATGTGGCTGGGGGAGGTGAGGCGATGGTAGAGCCCCTGCTAGTAAGTTTAAGGCCTTTGGTTTCATGTCCAGAACTAAAAAGAAAAAGAAATAAAAAGGAAAAGGAAAAAGAAAGATAAAAATCACACAAAACTGAACTCTGAGACAATTGTTGCTAGCATTATAATTTCTCTGTTTTCACGTGCATATGATTGTGTGTATGTAGACATAAAATAAATATTTATATGGAAGTGCAGCTGTGGCTCAAGTAATAGAATGTCAGCCTGGCTTGAAAAAGTGAAGTGCCAGTGCTCAGGTGCTGAGCTTGCACGCACACACACGGATGTGATAACACATACACACACCATAATTATTCTGCATATGCTACTTAATAAATCTCTTTTGCATAATTTTTTTACGTGGCCACAAATAGTCTTCAACAATAGATATTACAGCTCATGCCTGTAATCCTAGCTACTCAGGAGGCTGAGGTCTGAGGATCATGATTCAAAGCCAGTCTGAGCAGAAAAGTCTGTAAGACTCCTACCTCCAATTCAACACCGGGAAACTGGAAGTGGTACTGTGGCTCAAAGTGGTAGAGATCTAGCTTTGAGGAAAATCGCTCAGTGCCAGGGCTCTGGGTTTAATCCCATGACTGCTAATCCCTCTTTCCCCTGCCAAAACCCCACCACCACCCAAACTACTTTTTCTTTATTTTAAAAGCAGTCCATGCTTATTTTAGAACAATTAGAGTAACATTTAAAAGGGAAAAAGCTTGCTGGGCACAGTGGCTAAAGTGTGTAATCTTGGCTACTGGGAAGGTACAGAGAGTAGTTTGCAGTTAGTTCAAGGACAGCCCAGGCCAAAAAAAAAAAAAAAGATTCCTGGGAATCCATCTATCAATGGCTGATCGTAGTGATATATGCCTGTCATTCCAGTGTCACAGGGAAGCACAAACGGGAAGCTCACTATCAAGACTGGCTCAGGCATAAAGCAAGATTCTATCTCAAGAAAATAAACAACACAAAAACGGCTAGGAGGGTACTCAAGTGGTACAGTGTGTGCCTAGCTAGCTTGGATAAGGTCCTGAGTTCAACTCTAATACTACCAGAGGAAAAAAGTGTCAGTAGTCATTTTAAAACTTAAGTAACCTATAATCTTACCCCTCAGATGTAACCAACACAATTTTTATATAAATCTATTTTTATAAAAATAAGTTTACTCAGTGCTGTCTATCAATATGGATTCTTTTTAGTTTAATTTTATTGTCAGAGTAACGTACAGAGTTACATATGTAAGGTAGTGAGTACATTTCTTGTCAAACATTGCTACCCCTCTCATGTTTTTCAACTACTTTCCCTCCCCTACAATCCCCCACCATGTTGTAAAGTTCATTTCCAATATATTGTCTTGTAAGTATTGCTGTTGCATTGGCTCACGCTTTGTCTTTTGTCTCACCATTTTGTTGGTCCCCTCCCCTTCCCTATTGAAATAAATGTATATACAATACCCTAAAACAAGAAGTTTACTCAGGAATTCGCTATCATTCATGATAGACAAATACAATATTATCTTATAATCCTCCTGACACACTGTGTGGTTGCTATTATGATGACAATCTGAATTTTCTACATGAGAAAAGCAAGACCCAAAGAGGCTCATTTACCTGTCCAAAGCCTTGGTGTAAGGGTGGGATTTGAATCTAGGAAGTGTGACGCACAGGCTGGATTCCTCACTTAGTTTACACAGAATATCCTTCCACATCAACCAATGCTACTGTGCTATGCTTGCACAAATCCATGTCATCTCAGAATCAGATAGCTACCATTTTGTTTTCTTACATGAGGTTTTAAGATACTTTCATTTCATACTGTGAAGCTGAAACTTGTGGTCTCAAGGAAGGGGTCAACAAGAGGAAGGTAGATGAGTAGAGAGAGGAACAGTAGGTAAATACAGTCATAATATTCGTTGCATATGTGTGAAAATAGAACTAGGAAATTTGAGGGGATGGGTGGGGTTGGGAGAGATGGGGAGAATGAAGAAAGGGTTACACTGACTAAAATGCATTGTACTCACAGACTTACATATTGAAACCTCTTTGTGCAACTACTTAAAGATAATACAAATAAATCATAAAAAATAAGAACACTTATTTCAATTCTAGTTATACGTGGAACTCCTTTTGTTCTTGCTGTGAGTAGATTCTCACTTCACTTCACTTTCTTTTTTTTTTTTTCCCAGTCCTGGGCTTGGACTCTACCACTTGAGCCTCAGCACCACTTCCAGCTTTTTTCTATGTATGTGGTACCGAGGAATCAAACCCGGGTCTTTGTGCATGCTAAGCAAGCACTCTACCACTAGGCCAAACTCCTGGTCCCTTTACTTTCTTTTTCACTCAGCAGTTTAATAACTGAAATTTTCTTCTTAAAAAATCTCTCAGTAGTTCTCCACCAATTTAGATTGCTACCTTTGTTTTTTGCTTCTGTCATCTCTTGCTTTCTTTGGAAACTTGCCTTGCTTCATGTCTGTCCATTGTCTCTATAAGATCTTGAAAATATGGGCTAGCTTTGAGTTATCTGTATGCAGACCTAATTAATTGATTGAGAACATATTCATTCAATAACACTTATAAGTGAAGCACCACTTTAGAAATGCATGCACCGCTTTCCCAAACCATATACAATACCCTTCCAATGTTCCAGACACTGTTCTCAGCAACTCACAAACACTGTCTTAAATAATGCTCAGAGCAACGCTGTGACGTTGGTCCTATTTTTATGCACATTTCTCACTTGAGACCAGGAAACATGGAGAGGTTAAGTAATTTGGCCCCAAGTCACTTAGCTTGGTGAAGAGCTGGAAAAGTTAATAGGTAATTGCAGTTTTATGCAATAAATGTTGGTATCATGCAAGACACTGTGAGAAAGTTTCGCAACAGCATTTTACCGAGTCACAGGAGCCAGGAAAGATGGAAGAATGTTGTCATGAGTATTCAGGTACACATTTCTTTATGGATACATATTTTTTGAAAGGGCTATACCGTCACAGTTCCATTAGCAATGGGTGAGGGTTATAGTGTCCCTGATTTCTCCTTAGCACTTGTCAGTTATTCAAGTATGTGTGAAGTGACATCTCATTGAAGCTTTGATGAGCTTCTTTTGCTCAGGGCTAGCACTCTACCACTTGAGCCACAGTGCCCCTGTTTCTGTGTATGTAGTACTGAGGAATTGAACCCAGAGCTTCAGGCATGCTAGGTAAGCACCCTAACCATTAAGTCATATTCCCAGTCCTTGGAGCTTTGACATTCATTTCTCTAGTGATTAATAATGTTGAACATTTTTTCATGTGTCTATTTTTCATTTGTCTATCCTCTTTGGGCAAATTCTTTGTTCATTTTAAAATTAGTTTTCTTAAGCATTCTCGATATGTTGCAGATAAAAGTCCTTGTCAAATATGATTTGCAACTTTTTTCTTGCTTTTTGTGGTTTATATTCACCTTGATCATGTCCTTGATACACAAATGAAATCCTGTTTATTTCTTTTTCTTCTGCTTTCAATGTCACATATAAGAAATTATTGTCTAACCAAAACTCATGAAGATTTACATATTTTTTTTTCTCCTAGAAATGTTGTAGCTTCATCTCTTACATTTAGGTTGTCATCTGTTTCAAGTTTCTTTTTGAGTGTGATGTGAAGCAAGGAGTCGAGATTCAGTCTATCAGATTTGGATATCTAGTTGTTCCTTTATCATTAATTGAAGATACTTTTCTTTTCCAGTTGAATTGTGTTGATAAGCATAAGTGCTTATCCCTGCCCCTTCAAACTGGCTCTTCCAAGAGAAAGAACAAAGAGAAGAAAATACGAATAAATCTCACATTTCTCCTCCTCCCTCCCCTTCCTCTTCTCTTTTTATTTGAGATACCGTTTGTTTCATGACCTCATTATATATCCCAGGTTGCTTTCCAGGCTGTTTAGGTAGCTTAGGCTGACCTCAAATTCATGATCATCCTGTCTCAGCCTTCTGAGTGCTGGGATGACAGGTAAGTGTCAGTGCTATGCTCTATTTTGAATGCAAAAAGCAGTAGATCATTTGAAACACGGCATCTATTAAAAGGTGTAGTTGAGTTGAATGTAGTTGGATTTCTTTCCTACAGCATTTCTTTTTTTCTTTTCTCTTCTTTGTTTTTGTGGTGCTGAAGATCAAACCCAGGACCTTGGGCATGCTAGGCCATTGCTGCCGCACTGATCCACACACCCAGCCCAGCTGGATTTCTTTACTGACACCAAGTCAAATCATCCCCATGTCTTTAGCCTGGTGTCATAAGAGCCAATCTCTGTTCAAGTCCCACTGCATTGGAGATTGTGATAGTGGTACTATTTGGCAACATTTAGCTGTACAAGTGAAAGCCTCATAAAAATAGCAAATGATTTTCCCAATAGACTTGTTTGCCAAACAGATACATTTGAAAAGTTTCTTCTGTGCCAGGGCAAGAGACAAATATCCTTTAGGTGCATAAGTTATTTGATCATAATGCCAATTTTTTTTTTTTGCCAGTCCTGGGCTTGAGCTCAGGGCCTGAGCACTGTCCTTGGACTTTCTCAAGGCTAGAGCTCTACCACTTGAGCCTCAGCACCACTTCCGGCTTTTTTCTATGTATGTGGTACCGAGGAATCGAACCCGGGTCTTCATGCATGCTAGGCAAGCACTTTAACCACTAGGCCAAACTCCCGGCCCCATAATGCCAATTTTTAAATGTTATGTTTGTGAAGAATTACATAACATTTAGAAGTATACATTTGCCAAATTAAACTTTTAAACTACTAAAACCTTCGATAACAAATGTTGGTGAAATTAGAAACTGTATCATCTATTCCTTTTTTTTCCTTCCTTCCTTCCTTCCTTCCTTCCTTCCTTCCTTCCTTCCTTCCTTCCTTCCTTCCTTCCTTCCTTCCTTCCTTCCTGCTTTCCAGCCTTCCCAAACCAGATGCTGCTGGCTCATATCTATGATACTGGCTATTCAGTAGGCTGAGACCTAGAGGAAACCAGCCTCGCCAGAAAAGTCTGTGACACTCTATTTCCAATTAACCAGCATAAAGCTGAGCTGTGAGTATGGTTCACATGGTAGAGAGCCATCTATAAGCATGAAAGCTGAGGGAGAGCTCAAAGCCCTGAGTTCAAGCCACTATTCCAGCACACACACACAAACACACACATACAACACACACACACGCACACACACACACACATGCCTGCAGATGAATACATGTAGGTTATATGAAAATACGATGCCATTTTATATAAGGAAATTGAATTTTTTATGGATTTTGGTATCTTCCGGGGCTCTTGGAACTGATGTCTTACAGATGCCAATAAATGTACACATTGTGAAATGATAGTTTCACATTATTCGTTTGTGGTAGTGATGGTGGTAGTGGTTGTTGGTGTGTGTGTGTGTGTGTGTGTGTGTGTGTGTGTTGAGAACATATGGGATCTATTAGCTAATTATATAGCTGTTATGACCTCTGGTCTCTGTATGGTACACTAGATATCCAGTACTCACTCACCTAGGCCTGAGGACATTTTGACCCATAGAACGTCCCCACACTCAGAGCTCTTCTGGATTTCATCTTCATTTGTATTTCCCTTACACATCATTTGCTTTCTTCTGGGTTTTTTTGTTTGTTTTTTTAATTTTATTTTTCACTGTGCTATTCATCTTTTCCCATAGTTTTTAATGTTTCTTTTATTTGGAAAAATTCTTTATGGGAAAAGTATTTCCCACCCTCTGTTATCCTGACCCTACATATCTCCAAGTTCATTCTGTTTGGATTATTACACTCAAATATAAATGGTTAGAATAAAAATTGTGGAATATGCATGGTTAGATGGATGAAAGAGATTCATTTATTTTAGCTTTTTTTTTGAGATGTGGTCATGTAAAGTCTAAGTATACAATTTAATGCTTTTTGGTATGTTTGCAAAGTTGCTGACTGCCACAATCAATTTTAGAATATATCCATGACCCCCCAAACAAAACTCCTTACCCATTAGCAGTCACTTCCATTGCCCTGACGGCTATTAACCTCTTTTCTGTCTCTGTAGGTTTGCTTAATCTTTACATTTTGGATTCAGTAGAATCTAGTAACATGTAGTCTCTCTCATGGCCAGCTCCCTTCATTTACAATAATAGTCTTGGAAACTTCTCCACACTGCAGCATGGGCCAGTCATGCTTTCATTTTTTTTCCCCCAAACCTTGCCCTATATATCACATTTTATTACCATTCTTAGGTCATGGACATTTGAATTGTTTCCATTCTAAGTCATTATGCATAACACATACAAGTTTTTGTGTGGACAGTTGTTTTTGTTTTACTTGGACATTGACTCTAAGTATGGGGTAGCCAAGTCTTATAACCATGTTTGAAGAACCGCCAAACTGTTTTCTGAAGCTGCTGCACTATTTTACATCTCTAGCAGCCAAGCACAGATGGAGGGGGGGAGGTCCCAGTTCTCCACACCGTCCTCAATCCTGTCCTATCTGTTGGCGTGATATAGCCATCCTGATGGGTGTCGAGTACTCTCTTGTGGTTTTGATTTCCATTTCTCCTGATGAGTAATCATGGTGAACATCTTTTCATGTGCTTAATTGGCTCCTTACAAAAAAAAAATCTTTGGAGAAACGTCAAGACAGATCAAATGAATACATGTTGACATGTCTCCATTTTCCCTTTCTCTTTTCTTCCCTCTCTCCCTCTTCCTTTTCTTCCTCACTTCCTTCTTGGTTATTTCCCTCCTTCTTCCTTCTAGTGAAGCCAACCCATTTCTAGCATGGGTACTGTAGTCCATGATTCACAATAACAGATGTTTTCTAGAAAGAAATCCTGTCCCTGTCTCCACTCACAAAATGAAGTCATTACTCAACATTATATAATTTATTAGTAAAATAAGATTTTATAAGAACTTTTAAAAAATTACCCAGGTCTAACCTCCCAGGAGTTCTATCTATAACACATTCTGTCAAATTATGCACATATCCAGTGATTGTGGAGAAGTATTACCTTTCGAAGCAGTGCATTGTCTTGCTGGACAAAGATCTTAATTCCTGGAGAGGTCTTTGTCTGGTTCTCCCAGGAGGCATACTGTATCCCTTTGAGATGTCATAAAACCCTCAGGTCTATACGCATGTCTAAGTAGCTCTATCCTATTACCCTCCTCTGAGATTTCTCAGCTTTAGAATAAATACCATAATGCGTCCATCTGCTCCTCGCATATAATGGTTTCTTTACATCACTTTCACATCTCCTCGGAGTGATCCAATACCCTTATTTCTCTGCAGTGCAGGAGTATGACTTTGAGTTAAGAGTTGTCAACTGTTGAGGAATGTGTCTAGTGCAAATTTTCCAAGTCACAAGGCATAAGATGGCATTGGCCTCCCTGTTTCTGTGTCTGTGTGTTTGTGTGTCTGTGTCTCTTTTGCTCTTTATTATTATTGTTCTGACTTCCTCCCTACTCCTATATCCTTTAACTTCATACCCATAGAGATGCCCTCCATACATCAGAGACCCCAGGGTCTCTCTGAACATACTGTGATATCCTACCCACAGGCCTGCAGGTTATTCATTGATTATTTTAGTTATATGTTTTAGTTAAATGTTTCCTTGAGCTCCTCCTCTAGACGATTCAGGTCATCGTCTAGAGCAGAAGGAAGTGCTGAAATCTATGTGGGAAATCACCCACTTGGGGACCCTCCCAGGATTAGGGAATCCTGCTCTAAACTTGCCCCTCTGTTTTTAGCCTTGTATACAGAATTCAACACCTCTTTGAGTTTCTCTTCAATAACCTCTGTGCTCCTTGTTAGAGTGATGTAAACTCTTCTGTTTATATTGCAAGGCAGGAATAAGAGCTTTACAACACATGTGAAGGGGCAGGTTCCAAACTGGATATCCCTGCTTTATATGGTCACTTGGGCTGTGACTGACAGAAATTTATTCCTTACCTCTACCTCCCCTGACTCCCAAGCCATGCTCTCAGCCCTTCAGTTATTTCTTCCCCTTGCTCAGACTTCTCCTCAGGAACTTCAAAGTCCTCTTGTCTTGTCTTCTAGGAAAACTATGAGTACTCTTCAAATCATTGCAACTGAGTTTATCTACAACTCTTTATTGAATGTATACTATTACAGAGTGAGTCTGTAGGCACTGGGGAGAGAGCAATGTATAGGCAAACTAAGTCTCTGTTCCCCTTGGTAGATGAGACAGATGATAAGCACATACACCAATAGACAATGTCAAAGAGTGAGAGGGCGGGCCCTTTGAAGAAGATAAAATAGGGTGGTGAGACAGTGATAGGAAGCCATTCTGTATGCTTCTCTATGGTTCTATATAGGTGTGAGAGGGCTCTGGAAAATTCACTCTAGGAGGTGTGGCATTAACTGAAACTGAATTACCAACAAAGAGCCCACCAGATGAGGATGAAGAGACAGAGAAAGTAAAGGTCCTGAGTTTGAGCTCAACAACTTGGAAGAATAGTAAGGGAGGGTGGTAACTGGATGTCAGGCCAACAAGTATAGGGAAGGAAGTAAATAAAGTTAGAGAGGGAGAAAAGGGCATTCTGGGGGAAGTTGCCTGCCCATCTTATCCTGGTACTCTTCCCTAGAGACCCTCCACTTTGGTTCTGGGACTTAGTGTTCAAACACACTTGAGTGTGCTTTTGTGCTCTCCCATCCCGCCTCTACCATGTGACTTACAAAAGTACATTCCCCGAGAAAGAGAAATGGATAAAACATTTTAACTCAAAGCCATATGCTTGTGATCACACATTTGAGCCATACTTCCGGCCCCAAATTTCATATTGCTTTCACTTTATAATTAATTTTATTTCTTGCACAAGGCTACCGCTCTATTATGTAAGCCACAGCTCCATTTTTGGCTTGTTTTTGGTAGTTTACTGGAGATAAGAATCTCATGAACTTTCCTGCCAGGGCTGGCTTTGAACCAAGATCTTCAAGTCTCAGACTCCTAAGTAGCTAGGATGACAGACATATAATCAAAGCTTGTGTGTATTAGTACTAGGGTTTGTGCTCAGTACTTTGCGGCTGCTAGGCAAGCAATCTGTCCTTTGAGCCCATCCATAGTTCTCCCTCCACCACCCAATTTTTTTAAAAACTGTGGAATCAAAATGGAGAGCCACTGATTGAGAACTCAGCTCCTCAAAAATGTAACACAGAGGAATCACCTGGGCATCTTGCTAACCAGTGAAGTCTAATTCTTATCCACAGTGGATCAACAGTGGCCCCAACAGTGTGCACTTCTGAAAATCTCCCTGGGGACCAAGCCCCTGGGAATCAATGCCATCATCTGGGATCAGAAGCAAAAGGCAGATTCCTAGACCCCACCCACACCTATCAATCAGAAACACCAGAATGGGATCCAGAGAGCTATGGTTCAGCCAGCCAACGAGGTGTTTCTGAAACAAGCTAAAGCTCTCTGAACCATGCTTTAGATCTCCTCAGTGCTGGCTCACAGATGTTTTATTTAACCTCTCTGCAGATGGGAGGGATAGGGAGGCAATAAACAGAGAAGAGAAGGCAAAGGAGCAGCTCAGCAGTAAGAAGGCCAAGGTACAGTCCTGGTGCAGCCAGTTTGGTGTAGTTCTGGGAGCTGAGCGCACTGTGTAGTGCAGCCTTTCTTTTGACATTTCAAGCTGCAGCGTTCTTTGCTGCTGGAGGCTGCCCTGTGTTTTGTAGGATATTTATTTAGCAGCAGGCTGGAGACCTCTTGGGGGAGGCCACGAGGCTGCCAGCACATAAGAAACCATCTATCACAGGACCGTGTAAGTATGAGTTTGGTATTTGCTCATCTCTGAAAGTACTTCCTTACCTCAACTTTCCCAGTACCTCACCCTAGTCCTGATTCTGTTTCACAGGAAATCACCTACTAGCAGTGACCCTTGGTCCCTCTCCCCACATTTTGAAAATGGATAATCATTTAGACACTGCTAAATATCCCCTGGAGAGCAAAATCACCCCAGTTGAAAATAACCAGTGTAGTAGAAAACATGAGGCTTTGGCGAGGATTTCAAGCTCTCATCACAGGGCAAGAGAACGCCTCTATTCAGCGCAGAGAGACACCACCAAGAGCAGCAGATACTCCTGGAGAAGGGAGAAGCCCTGTCTTAATCACTGCTAAAGACACGTAAGGCACTCAAAGTCTGCACAGAAAAGATGGAGCCGAGGTCTGGGAAGTGGCTCAAGTGGTAGAACATTGGCCTAGCAAATTCAAAGCCCAGTACTGGCCATTGACCAATCAAGCCAATTAAGAGACCAATTAAGAAAAGATGGGGGCCGGGAGTTTGGCCTAGTGGTTAAAGTGCTTGCCTAGCATGCATGAAGACCCGGGTTCGATTCCTCGGTACCACATACATAGAAAAAAGCCGGAAGTGGTGCTGAGGCTCAAGTGGTAGAGCTCTAACCTTGAGAAAGTCCAAGGACAGTGCTCAGGCCCTGAGCTCAAGCCCATGACTGGCAAAGAAAAAAAAAAAAAGAAAAGATGGGGTAGAGAGGTCACTGCACAAAGGGCTGGCATCCTGTGCCCAGTATGAGACATGAGAACTAATGTCCAGGTTTGATGGACCTGGACTCTAAGTCATGGCCACTTAACCTTGCTTATCTTTAATCTCCTCATCAACAGAGGACAAGAGCTGAAATGTCTTCCCTTATAGGGCTGCTCTGAAGTGTACTTTAGATCATGTGTTCTCTCACAAAAAAGTAACTGAGGTATTCCTTAATTCGTCCAGTAACTTCTGCCCATGAAAGTTTTAGGTCATTTAGAAGAGGAGCCAATCCTGTATCATAAGCAGATTTCTCAGGCACCGTGAGTGAGTCACACTGGGGTGACTGAGCCATAAGGACCACTTGACTTCACTGGCTGTGTGATTTTGACCGCTCTCTCCACTCTCAATTTCCTCATCTGCAAAATGAAGGGCTTGGGAGCAGTTGATTTCTAAGGTCCTGCTTCCTTCCACCAGACTGACTCCATGGCTCCAGCAAACACACCTCTAAACTTCCTGTGAGCTTTGACGGTCTCTTAGACCAAACTTGCCTTGAAATCCTTTCCATTCTTCACTTCCACGCGCACCCACGCAGCCTCCTTTCCCTCCACCCTCCACACCTTCAGAGCTCTGTGAAAATGAGCTCACTGATTTCCCAAGCCATAGCGGTGCCTTCCCCAGCCAGAGTTCTGAGATCTGGTGAGAGTGGAAACTGTTCAGGCTCTTCTAGCTTTCTTTAAACATCTGGAAGACTGACTTCCTAATGGAAGCTCACTGAATCACTCACTCTCTCGAGTCATCTACCTTGCAGGTAGGGGCAGCAGCAGCAGCAACCTCGTTTACCCTCTGGAGACTCCTTCAAAAGATTTGCAAGAAAAAAAAAAAAGGAGACTGGATGTGGCAGTTCCTAAGCCTTAGGAGGTGAAAATAGGAGGATTATGGTTCGAGGCCACCTGGGGAAAAGTAGATTGAGATGGTATCTCAAAAACAAAGTGAAAGTGATGGTGATGTGGCTTCAGTGGTAAAGTGTTTGGTAGCAAACACTAGCACAGGTCCTGAATTGAATATCCAGGAACACACACACACACACACACACACACACACACACACACACTCTGATAACTATCCTGCTCTTACCATGTACCAGATACTCTGCTTTCTAACCCTCTTTGAAGTTTAATGCCATAGGAATATGTTTAATTGGACATAAATTATTTTCATGGTCAAGTCCAGAGGGAGCCAGGTACAGCACAGACTTCATTAAGCTCATGACCTGACCTCGTTCTCTCCCTGGCTGTATTATGTGGGTTTGCCTCCCTCTCCATCCTCCCTCCCATTGAGACAGAAATAAACACTGGGATAAGCCTTTCATGTAATGTGACTTCATCATGTATAATTGTTGGAATGAAAACCTCCAGGTTGCATAGCTGCACAATGCCAATGATTACAGTGATTAAATCAATCAAGCTCAATTTCATAATCATCCAATGCATAATTTCCCTGACTCGGCAGGGTCTCTACACGTGCCATCCCAGCTGTCTTGATATAGGAATCAAAAACCCCAATAGGAAACAGAAACACTGGAGAGGAAGGTGGAGAGGGCTAAATAATTTTGTCAACGTAATATTTTATTAATAAAGATGATGAGACTTAAGAATACTCTGTGAAAATTTTGTCATATGTTAGGGAAGTATTTGTTTCATTATTTCCATTTTCTTCCAATGAATGCTTTATTTTATGGACAAATGATCCAGTCAATTCCATATACCAGCAAAGGTTTGTTTCAGCTGAGAGAGTTACCTCAAAAAACAAAAAACCCCCAAACAAAAAACAAATGCTGTCATTTAAAGATCTTTTAAAAGCACAGACACTATAAAATTTCAGATAGATAGTTATAGTTATGTAAGCATCTATACAATATAGCCTGGCTCTGTTCCTGCATGATGTACGTATGAACATACATATGTGTGTGTGTATGTATGCATGTATGTATGTATTGTTGGGTATTGTCCCTGGGGTTGAAAGTTGAGCATTTTCAACATCATGTTTAAAGTGAAGAGAGGCTCAGATAGGAGGCTTGTTTGCACAGCCTCTGTTCCATCTCTGCAAAGCAAAAGAAGGAAGAAGAGAGATTAGATGTTTCCTTGTTTGCTTTTGCCCAATCCTGTTCCATTTCTCTAGGAGGTTCATCCAGTTTCATGCAGCAATTGCCTTTGTACACATTTTAGAGTGCTCCGTTCATTCCGTTGTAATTATCTGAGATTCTACAGATTAGACTTTGAGACCCTTGAGAAACAGGAAATTAAATCTATCCACAGTCCCATCTAGTAGGTGGTTAAGTAATGTGGAAATTACTGTTTGGACTGAGATGAGGCATGTAGAAAAACTTCTGTGGTAGATGTTGAACTTCAACTTTTTTTTTTTTTTTTTTTTGTGGGTCATGGGGCTTGAACTAGGCCTGGGAGCTGTCCCTGAGCTCCACCCTACCCTTGAGCCAAACCCCACTTTCTAGAGGTTAATTGGAGATAAGAGTCTCAGGTCCTTTTGTGCCCGGGCTGGCTTTGAACCTTGACCCTCAGATCTCAGCCTCCACTTTATCCACTGAGCCAAATTCTCTTACCTTATGATTTATTTATCTATTTTCATTTTAAAGTAATTACATACTTATAGGCTGTTGTTAAGTTCATACAAAAGAGGTTCCATGTACTCACTCTGTTTTCTAGTTGTTATATATATACATTTTTTTTGGGGGGGGGTGGTCATGAAGCTTGAACTTGGCCTGGCCACTGTCTCTGAGCTCTTCTGCTCAAGGCTACTGCCCTACCCTTGAGCCAAGCCCCACTTCCCATTTTCTAGAGGTTAAATTGGAGATAAAAATCTCAGGGCCTTTTGTGCCTGGGCTGGCTTTGAGCCTTGATCCTCAGATCTCAGCCTCCTGTGTAGCTAGGATTACAGGTGTGAGCTACCGAGCCTACCTCGAAGTTCAACTTCTAAACCTAGGTGAAAGTAACAGTGGTGTTTGTCTTATAACAATTCACTAGTTATAATTTTTATAAAGCTAGTCTTTTTAGACCACCCTCAAATGTTATTAAACATTTTTTGACTGAATAGTAGTTATCAGAGATTAAAGCACTAATGGGGGATGCAGGGAGGTGAGAGTCACTTTGAAAGGGTAGCGGGAAGAATTCTTGGTGGGGAAGGAGCTGTTTGGCATTTTGAATGCAATGTTCACAGGAACCAGTCCATGTACACACTAATGAACATACATACACATTCTTCACCAGTGTCAATTTCTTGGGTTTTGTGGGGAAGTGTTGAGATTGAACTCAGGGTCTTATGCTTGCTAGGTAGCCGCCCTGTGACTTAAGCCACACTCCCAGCCTTTACTTCTTGGCTTTGATCCTGTGCTGTAGTTATATAAGATACAACTACTAGTGCTGGGTGCGGTGGCTCACGCCTGTAATCCTAGCTACTCAGGAGGCTGAGATCAGAAGATCAAGGTTCAAAGCTGAAGAGCTCAGGGACAGTGGCCAGGCGGAGTTCAAGCCCCATAACCCCCACAAAAAAAAATATATATATATCAAGTAGAATAGAATATATATATATATATCAAGTAGAAAACAGAATGCGTACATGGGACCTCTTTGTATGAACTTAACATCAGCCTATAAGTATGTAATTGCTTTAAAATGAAAATAGATAAATAAATCATAAGATAAGAGAATTTGGCTCAGTGGATGAAGAACACATATTTTGTCCAGGAAACCAACTGGCTTTCAAGGAAGCTGAAAAACAGCATGTCCATATACATGTACACATACACACACACACACACACACACAAACATTTTAAAAACTGAAATAGGATTGTACTATATCTAGCTTCTGGAGCTTTCTTTTCCCCTCAGAATGCTAATTCCATGAGGGATCTAGGGTTTTTTTTGTCATTGTTTTCCTAGAAAAATGTCTGATTTATTAGTGTACAGTTATGAGTGCATGCTTATGGACATATGATATATGATGTCTGTGTATTTCATGAATGGCTGTATTCCATTTTATTTTAAATTTGCTCTTAGGTAACTTCTGGAGATTGGCAACAATATCAAAATTTTTATGTAAAGTCCCAACATCATTTTTACTGCTAATTGAAAGGTGTGGCATATTTGCTAAGTACAGTCATCTGTGCTAAGGGTTGAAATGCAGGTATTCTGGGCTGTGGTCCTCAAAGCCCTCAAGGAAGGGGAAGAGCCAAAGGACCCGATCACCCTGCCCCCATGGGATTTGATGGTTTAGTCCTGCCCAACCTGGCCTCCACTAGACCAAAGATAATCTTCTCATTTCCAGAATATTGAAGCTCAAGTGGAGACCACCCTCAAAGGCAGCTGTCTGAAAGATCAAGATGAGAAGACATACCTCATTCTTGGCATTGAGATTTGCATGGGATTAATTTGTCCAAGAGTGCTTTATATCACTTTTTTGCACAGCAGTCTATAATCTCCTGTCTTACCTTCAAGGTACCCTTCTCTGATAGCTGTCAATTTTTCTCCTCTACCCTTACCACTGAAGTGCGGGGGATGAGAGCCAGGACTCACTAAGGCTGGACAAGAGCTCTACCACTAAGCTACAGTACCAGACTCTAAATTGCTATTCTCTTATTATTATTCAAGTTATGCAGTTGTACATAGATGTTTCAATACAGCATGCCAATTTATGGGTATAATGCATCTTGATCAATGTCACCCCTCTATCTTTTTTCCTATTCTTGAAGTAACTAAATGCTCAAAATCTACCACAGTAAACAAGACATTTCTTTTATCCCACCTCTCCTAAAAGATCATGTAAACATGTTTAACAAAGCTGAGATGCCTCCTTTAGTATTATCTTTCAGATTTGTCCCTTCTGTTCTGCTCCCTGCACGCAATGCAGGTAGGTTTCATTATCATCTCTTTCTAATTAGCCTTTTATACCTCCAAACTCTCTCCTCCTCAAACCATAATTTATGTCACAGGATGAATAATTTTCTTAAAATAGCCTATTTCACTTTACTGCAAGACCTTCTGTGGCCACACAAAAACCTATAATTTCAAGTCCAAACAACTTGTTCAAGAAGCTCAGCAGTAAACCCAGAAGAACTGCACTTGCCAAGTATTTTTTTCTGTGGTGTTCAAGGTCACCCTAGCCTCGGTGATTGTGTCTCCTACAGCCACAGCTCTTTGGAATCCTAGTGTGGGGGTAAGACTGTCAGTTCTGAGCACAGGGTCAGCCGCTGCTACTTAGTTGTAGCTGGGAGACTTAGACGAGGTACTCAGTCTCTCTGGACTGTGTATTCTTTGTTGGTACAGTGAGGTCACCTACCTAGGGATACGTTTATTATAAAGTTTTTAGAAGACAGGCGCAGGTGGGTCTCATCTGTAATCCTAGCTACTTAGGAGGCTGAGATCTGAGAATTGTGGTTCAAAACCAGCCCAAGCAGGAAAGTGTGAGATTCTTATTTCCAATTAGCCACTAGAAAACCAGAAGTGGGGCTGTGGCTCAAAGCGGTACAGTGCTAGCCTTAGCAGAAGAACTCAGGGACAGTGCCCAGGCCCTGAGTTCAAGCCCCACCACTAACATCATCATCATCATCAACAACAACAATACGCATGCGCGCGCATGCACACACACACACACACACACACACACACACACACACACACAAAACACAGAGTTCTTAGAATAACACTTATATGAGGCTGAGTACTGGTGGCTAATGCTTATATTTCTAGCTACTCAGGAGGTTGAGATCTAAGGATTGGGGTTGAAAGCTAGCCCAGAAAGACAAGATTGTGAGATTCTCATCTCCAATTTACCAACAAGAAGTTAGAAGCATGGCTACAGTGGTAGAAAGCCATCCTTGAGCAGAAAAAGCTAAGCGAGAGTGTGAGGCCCTGAGTTCAAGCCTCAGGATCTGTTTCCTCTATAATTAGCGCGCACACACACACACACACACACACACACACACACACACACACACACACGGACTTTTCTTCCTGTACTGTCCTCATTCACAGTAAAGGAAACTGAGGCTTGCAGAGAGAGATTCAGGGAATCTTCCTGGAAGCTTTTTATAGTTAAAACAAGCTGAATTGGAATCCTACTCTACAGGTTTGGCTCTGAACCCACCCCCAAGACCAACAACGCTCAAATTGTTCACGAAAATATCTTGAGCATTCTAGTCCAGGTCCCTTTCACATACTTTTCTGTTGGCCTGGAATATTTCTTCTGACCACTATCCTCCCAGTTTCTTATCAGTTCAAACTGTCCCCCATCTCTCTCTCCTCCTCTAACTTTTTACAGCACTCTTAACTGCCTGTAAAACACAGTGGTGCTGTTCAGATCCTATCTTGTATTGTGGAACTTGTCTTTTTTTTTTTTTTTTAATGGGCCATCTTTTGCCAGCAAGTATTGAGGGTGGACCTGGTTTGCCTTACAATTTTTTATGTTCTCAGTAGGAACTGGTAGGGGCATTTCACCCGGAGAAGACTTCCTTCAGAGGTCTGGTGATGGATGGGCAGTCAGGAAAGCAGCTAGAAATGGATGAAATATCCTGATTCTCACTGTTGCCTCTTTCTGCTGTAACATGTTCCACCCCCATCTTTACCCTCACCGCTCCCAAGACAGTCTTGGGAGCAGGAGGTAAATAACCAGGATTATGGCTTACAAGTGATCCTCTGAAATTTATGTTGCAACTCAAGTCCCAATGCAACAGTATCATGATGGGAGGCCTTTATGATGATTCAGCACTGAAGGTTCTGCCGTTATGAATGGATTGATGGTGCCTCATAAAAGGGCTGGAGGGAAGTTGTGACTCTATCCTTTCTGCCCTGAGAGAATGACAGTATCGAAGATGTCATCTTGGAAGCAGTGGCCAGGCTTTCCCCAGACATCCATCCAACCTTCTTAATCTTGAACTTTTCCAGCCTTCAGAACTATGAGCAATTATTGTACTCAGTCTTAGATGTTTGTTGCTGCAGCACAAACTCACAAGGACAATAAGACTGTTCTTTTTGCCAATCATGGGGCTTGAATTCAGGGTTTGGGCTCTGTCTCTGAGCTCTTTTGTTCAAGGCTAGAGCTTTACCACTTGATCTACAGTGACATTTCCAGTTTTCTGGGGGTTAATTGGACATAAGAATCTCAGGGATTTTTCTGTGCCCAGGCTGGCTTTGAACCATGATCCTCAGACCTAAGCCTTCTGAGTAGCTAGGATTACAGGCCTCAGATACCAGCACTCAGCTTACAATAAGATTTTTCTTTATGCCCACTCTATACTTGGTTCTTAAAATGTCTATCACTTCTAAAAATGAGCTAACTGAAGCCTTTTTTGTTTTTGGAAGTCCAAGGCAATCTAGAGAAATATTCTTTTTTGTTTTTTCCTCTCCTTGAACTTGGAACTGATTGAAACTTAAATGAGTAGGTAGGCAGAACTACAAACATGCAGATAAAGTTCAGATTATATAGTATGGCTTAAGATATTAGCCAAGTAACCAGTGAATCTTGAACTCCTGGAATTAGGCAGACATCTCCCACTCTCAGAGCAAACTGTATCTCCACAGGTTTTCCCCCTAACACAACTCATCATGTGGAAGATCTCAGGATACATGGCCAGAGAGGAGGGGCCCCAGAGGGAAAGGGGTTGATTGGAGCATGCTCATAGCATGATACTCTGCCCCACTGAGGATGGATTAGGAAGAGATGAGATGAGTGACATTTCTTTAATGCATGTCCTTCAGCTGATGACCCATCTCATCTAGCCTAACTGATGTTTTTAATGATGACAATATTATTATGAAAGATGACCAGAAAAATACAATGTTAGGAAGTGAAAGTGTTTATTTGTATTATGTATGATATTGATTTTCTGGTTCCTAAACCAAGAGACACTGAAAAAATAAATGTTCTCCTGAGTGTAGAATTACCAATGGGTTCTATTTCCTGCTTGAAATTTCTCTGAAAACATTCCAAAAATTCTACAATGACCACACGCTCCTCTATTTCATGTCTTCATTACTGATTACAATAAAGGTCAGGGATTTACTTAAAGAAATCTGGGACAGAGCCAGAAGTGATGCTGTGGCTCAAGTGGTAGAGTGCTAGCCTTGAGCTAAAGAACTCTGTAATAGCACCCAGGCCCAGAGTTCAAGCCCTACTGCCAACAACAACAACAAAAAGAGAAAAGAAATCTGAGCCAGGAGGCAAGACATTTTTAACATCATTTAAGAGCCAGATTTGCCTGAAATTAGAGGAAACTGAAACCAAATATTTGTCTTTAATATTGAAATGAAGCAGAGTCATTTCATATTTATGTTCAAAACATATGAAAATTCAGGAGAATCTTCTAGTTTTGATTTTTAAAAAGCTTGATAGAAGAAAATAGGAAGGTCCTGTCCCTGGTACATTTTTGGCAGGGAGTAGGCACCACTTTCAGAGAAAGGTGGCCTTGATTTTTTTTTTCCCCTGGGGGAAGAGTTAGTTGGTTTTTATAATCATCTCACTCTTGAAACCTAATTATTCTGAATATAAATGTTTTTAGAACTAAAGTTATTAGCATTTCAAAAAACAGTAGAAGTGTTTATTTAACTGTTTTCCTTCTCATTCTCACTTACGAATCTGAAGTGTGGAAATAACATTAGGTTTGGAGTGCATACCTTGACTGTCAGTCAAAACTCCAGGGCTGCTGTGGGCAGTTGGCTGGCTGTTTATATTGAAATGAGTCTTTGTGGGCAAAGCGGAAGTCAGTGCTACGCTGTTAAGAACTACTTCATCCAGAAACTGCTCAAGTGAGGTTTTCATATCTCACTATGATAAGAAAACCTTTTAAAGTGGAAAAAAAAAAAGCTTGAAACAATCATGTCACCCAAATGTGATCCAATGTAAGTTTTCTTTTTATCTACTCTGTATTTCAGACTGCATACTGAAGTTCCAGAAGACTTTTTATAATTGGGAAGGCAACACACCTATGTGGTTTTAGACACATTCCTAAACTCTAAGCTTCCACCTCCTCCTTTTCAATATGAGGGAGCTTCCAAGTGTTAATGGTTTTTATTCTTAGGTTTTTTCCTCCTCTCTCTGTCTCTTTCCCTGTTTCCTCACATGACTATATAAACATATACTTGTAGTGACTACATACTTTGTTTGTAGGTAGCCCAGCCTGCCCTTGAACTCACTATGTAGCCTAGGTTGACCTTGAATTCAAAATCTCACAACTCTCTGGTCTTTGCCTCCTGAGTTCTGGGATTACAAGCATGTACCACCACGTCCAGCTGACTGCATAGCTTAGAATTAAGATCTTTATTCTAAAGATCTTCTCTGAATCCAATGGACTTAACCAAAAGACCAAAAACAAAAAAAGTCCCCTCTCTTCTCCACCCTTCATGTGCCTTTGCATAGCAGAAAGCACGATTTCAGAACTTCTAGCTCCAGAAATTTGCTACTAAGAAATAAGTGCGATCCATTGTTGATGAATGAAGGATAGGAGCATGTTCTTGGAGCTATAGAACTTAGGTTTAAATCCTAACTCCATTCAATTCTGCAGACTTGGGGGAGATAGTCTCTTTAGTGTTCTCATCCATAAGCTAACAATATTACTATCTCTGTCATAGGATTGCTGTGAGAATTAAATGTCCAGGCAAATCCTCCATACATGGTCATTGTTATTTCTTCTTGGGAATGCCTTGGGAGAGGTCATGATCTTTTCCACAGGACAATATACAGTGTTTGTTTTAAAAGTAAGAATTTCATGATAGACAGAAGCCCTGCTTTTCCTCTTCCTGTAAGCAGCCCGAGGTGACCTGTGAAAACAGTTCATTACTCTCTAGACCCAGAAAACCTCATAAAATCATGCAAGTCAAGAGGCTCAAATCTTAGGATTTACTTTAAGAACACCAGAGAAACAGCCCAGGCCATCAAGGGTATGCATATCCAAGAAGCAATGTGTGCCATTCCAGTGTTACAATGGTGGAGGTGGCCAAACAGTGTGCCCAGGCCAAACAGTGGGGTTGGACACAGGGATAGTGGCCCAAAAAGAGTGCTGAGTTTCTGCTGCACATGCTTAAGAATGCAGAGAGTGATGCTGAAAGGTTTAGATGTAGACTCCCTGGTCATTGAACACGTCCAGGTGAACAAAGCACCCAAGATGTGCAGAGCCCATGGTAGGATTAACCCATATATGAGCTCCCCAAGCCACATTGAGATGGTTCTTAGTGTAAAGGAACAAATGATTCCTAAACCAGAAGAGGAAGTTGCCCAGAAGAAAAAGGTATCCCAAAAGAAACTGAAGAAACAAAAACTTACGGTAGAGAATAAATTTAGCATAGAATAAATGCAAATAAATGAATGCTGATTATAACAAAATTCATAAGAGAGCTAAGAAACCAGGCAAAATCAAACCAGAAGCCCACCAGAGCAAGTTCCAGCGATGAACTTTGGTTCGCCCTGGCAAAAAACCCAGTGTGAGCATAGCAGAAAGAGGATCTTTACAACTATAGATGGGATTATAACTGCTCAAAAAGGAAAATTATGCCCATCATTTCAAGCTTTTAAAAGACAAAATGACTGTACATCCAGTTTTGCTGATCTGAGTTGGCTTTGCATGTGGTTTTAATGTCAAACAGCAGTGGGGACTTAATATAGTTCAGAATGTTCCCCCATCACACAGGCAGGTGGTATTGATAGACAGAAATAAGGAAGTAAGAAAAAACTATAGAAAATGGAAGTGAGGTACAGAGATAGCTCAATTAGTTGACAACTCAAATCTGTCTTATTTCAACATGATTTGAATCATTGGCCACTTGTGTTTGGTTGAAAGTGATTTGTGACAAAAGTTAAACCTGTTTATTCATTGTTAGGTTACAGTTTATTATTGAAGGGAAACATTTGCATCAAGTGCTAAAAGGTAGTGTTAGGTCAAACTAAATTCAGTTTAACATGATTATTCTTTAGTGAGCACAGAGGCTCAAGATACTTAGGAGGCAGAAATTGGAGGATTGTGCTTGGAAGCTAAGATGCAATATAAAAAAAAGTTCATGAGACACCATCTTGACCAACGGCCTGGTGCAATAGAGCATTTTTATCACCCCAGCTATGAGGAAAGCACAATGGCTGCGCACAGTGGTTGGTATGCCTGTTGTCCTAACAACATAGGGAAGAACAAAATAACCAGCACAAAAAGAGCTGCTGCAGTGGTTCAAATGGTAAAGTATCTGTCTAGCAAAGCACAAAGCCCTGAGTTCAAACTAATGCTAAGATAAATAAAAATAAATAAACAAAGTAGTAGTGAAAAAAATTTGGGGGAGATGTCAGTTCTAAAAGGGAGTAGGGCAGGCGCGTGGTGGCTCATGCCTATAATCCTAGCTACTCAGTAGGCTGAGATTTGATGATCTAGCTTCAAAGCCAGCCCAGGCACAAAAGAAAGGACTCTTATCTCCAGATAACCTCTAGAAAATGAGAAGTGGGGCTTGGCTCAAGGGTAGGGTGGTAGCCTTGAGCTGAAGAGCTCAGGGACAGTGCCCAGGCCAAGTTCAAGCCTTATGACCCACAAAAATAAATAAATAAATAGGAGTAGGGAAGAGAATGACTTAGTTCACAAAGAGAAAATCTTATTAAACATTTTTCCCCCCAAACACATGCACCTTGTCCACAGGTTTATTCCAGATTCATTCCATCACCATTTCCATCTTTCCCTGAGGTTCTCACTCAGAAATCCTCCCACACCACATTAGCCGGACTTCCAGAGGCCAACGAGTGTCTTCTACCACCTGACCCAGATTCTGCAAAGATCCTGAAAGGAGCTGGGCACTGGAAGCTCATCCCTGCAATCTTAATTACTTCAGAGGCTGAGACTGGGAGGACTGAGATGCCAAACTAGCCTGCACAGGGTAGACTGTGAGCCTCCATATCCACAGAGGGATACTAGACATGGTGGCATGTACCTATGATGCCAATGACAATCGAACGCCTAAGATAGGTGTATGGAAGCTCAGATGCATGTCCTGACAGGAAGTGAGATGCTACCTTAAAAATTATCAGTGAAAGCCAGAGCGGTGGCTCATGCCTGTAATCCTGGCTACTCAGGAGGCTGAGATCTGAGGATCATGGTTCAAAGTCAGCCCAGGCACTAAAAACTGAGACTCTTATCTCCAATTAATCACTAGAAAACAGGAAGTGGGGCTGTAGCTCAAAGGGTAGGGCAGTAGCCTTTTGCTGAAGAGCTCAGGGACAGTGCTCAGGCCCAGAGTTCAAGCCCCATGATCCACAAAAACAACAACAAAAATTATCAGTGAAAAATAAGCATAGAGGAGTGATTTTGTGGTAGTGGGCCAGCCAAGCCAGCATGAGACCCTGAATTCAAACTCCCAGACAACTACCCTGAGAGGACTAATGGGATTATATTCTCCCTTCTATAACCAACTAGGTGGATTTTTAAAAAGGACTTTTGTAGAAATATGATGCTGGAGAAGGGAAAGGCCAGCTCTCATGACTTCCCTATTCCATCTTAAGCCCCAGAGCCAAAGAAGTGGCCCATTTACTACCCCCATGATGAGTTTCGATTGGAAAATTACAAGTCTAGCTGTGAGTACAGGAAGCAGGTAGGTGGTAGCATGGTGATTAGAAGTCCAGGCTTCTAAAACTGAAAAATCTGGGCCTCCTCTATTGAGCTACCTTTTTATAGCTTTGTAGACAACCAGTCTCTTAGCGATCCTTTTTCCTCTGCATAATGAGGATAGAAAATATAACCCTCAGAAATGAAGTATGTAAATAAAGCATTTGTCATTCATGGGGACTCAATAAATAAATAATAGAGCTATAGATGAACAAATGACCATGTAATACAGCACTTTAGAGAGGGAAAAAGTAAAAGAGGAAAAGCAGGTACTTACATAAGGAACTCCAATCCCAGGCTAACTCCCTCTCCTAAAATGTTCTGGAAAATCTCATCCCAGATAAACTCCTGGGCCCTGAATGTCTAGTGCAATCCAAGTTTTCTTTTTGCTAATTCTACAGTCTCAACACTGAGGATACTAAAGCCCTTGATTGAGAAGCTGCTCAGAATCACAATCAGCACCATGAGCTACTGCGAATTACTCTCCCATCAGTTTTGCCCAGACTACAAACCCAGTCGGGCATTTCCTCTCCTACGTATGGGAACAATTTGAATAGTGTCTATTATAGTAGGAAAGCTAAATTCCTTTCATATGGCCCCCAATCTAAGTGAAACCAGGATAACTGATTAAATTAAATATGAACCAGTAACATACTATTTTGCCTACATATATACTTTTATGGAAGGGGGGAGGAGGTGCTTGAATTCAGGCCCTGGGTTCTACTCCTACTAGCACTCTACCACTTTGAGTCACAGCACCCACTTCTGGTTTTCTGATGGTTAATTGAAGACAGTTAAACTGTGATTATCAGCTCAGCCTCCTGAATAGCTAAGATTATAGGTATGAGCCACCAGCTTCTGGCTATTTTATAATAAAATTTAAAAAATTAGCATTATGACTGAAGGTGAGAGGACATGTAATCCTAGCACTTCCGAGGCTGACACAAGAGGATAGAAAATTTGAGGCCAGCTTGGAATTCATAACCAATCCTATCAAGAAGAATGAGAAGAAGATGAAGCAGGTTCTCCTTGACATGAAAATAAGTAATTGGAAACCTGTATTTTCCCTCCATTGCCCATCTCTGATCTAAGTATTGAATGAAGGGAACAGGTGGCTTCTCTTACTGATAAAGTATGAATGAAAAGTGGTGGGAAAATACAGGTGCCCCAAAGAGCTTGGCACAGGGGGTCACAGTGGAGAACCCATAGGTCTTCACTTTTTTCCCTATCTTCAACACAGAGCCTTCTCTTTGGCACCACTCTACTGAGCTCAAGGAGTAAACGAAGCCAGCCAGGATGGGAGCAGAGTAGCAGCCTGAATTGGCCAAGGAAATCGGGCCCATAGACTCTCTCCAATCCTCTGAATCCACACATTCATTCATGGTTCCAGTCTTCTATCTCAAATTCCTCTGTGAGATCTGCTTTCCAGTGCACAGTGTGAGTTATAGAAACAGGGTTGGGTCTCAAATAGTTGAAATTCTTCTCTATTTTGCCTCTGCTTTTGCTCTCTTCCCTTTGCACAAAAGAGTGTAGAGTTTGGATGCACACCAACTGGGTTATAAAGAGTTTTATCTTTGGATAAGGCATTCAATAGCTGCTTTCTATGTCCCGAGGGACTAGGAGAAAGAACTTATCGCCTTGACAAATATTTTCCCAGGTTCTCTTCCCTGCAGAGCCACAACGGATTTTATAAGGAAAGTGACAAGCATCAATTCTTGCTAGGCAGGCACAATTGTAGTTTCTCCTCTGATGTGGAAGGAATCCTGAAGTTGGGAAGGAAACAGATAAGGCTGTTTGACAACCTATGAAACCTGACAGACCCATTGTACTTCTAGATCTTTCCTAGTCAGTACCCCAGGGCTAGCCAGTGCCACCTTCAGCCTTCACTGCGTTTGCTCTGATTGCCAGCTAGAAACATAAATCTGTACTGAGCGGCTCAGAGCCCTCTGCCATACCCCCACCTCCAGTTTACCCAGGATGCATCACTTGCATCCTGGAGTGTTTCATCTTGGAGTTAGCAGCCCTGTCACCTGGAGGTCTAAGCCCTGCCTCTGTCTCTAAAGAACTGTGTGACGACCTTGAAAGAGTCATATAACCTCTCTGTGCCACATTTAGTCAGCAGTGAACTGATTATAGCCATACCCACCCCACTGAGGAGACTCAAAGAGGTCATAATGGTAAGATGCATAATTCTTGGCACTTACTGAATGCTCACTTAATGCCAATGATTCTAGGTGACAGAAAAACCTGGCTTCAGACATATGATCTGTTTAGGCCTCAGTTTTGTTTTGGGTACTGGTTCTGGGGCTTGAACTCAGGGCCTCAGTGCTGCTCTTTTAGCTTTTTCACTCAGGACTGACATGCTGTGATTTAAGCCACAGCTCCGTTTCCAGCTTTGCTCTGGTTAAGACTTTCCTACCTGGGTGGGCTTTGAGCATGGATATTCTGATCTCAGCCTCCTGAGTAGCTAAGATTACAGGATTCTACCCTCAGTTCCTGGTGTCAGCCGTTTCTTGACTTGGGAAGAAAGGACTGGTGAGTAAAGATGTTTGTCAAGGGTATACACCACAAGGTCAAACTTTTCAAGGTAGTAATATCTTAGCCAACTTCTATAAGAGCTTCTTTCCCAAGGAGCTAAAGGAAACTTGTTTGTGATCAAAATTCTCATGAAGTTTAGATCAAAATGTCTTCCTTAAGAAATCCCATCATCTAAGATGTGTTCATCATTAATAGCTCTGTACAAAGAAAGAAAGGGAAGGAATAATGGTTTTTGTTTGGTGGTTGCTACTTCCAGGATCCCAGTTCTTTCATCTCTGCTCTCCATTCAAGCAAGATGAATTATTCAGCAGTCAGCGTGAGTAACATCACCAAGCCAAGGAAACGCATTTAGTGGAGGATTGCATTTCTCAGTGACTCAGCTGTCGCTTCCTTATTCTTCCCCAGGAAGGCTCATGCCTGCTGGCGTTGCCATTTCTGAGGCCAACTGAGATGATCACTTATTCAGGCACTAGCTATCTATTAAGGCCCAAGATTCTCCCCCATAAAACTCCAGCCCAGCCAGAGGCTTGCTTTGTGATTTCCTGCTAATGAATGTGTTCCCCTACTTCTCTTGGTAGAAAATGGGTATAACCTGTTAGCTTGTTACATGGTCATAATAAGGGCCCCGTTAGGAGGAAGTGTCTGTATTCAAAGGTAGTGTGTGTGTGTGTGTGTGTGTGTGTGTGTGTGTGTGTGACTGTATGTCTGGGGCAATATTTCCAGAACTTTGTCATCATTAACTTTATGGAGATATGATAGACTAATATTCCCCCCACATATAAACACTTGTATCATATCATATAAGTTTTGGGAAATCTGATTATCTGGGTTCTAATACTGCAAAAATGGCTAGTCGTCCCCAAGACTGATTCTCATTCGTGAAGCTATTTCATATTAGTTAAGCACACAGCTGCCTGAAAATACACATTATACTTTTCTGACCTTCGAGGCAGCTAAGTACAGCCATCAATTTTTGTCCAAGCAGAACTATTTTGTGTGACTTCTGTGAAATTTCCTGGAAGGCAAGAACATTAAGTTGTTTGGTTTACCATCTTTCTGTTGGGTGGAATGAAGATGTGACAACTGGAACCCTGGTATCTTTTGCAGACCACGAGGAAGAAGCTATATGAACAGCTAGAAATCAACACACAAAAGGACCTCCAGACACTGGGACATTGGAGCACTGTATCAACTTTGCATGCTTTATTCTAAGTCTTTCTATTAATGATAAAGAAAAGGAAAGGAGCTTCTGTGTGTTATCTCTCTGTTTTCCAATGTGTAGCACTGGGACTAATTTAAATAGAAACAATTGACAAATGACTGCACTTATCTAAGCTATAAAATGGCAGTGATTCTTTCTTTTTTTTTATTGTAATTAGGAAAAGGGTTACATGATATTTGCCAGATAGAAGGTGCATTAATTCACATACATTGATACCCTTTCACATGTCTTGGTACCCATTTTCTTTCCTTTTTTTTAAGACTTTTTTTACATCGTATTTCAAATGTGAAATTGAACAAATAAGCATTCAAGAATGGGATCTCTATATGCCAGTGATTGTTTCTTAATGAGTTGCAACACTGTAGGAGAGATGCATTTCAAATGCTCCACCCCATAGTACATGCTCAATAAGACAAGCTTCCAGTCACATGATTACCCACATGAATGGGTCCACAATTCCACACCAGAGCCTGGAGCAATGCTGGGGTGATGAAGGAAAAGAGGCTACACAGGTCCTCCTCTAGTCTCTGCCTTGGCACTTAGACACCTTCCAAGGTTGATCCGTGTTCCTCTCCATTCCCTGAGTGTCCTATCCATGTCGCAGGAAGGCCTTCCAGTGGCACTGCCACCAGTCCAATCAATGAAACAGGCTCAGTGCTTGAACAAAGCTCTGACACAGCCCCCTTCTCAGAGGCTAACTCCTGTGCACAATGTAAATGGCTGGAAATGCCCTTTGCACGAACATTTCTAAATTAGACAGGCCTCAACTTTTTTTGTTTGTTTTTGTTTTTTCTTTTTTTTATTGTGATTAATAGAAGGGTTGCATTATATTCACCAGATAGAAGGTGCATAACTTCACAAACATCGATACCTTTTCTTATGACATGGTCCCCATTTCCCTCCCACCCTCCCCTCGCTTATCTTGATTTCCCCCCTTCCCTATCCAATTTCAAATAACCAATTAAGCACATGTAAAATATATCAGATAACAAGGTGAAATATTGTAACAATATGAGATAATCAAGGGATGGCAAAAGAGATGAGAAACAATGGAATTTTATGCTGCTGTCAGAAAGAATGACATTGCCCCATTTGTAAGGAAACTTTTTTTTTTAATCCCCCACTGCCAGTGGAGAATTGGGCAGCCCCCTCAAGGAAGTAAGTCCTTAAGCTGTTCACCAGCTTTTCAGTATTAGCATTCCATGCATGGTTAATCTGTGATTCTGTAATCAGGGCTGTGTTCACAGGACAGGATAGAGAGCAATCTTGCTGTGAGCAAAGGGGTTCAGTGGCTGCTTACAATTCTAGAGGTCACTCTGCCAACGCTGATGGAAACCAGCCAGGGACCATAGCTGGTGGCCAGATGCTCAAAAGTCACCAGAGAGGTGAGAAGTGGGGTCAGGAGCTGTGTGGGCCACAGGTTTTTTGTTTGTTTTGTTTTTAACACTAAAAATAACGGAGATGCTACAGGGGGGAGGAGCTCATGGCTATAATGAATTGGGACTGGCCTAAATATGTCAACAGAGTCATTGTCTCTAGAATTTGTCATTATCCCCAGGTTACAAACCCAGGAATGGAAGGAAATTATTCCTCATGCCACACAAGCGCTTTCCCTTGGTGATGAATGGACCATCAGAGATGGCCTATGCTACCTCCCCACCTCACTCTGCCCCCTAGAGAAGGCTTGAGAAGGAGAAGCAGGGTATTCTGGGAGCACCAGGACTCCCAGTAGCACACATTTAGAATAAAGTGTCCACAGACCACATGGTTGATGCAGAGGTTGATGACAGAGGGCTTTCTCTAACCCGCCTGTTGAATAGCAGCAGTCATGCTGGGAGATCTCTATTTTATGTTATATGGTTCAGAATCATAGTTAATATAATCCAGGGCCAAGTGAACCAGCAAAAGACATAGGAAGGAGCTAGGCATGGTGGCTTACGCCTGTAATCCTAGTTACTCAGGAGGCTGAGATCTGAGGATCACGGTTCAAAGCCAGCCTGGGCACTAAAGTCAGTGAGGCTTTGATCTCCAATTAATTATCAGAAAACCAGAAATGGCACTGTGGCTCAAGGGATAGAGTGATAGCCTTGAGCTGAAAAGCTCAGGGATAGCACCCAGGCCCAGAGTTGAAGCCCCATGAGTATTTTGGGCTCTGGGTATCAATTACATATGTAATGTAATTGATAACAGTCTTGGTAACAGTTCAATGTGAGCTGGATGTGGTACACACCTGTAATCCTGTAATCCCTCTCAGAATCCTGGAGGCTATGGGCAAGAGGATTGTGAGTTTGAGACCAGTCCGGCTTTATAATAACACCCTGTTCTCAAAACCAAAACACACCAACAATACATGGACATGGGTCTACCAGATGTGGTTGGTGCATGCAACAGTACATATGTGACTTGTGTTTCATGAAACAACTTGGCAGGTGAGCTGACCCCAGTGAAGACAAACAAAACAGCACAGTTGTCAGGGGAAAATTGAAACCCTGTTGTTTGGCAACAGAAGAACTGTTTTGTTCAGAGGTGGTTGTCCTACTGTGTGCTGAGTATGCCTGACATCACCTAGAATATTCTGTCTAGGACTGGAGATTGTCACTGTCCTGTGAGGAATGTCTGATGGTGTGAGGTTATATGATTTGGAGAAGACAGAAATACAATCCACAGTTAAAAGTTGCCAGGAAGCAATTTTTTAAACTCAGGATAAAGGAGACCATTATAGAGCTGTGCAGGCTGGCAGGGTTTCAGTCTTGAGCGCCTGGCTGAGAACATTTGAACAGGGATTATGGCTGGCTGGTATGGTCATGGTGTCTGTGTGGTCTGATGAGAAGGTTGTTGGGAGAAAACATCTCAGTTCAGCTTCCTAATACATAGCTTACATTCTAGTCAGCTGTTTCCTTGGCAGCCAGAGAGTT
The DNA here is from genome assembly GCF_031878675.1 of Megascapheus bottae. Taxonomy (NCBI): domain Eukaryota; kingdom Metazoa; phylum Chordata; class Mammalia; order Rodentia; family Geomyidae; genus Megascapheus; species Megascapheus bottae. The sequence continues at coordinate 17,691,870 of NC_143530.1, read as the reverse complement.
CTGAGAATACAACTCAAGAACTGATTAGCTAGGACTGAACATTGATTTGATTGTGGTTAATGTCCCTTCATGAGTAGCTTCTCCATCTGTCTCTATCTCTCAGCTGAATATGTTTGCAATTGGTGTCTTGGTTCCACTGACCCCTTAGATTCCAGAGAAATATCTTAGAGATGCGTTAAAAAAAAACTTGTCAACCTCCCTCAGTGAATAGCGATTATATAGAAAATTTGTCTCATATCAATTGATTTCCTATTTTAAATAACAGCAGTAAGTACTATGTGTACTACGTGTCTTTACTTGTATACTTTATCTTATAAAAAAGAAATTTGCACAGACTCGTAGTACCTCCTCTTGCAAATAAAACAGACCAAGCATGTCAACATATACAATGTCAGAAACAAAACCTTTACTCTGGGTTTCAGGGCATTTTCTCATGATGAACAGGTTGGCTTACTAAAAAATTCATGAAGCTCATGCACATATATTTTGTTTTGAGATCAAATCCAGTGCCTCATCTATGCTAGGCAAGCACTATACAAGAGAGCTATACCCTGAGTACACTTATAACATGTACTTTTAAACTACAGTGAGTCACGGTGCTAAAAAAAATAAGTCTGTCTTTATGGTCCCACCAGAAAATAAGATCAGATAAAATCTAATGAAGGGAATGTTTTCAAATATGACTGCTATCATTTCTATGAGGATGCACAAACAATAAGCCAACAAATGAGAAGTAATTGGCAAAAGAGGTATGTGGTCACTGTAGTCATGTAATGTTGGTGATAAAATGTGATCTTTTAGTGCTAGGAACTTCATCTGGTAAAAAAGAAGAAAAGTGAGTCACAACCTTGAGCTTTTGGAAAGACCAGACTGGCTGGTCCAATTTACCTGTAAAAATGGGTAAGTTGATGCTATCTCCATGGATTTTACTATAATAAGTGGTAGCGTGTAGTTTAAACTTATTTGTGTAATGCAGATGATATCATGACTCATTTTTCATACAAATAATAAGACTTAGAATGATAATGATATAGAATGCCAGCATTGTATCCTCTAATGGAATTTGCTTAACTCAATTTTGCTGCAGAAGAAATATATCCAATGAAGTTGACAAGCTAAAGCATATGCATGTTAAATACAGATAGGAAAAAAATGGCCAAACCAGGCAGATCCTAATAATTATTTACAAGGTGCATTGGTGCTAAATAAATATTGAGTATTTAAATATATATGCTCCATTTAAATATGCAAGGAATGTAAGATACACAAAATGCAACTGAACTTCAATGTTCATAATCCATTGATGTTTGCCATCTTAGCATCTTAGAGACAGCTGGACAAAGAAAAAATTAGGGAAGTGATTTCTATCCAAGCAGGAAATAGCCCTACATCCATTTTCTGGTTCCTGATTTCTCCCCATAGAGAAAATTCAGCATGTGGATCCAGAGTTTCAATTCCTTCTGTAAGCACAATCAATCTTCCCATATTATGAACTCCAACTCTTAGCACCAATAGTTGTGAAGCCTGTGGGGGGGTGGAGGGGGCAGAAAGTAACAGGGAGCCTGACACGCCCCCTGGTGGTCAGAGTGTTCTATGAACAGGTTTTTTGCTAAGCATCAGTTTATTAAGAATTAGGAAAGCACTTGATTCTTGTTTCTTTCTCAAGGGCTCTGCAATCCCAGTGGGATTCTATATGAGAATACTCTTCCTTTGGAGTCCACTTGGCCTAGGTGATCTCTGCTATTTATCCTAAAGCTTAGATCTTGTATGAAGTTTTTGTAATTTGTCTTGTTACCGAAGAGACATTACAGGCCTATCTAGCTTTGCACCATATTAAAACATAGGAATTCCGATTTCTAGAACCTAAGCTGAGTAACACAACCCTTTTTAACATACCTCTAAGCTCAGTTACAATGTTAAAATAATGGTGAGTAGCATTGTGAAATACAAATTTGACTGACAGCTGTTCCGTTCACAGATCCCTCACAGAAATGGCAGCTGTGCATCGTAACCAGTGACCAATCACATCGCTTCTTTCAAAGTCTGTTGGTGACTGGTTCCTGTGTATGTGTGACTCAGTTTGGGCACAGATAACAAAGTATGTGGTTCTTTTGCCTTCTTATCTTCTAAAGATGACAGCTTATAAAAATGGACACTGCAGGAGGGATTCAGGCTACAAAGCTGAGAGTAAAAAAGAAGAAGATCAAATACAGAATAATGCTGGAAATGATCATTTGAAGTGAGCATCAGTGGTGTTAATGAAGGGAACACTGGCTGGGTGGATTTTGACCCTGCCTCTCTGACACACAGGAGACACTCTAGAAGCACCCTGAAAGGAACTTGGTGAAGCAGAACTTACTGACACCAAAGAGTAAAAAGACAAAGACATCTCAAAGGAAATGACACTAGCAGAACTTTATATTAAAAAAACACTGTGCCATTTGTAACCCTAGCCCTGAAGAGGGGGAAGCAGGATGATCAGAAAAGTTCAAGGCTAGCTGGATTTTGTAAAGAGACTCTATCTCAAAGCAAAACAAGATAAGGTTGAGTGCTGGTAGCTTATGCCTATAATCCTATTATTCAGGAGGCTGAGATTTGTGGATGGAAACCAGCATGGATAGCTGAGGGACTTTTAATTTCCAATTAACCAGCAAAAGAAGAAAGTGGAGGTGTGGTTAAATGGTAGAGTGTCAGCCTTGAGTGAAAAAGCTAAGCAAGATCAAAAGGCCCTCAATTCAAGTTTCAGTACCAGCACAAATAAAAGAAAAAAAAGTTATTTCCAATGTATTTTATAACATTACAAGCATACAGGATAAAATGGTGGAAGCCAATCCATGCTATGAAATGAAAATGATTCTTTGCTAAAGTGTAGAAAAGATGCTTGTTCCATATAGTACATTACATAGAAGAGAAGCAAAGTTTAAGTTACTTTTTTTTTGCCAGTCCTGGGGCTTGAACTCAGGGCCTGAGCACTGTTCTTAGGCTTTCCTCAAGGCCAGCGCTCAACCACTTGAGCCACAGCACCACTTCCGGCTTTTTTCAGTGTATGCAGTACTGAGGAATCGAACCCGGGTCTTTGTGAATGCTAGGCAGGCACTCTACCACTAGACCAAACTCCCAGCCCAGTTCAAGTTACTCTTGATTGATTTAAAAAAAATTTAAAAACTAGCATTTTAATCCTCAATATTTCCAATGTTTTACATTACAGGGATTAAATAAACCATTACTATTTTTCCATTTTCCTGTGTATTTGTAGCCCATAATACAAAAGCATTCCATGTTTTGATAAGCATTCGTGAAGTTCCTGTGTGAATCACTGTTTTCCTACTGATTTTGAAGACACTTTCCATGGTTTAGCCTGTACATATTTTTGCAAAGTCCTGTAACACGAGCCCTATGGGTCATCTTTAGGAGCCACAAAGTTAAGATCAATGGAAGAAACATTCCAGATATGAACTGTTAGTGTCCACAACTTGCTCAGCCTTTGGGCCAACTGTGGAGGCTGTGCTGTGGAAAGCTAAGTACTGCCTAACTATGGAGGCCTAGAGCTTGGGGCCTGGCTCAGTGGCAGAGATCTCATTTACAAGGCACAAAGACCACATCATACACGAATGAATAAATAAATGAATGGATACATAAACAAGACAGCGCACTCAACTCCACTGGAACCAGTCAAGACCCTGGGTAGCCTGGATTACTAGATCTTTTATAGTTTTAAAGAGATACCTGAATCTAGACTTACAAGGGAAACTTCATAATTTTTTTTAAAAGACACAATTACTATTTTCAGTGCTGGGGGAGCAAACTTATGATCTTGACATGCTAGGCAAGTGCTTTTTTCACTGAGCTATATTTCCAATCCTGACATCTATTTTTAAACAATGACAAACCATTCAAATTGAAGTTTCCTCTGAGCCAAGCAACATGCTACAAAGTGAGGATCTTTATTTTAAAACACCTGCAATAAGAATCTCTCAAGGCTGGGTGTTTGTGGACCCTGCCTGTAATCCCAGCTAGATGGAAGGTGAGGAGGGAAGAATCTGTCTTTGAGACCAGCCCAGGCAGAAAAGCTCACAAGACTCTATCTCAATGGTGGAAAGGTGGATGCAGTAGCAAGTACCAACCAGCAACCACAGGAAGCCTGAAGCAGATGGATTGTGATGCTGGCACAAACCTAGAAGGATGCAATATTCCATCTTTAAAAACAAAAACCCACTGAAAACAAAACAAAACAAAACAGCAAAACAAAACAGGGCTAGAGGTATGGCTTAAGTGATAGAACATCTGCCTAGCATTGTGAAGTCCTGAGTTTGAACCCCAGTACTGAAATCCTTGAATAGATTATCACTGTGAGAGATGGAGGACTAGCAAGCGTGAGAAGATGGATAAAATATTTTAGTGATTCTTCCCACTCCCTTTTCCTACCCAGGGGCAAAGCAACCTTCAGATGCTACCACTGCCCCAAGAAATGAAGAAATCAGTTCTTCAAGACAATTCCTTGTATAAGGTTTGCCTGAAATGGCGACAACTAAGCATAGGCTCTTTATTGTCATCATAGTTAGACATCATCAGGAAGGAAGCAGATTCTAGAAGGCTAGTAGACAGGTGAGCTTTGTGCTGTGAATGAGGGAGGGAGACAGGCAGGGGACCTACAAGGAGCAGCCACAAGAGAAACTAAAGCCAGGCAAGAGGAGTGAGGGGCGGAGCACAGGAGTCAAGTTCACTTGCTTCATCTGGCAGGGGGGAGGGAGGAAAAGGGGGGGAGGTTCTTATCTTGTTCATATTTCTTAGGTCTTATGCTGTAACAATATGAGAATAACCAAGGGACAACAAAAGAGATGAGAAGTAACACAGTACATTAAGAACAACAATCACACATTATATGGCTCTTATTTCCATATCCTAGAGGTCCTTTCATTTAGCCTCATCCTATATGGCCTTGTGTATCTAGGTTTTGAGCTATTATAATCCTCTGCTAGGAGAGTCCAAGGTTTGTACTAATTATTACAAATGAGGGACATCATTGAGCCTATGTTCCTTTGGGTCTGACTTACTTCACTTAATATGTTTTTTTTCCAAGTCTTTCCATTTCCTTACAAATGGGGCGATGCCATTCTTTCTGATAATCCCAAATTTTCTTTCAGAAATAAATTTTATTTTTCTTCCTTTAAGGTTTCATTTGCCTTTCCAATCTCACCTACAACTTCACTCTACCAATTCCAACCTCCCTCTATTCTTTGATCTACTGAAAAGCCTTTGCCACAATTCAAATGAGAGTTGACCTGGAAGTTTCTTTCCACACAATTTACACACACACGTGCATGAACACGCACACGCACACACACACACAGACACACACACACGCACATGTACATGCACATGCACATACACCTCTAAGGACATGTGAGTCACCCCAGCTCAGAGGCAGTCGTCTTGCACAAGTAAAAGGTGCCACCAACTAGAGCAACAAGAGTTCCACAAACCCTACTGGCCGGAAGACACATCTGGAACAGGAAGTCAAGAGGAACTCTTGAAAATAGCACCGCTATATAAGAAAGTGAGACAAGAAAGAGGAAACACCTTACAATCCCCTTTTTTTTTGGTTGCTAGCAGCACTTTAGGGGCAAACAAATTGGACCTTGGCTTAGAGAAACTGTGTATGAACCAGTGTATGAACCAGAAGCCAGGTAGAAATCTCCAATACTGAGGCCCCAGGATGGTTATTTAATGAACTTCCACTGGTTTCTCCACTGTTTCGGCTACAGAGACAGAGACTTCTTATTATGATGGTTTGGTCTGCTTGACCAATAACCATATCTTTTAACATTTACAGTGGATAGGGACGAGACCACTAAATGTGAAACATCAGGGAGAGGGAATCCCTTGTTCGCGATGCAAAACTGAGTCTTTAGTCTTTCTGAACCTGCTCTTCAAGGAAAGAAGTGACTCATTTGGGCACTCTTGCCTTTCCCTGGAGGTTAGAGGACTCAACACAGAAGATGAAGTGAATGGTTGGCACCCACACACACATAAAATCAAGTCCAGTGGTGTATTCCTGTAGTCCTAGCTACTTGGGAGGACTGTGGTATGCAGGAGGCCTCAGCAGGAAGAGGGAGACTCTCTCTGAAAAATAACTAAAGCAAAATGAGCTGGGGGGTGTGGCTCAAGTGATAGAGGCCCTGAGTTCAAATCCCACCACTGCCACAGAAAAGAAAAGGAAGAAGACATAATCCAGCGTGCATTTTAGCAGTCACTCTGTTATTTTTAATCATCATTTTATTTTTATGTTGCTTTTCTAGGAATTCCCTGTTTTCTGTATGCTTTCCTACACACTTTTGACCTTTTATTCCTATCTTCTCCATCGAATTTTTTCCCCTGGTACTGGGGCTTGAACTCAGGACCTCTCACACTTACTAGGCTTTTTCACTCATAGCCAGCTCTCCACTATTTGAGCCATACCACCATCTTGCCCATCTCTTTTCTTAATGATTTTGACATCTCTGGGCTCCAATGTCACCCTCTACCAGTGACTCCTACGTCTCCATACTGTGACTTTTTTCCAGAACCCAGACTTGTTTTTTTTTCCCTGTCCCTGTAGACATTTTTACATCAGTATCCCGGGGGACCTCAATACAGCGAGACATCAGATGAGCACATTATGTCCTCATCTCCAGTGTGCTCCTCCGTGCCACTTCCTGTCACGATCATTACGTCACTTTGGGCCCTCGGTGCTGGAAACACAAGGCTGAAAATGCCTTGTGTGCGAATGTCAAGCGGGACTTGCTCCTGCCTCCCTTTGGGCAGAAGTGCCAACAGTAAGTATGGTAGGCCAAAGAATGGAAGACCTAATTGTCTTCATCCAGATTTCTAGAAATGCCAAAACTTACATGGCCAAAGGAACTTTGCCTTGGTGGACTATGCTCGATCTGAAGCAGAGACTGTCCAGGAAATTCCTGGCAGGGTTGATATCATTACCAGGGTCCTTATGGAAAGGGGTTGTTCAAAGAAGATGGCAGGAGAGCGGCAGAGACCGCAATGATGGTCACACAATTCAAGGTGATTCTAGACGACACTAGAAATGGCCAAGAAACAGGCTCCCCCCTTCCTTAGAGGGGAAAAGAAACAAACAAACAGCTTTCTTTTTTTTTTTTTTTTTGCCAGTCCTGGGCTTGAGCTCAGGGCCTGAGCACTGTCCTTGGACTTTCTCTAGGATAGAACTCTACCACTTGAGCCTTAGCACCACTTCTGGCTTTTTCTAAGTATATGGTACCAAGGAATTGAACCCGGGTCTTCGTGCATGCTAGGCAAGCACTCTACCACTAGGCCAAACTCCCAGCCCTCTTTTTTTTTTTTTCTCCAGTCCTGGGGCTTGAACTAAGGGGCTGGCACGGCACTGTCCTTGGACACTTTCTTTTTTTTTTTTTTTTCCTTTCTCAAAGCTAGTTCTCTGCCACTTGAGCCACAGTGCCATTTCTAGCTTTTTCTGAGCATGTGGTACCAAGGAATTGAATCTAGGGCTTTGTGTTGTTAGGCAGTACACTACCACTAGGCTATGCTCCCGGCCCCCCAAAATAAATACATAAATAAATTAAACAAACAAACAAATAAAACCAAGAAAAAGCAGCGTCTGAGTGAGCCCCACAAGACCCATTTTTGTGCCTCTTCTGTGGAACTGTGGCATAAAATGACTATATTTTCCTAGGTACTCTGTATTTGGGACTTGATTTTAGCAGCAGCAGGCACTAATCCAAGAGCTGAAAAACCACAGTGAGAGGGAGATGGGGTTCCACGAAGAAGTGGCCTGCGGTGTCTGCTCCAAGGGCCAGGGCTGTCTAAATGAATCAAGATGTAGACTGATTTGGTGAGGAGTAGGATAAAGCAGTGAGTCTGGAAACCTGGCATTTGGGGATTTCTTCCCACAGGGGGATAAGGATGTAATTTCTGTTAAAGGGGCTTCCCGGGCACTCACTGGGGAATTTCCTGCTGTTAAAGCATGTTGGTTTTTTTTTTTGTTGTTGTTGTTTGTTTGTTTGTTTGTTTGTTTTTTGACCCATTCTTGCAAAGGCTGAAAATCTGAGGCTGGGTCTGATCCTACTACTGTAGAGAATGTGCTTTACCCACACTGGGGAAGTCACAAACTGCAAGCAGGGACAAGAAAGAGCTTGCTCTGCCTACTCCCAGTGAAGTTCCAAAGGACAAGAGGAGAGGGAAAAAGTAAACCAACCCAGAGCAACACTTGTGTGCCAGCCACAGTTCTTACTCATTCCTCATATCTCCCCCTCTCCCCCCCCACCCCAACCATGGTGCTCTGAACTGTCAGCCCCATCTCTGCCTTTTTCTACCACAGGCTCCTGTCTTCTTCTGAGGCAGGCCTGCATGGTGCTACTGAGTCTCTCTGTCTCCATCACTCTACTTCCAGTCCACTGTCACTACAATGGCCTCTAAAATCTTCCACAAGTCACCCTATCGTGTCTCAAGAGGGTGTGTTCTGGAACACCCTCTTTGATTGTAGTTCAAAACTAGCCTAGGCAGAAAAGTTCACTAGACTCCATCTTCAAAATAAGTAGTAAAAGAACAGGGCTGGAAACAGTTCAAGCATCAATAAAATAAGTAAATCCAGCCACCACAAATCTCTAAGTTCAAGCCCTAGTACTGAAGAGAGAGAGAGAAAAAAGTAAGAAATCAAGAAGGCCTGCGGGGTGGGTGGGTGAAGGGGGAGACAAGAAAACATAAACACCCAGATAGTTCCTAGCTTATGAATCAGTTGCATTCCAAAAGGTTTGAAAATCTGCTGCTCAGAATGTAGAATAAACCTTCCCACAGACACCATGGTTTGAGTGCTGGTGAAATTACGCAGCTCTCCCGTAAAGTCTGTGGAACTCAGATAACAAGAAGTATTAGCAGAGTGGAACATTCCAGAAATTCCGCATGATTATTTTCCAGGAGACAAGCAGCCTGAGGAAAGAATAGGATTCCTGGGAATGGGCTGGGAAGCCCAGCTGGCACCAGGCAGGTGAGGAAAAAAAGGCACTGGGAGCCTCTGTTACCATGAAAGGGGGTGTGGTAAGTTAGGGCTTCAGAGGGCATATGGATAAGAGATCAATTCTTTATAAATTACTCAGTCTAATGTATTCCATTACAGGGTCAGCAAATGGACAGACAAGATAGAAATCAGATAGACTTTGGACCTCTCAGAAGCTCTCAGAAAAGACCAGTTCCGAAGATCCAGTCTTAGCTGTGATTTGGAGATGAAGCAAGGATAAAGACTACATACGTCACCACCATGTGTAGATAGCACACATGAGATCCCGAGTACATACCAGCACTGCAAAGCAAAGCAAATAAACAAAGCCAAAAGCCACATGGGAAGATGTTCAAAGTCTATGGCGAATCAAAGAAATGCAAATCAAATCCATAATGAGATACCAGTTGACAGTCACTAGGATAGCTAAATTAAAAAAAGACAATGCAAGGGCTGGCAGGAGTGCAGAAAAATTAGAACCCTCCTACCCTCCTAGTGGGAATATAAAATAGTGAAGCCACCAGGGGGACAACCTGCCATCCCTCAAAAAGTTAAAATTGGCATGTGGACTATCACGTGCCTAGCATGCACAAAGACCCGGGTTCAATTCCTCAGTACCACATACATAGGAAAAAAAATGATAGACATACTGACACATACTACAACACAGATACGCTCTGAAAGCATGATGCTAAATGAAAGAAGTCAGACATGAACTGCTATTTAGTTGATGCTTTCATTTAAATGAAGTGTCCATAATGTGCAAATGCATAGAAATAGGAAGTTGAGCCGGGCAGGGTGGCTCATGCCTGTAATCCTAGCTACTCAGGAGGCTGAGATCTGAGGACTTCAGTTCAAAGCCAGCCTGGGAACTAAAGAATGTGAGACTTTTATCTCCAATTAGCCACTAGAAAACCAGAAGTGGTGCTGTGGCTCCAGGGATAGGGTGGTAGCCTAGAGCTGAAGAGCTCAGGGACAGTGCCCAGGCCCAGAGTTCAAGGCCCACGGCCAACCAAAAAAAAAATAAGATTTCTTTTTGATTAGTGGTAGCCTGTGGTTTATGGGAGTGAGAAATAGAGAGTAAAGAGTAGCTATTAATAAGAATTTCTTTGGGGGATGATGACTGTATTCAACAATTAGATACTGATGATGACAACACAATCTGAATATGCAGAAACCACTGAATCATATATATTTTAAAAGCAAAGTTTGTGATGTGTGACTGGTGTCTTAATGAAATTTTTTTTTAATTTAGAAAAACAGATTGCATGTTCTTGCATCCACGGAGGGACAATTCTACGACTATCACCAATACTTCTCTTATCATGGAATATGACAATGAAATCACCTTCCACTGTCAAGCACTGAAACCCTCTGATTTTCCTTTGCTTCTCTTTCCCCAGATGTGAGCAGCTGGAGCATGCTCTCTGGCACAAGGGAGGATGTTCATTAGAATAAGTGAAAATAGTATCCCACCTACTGCAGAGCTGTCACCAGGCTCAAGATGGCTTCTTAACTTCTTTCTTTTCTTTAAAAAAAATTTTTTTTTAAAGTATAGATCCTCAAAAGGAAGATCTTTCTTTGGGCTAGACAATTCTCGGGTCTGTTCTCTGGAAGGCTTGTGACTTGCTTCTTAGACTTGCTTCAGTGGTGGTCTGAAGATGGCGAGGTGGTCCTGGAGTAGCCAAGAAAGCAAATGTCTGTGACTGCCCTGTGCTTAGGTAGAAGGGAGGATGATGGAGGCTGGAGTGGGGAGTGGAGGGTGGTGAATGGAGGTGACTGGGGTGCCATCCGCCCTTCCGGAAGGCAGCTCTGTCCACACCAGGGGAAGGAGCCCACGCAGGGATGAGAGCCCATCTTTGTCAGCCCTTTCCAGTTTTATGCAAAGCATCTGGACATGTGGATTTTTTTGTTAAAAAAACAAACCCACTTTATTTCCTAAATGCTGGCAATCCAACTTAAGAGAGAAATTAAAATCATGTGTGGGAGCCAAACAAAACAATGGAGGGCCGAGTTCCAACCACAGGCCACAAGCGTGTGACCTGTTTTGTAGGTGGTCTCTGCCCTGGTTTCTTTTGCACAATTAATGTCAAAATTTCAGATGGGAAAGCTAGTTCTGAAATAGGACTTAAGAGTTCCTCTCATTTAACCTCCCACTCTGTGTTAAATTGCCTTCTATAACAGACAGGCACTCAGAATTTAAGGAGGTTAATAATTCAAGCCAGAAACTTGCAGTTTCTTTTGGCATCTTTCTTTCTTTTCTCTTCTTTTCTTCCTTCCCTCCCTTGTTTTCTTCCTTCCTGCTTCCTTCCTCCCTCCCTTCCCTTTGCTTCTCTTTCCCTTTCCCTTTCTCTTTCCCTTCCCTTCCTCTTTCCAATTGCAGGGTTGGGAGTTGGGTAGGGAGATGAAGAGAAAGGTCCAGAGGGCAGGCCAAAGATAGGAACTGGAAGGGGCTTCACTGTTAACTGTTGACTTCTGGACTTATTTTATTTTATTTTGTTGTGGGGCTTGAACTTTGGGCCTGGGTACTGTCCTTGAGCTTTCAGCTCAAGGCTACTTCCCTACCTTCCAAACCACAGCACCACTTCCAGTTTTCTAGCGGTTAATTAGAGATAAGAGTTTCATGGACTTTAGTGTGGGTCTGGCTTTGAACTGCAATGCTCAGATCTCAGCCTCCTGAGTCACTAGGATTACAGGTATGAGCCACCACAACTGGCTTCTGGATGGTTTTTTTGAAGCTAGTTACAATGTTTTACAGCCCCAATTTGTTCAAATGAATCTGCAAAGTTGGAACTTATATTTCCCAGAATTCCTAGAAAAGACAGAACTTTAAACTTGGATCAGGGCTCAGAATGAAAGTTATCAAGTTAGAAACCATGGCTCATGCCTGTAATTCTGGCTACTCATGAGGTTGAGATTTGAGGATCATGGATTAAAGCCAGCCTAAGCAAGAAAATCCATGAGACCCTTATTTCTAATTAACCATCAAATAGCTGGAAATGAAGCTGTGACTCAAGTAGAAGAGTTCCAGACTTGAGTGGAAAAGTTAATGACAGCAACCAGACCCAAAATTCAAGCCCCAGCGTGCACACACACACACACGCACACACACCAATATTGCCCAATTCAATAATTTTACAGATAAGGGGAATAAAATCTACAAGCCTTAAAGTATTCATTTGAAAACATGCTGAATTTTTCTGACTGGATTATGACATAGTTTTCTTTGTAAGCCTCAAGAGTGCACACTTTTCTCAAAAGTATACATTTCCTGAGGGATATGAAGACAGGGAAACAAATTAAAAGGGGCTAGCATTAGTTTAAGTTTCTGAAGTACATTAATGGAATTACAAGGTAACTAAGAAGTTATTTCTAAATAGAGCCAGGTAGTGAGTCTTCATTGCTGTCATTATTCCCAGGTAATTTCTACAACACGTTCACTAGCTTCCATCTTCCAATAAAATCCCTCTTACAGCTGCTAACAAGTGCTGGATTATCCCATATGTGTTTTGTCTTTTTGTTCCGCTCTAATGACAAAATGACAGATGGTGAGAAGGACAAGGAAGAAAAATGGAGGGATCATGCAGCCCTCACACTTACACAGTCTGTCCTTAAATAATTGAAAGGAGCTTGTATCTTGGCACAAAATATCAAGAGCCTCAATCCTTTTGGCCACTAGAGACACAGACAAAATGGAACCCAGAAGAGCCTGAGGAGTTTTGTGTTGGGATTATATTGTTGAATTTTTCTTTTAGTGTTTTCTATTGGTAAGAGCACCTACTTGTGAATTTGATGAGCCAAAATAGGAATAAGAACCCTGGCAGTGATAATGACCTCTCATCATGCGGAGATAGTCATGAATCACAGAACATGTCAACAGAAGCCTCAGTTCTGGTAATCATCAAGTTCTCTCTCTTTCCCTCTTTAAAAAAATCCTTTTCTTTAATTATATACAATCACTCTCCAAAGTATTGAAATGATAGACTGCAACATCGTCTCTTCCACAGGGGTCCAAGCGTTTGGGTTTGATCATTTACTGTATGAGCCAAGGGATAAATTTCAGCCTGTTCCTCCTCCAAATGCAGTGATGTACCTTCCAAACTTCCTGTGTGCAAATCCAGGAGGGGAACAAACAGCCCAGCAAAATGTGACAAGCATGGCTTCAAGAGCATCTTTATGTTTGGGTAAGAAGCCCAAGTGAATGGTGCTGGGTTGCCATGGCAACAGACATACACACCCTCTACTTTCACATAGTTTCTGAAATGAGCACAAAATGCCATGGGATGAGAAGGGAAGAGTTAGATCATCCATGTAGCCCCCTCAAATGGCATTTTTTTGGTTTTCCATGGAGCTCTACCAGGCATGTTGCCTTTGGGTTGTGCAATATTTCTAATCCGGGGAGAACATTCACAAAGTAGCTCCCTCCCTACTCCGGATAAACTTCAGGCTAATTCAGCAAATCATTTTTCACCAAATTTTCATTTCAAATACTGTCAAATTGATGACAAACTATATTATAGTCAGCAAGTTCCTCTCCTGATTGATCCTCAGAGTAGATTTCCTTAGTTTTCCATGGAGGCTTTATGGTGCGGGGGTGGGGGCACTCTTACATGGGAAACAAAGAAGAAGGAACAGAAAGACTTTCACAGGCAGTACAGAACGAAGTCAATCATAGGGGGAAAGCTTTCTCTTAAAAATATAGTTCTAAAAGTGAGTCACATGTAGCTGTTCACTCTAGCAGTCCGGGGAGGCAAAGGACAACAATAATAGAATGGAATTTGAATATGGAAAAAAAGCCTTCAATTGTTGAGAAATGTAGACTGAGCAGAAGGTGGATCCCTGAAGGTAAATCTCAGTGGTTTAAAATCAAGAATAAGCAAGGAATGTATCCCCTTCCATTAGGCCTGAAGCGAAACCACAGGAACTCTATTCATGAGAAACAAAATTAGCTTTATGCTCAATTTTCATGACATGTGCGATTGCAATAAGCATTCCTCAGCATGACTTAATTGCTGCTAAAACACCTAAGAGGAACAAGAAAGAAGGAAAATAAATTGCTTGATGGTTAAATGACAAAGTACCGACGAATCTGGGAACACTTAGTTCCCAGAGAAGGAGTCAGCATTACACACCACAGGCGTTCAAGTCCTACGTCTGTCGACAACAAACTTGATTCATCACAGTTTCCATTATTTGAATCATGAACCTTCATCAAATAAGCTCTGACACGAAAGCTTCCAACTCTTTAGTTCTACTTTTATATCTTGTAATTACAAAAGTTTGTTAATTCTGGATGTCTGGTGGCAGTAGTGGGATTTGAACTCAGGGCCTCTTGTTATTGCTGGGCTTTTTTTCTGCTCACGACTAGTGCTCTACAGCTTGAATAAAAGCTCTGCTTCCAGCTTTTGGCTGATTAGTTGGAGATAAGAATCTCATGGACTTTTTTTGCCTGGTCTCACTGTGAACGATGATCCTCAGATATTACCCTCCTGAGTGACTGGGATTATAGATGTGAGCCACTGGTGCCAGTTCATTGTACATATCTTGTTGATAATTGATCTCGAACTTACTAGACTTAGATATAGCAGACTGATAAGATGAATAGGAAAAGAGCTAAAGAAAGTAAACTTCCCTGCCTTGTATACATATTGCAAACTGGTACCCAAGCTCTGAAGTTTCCCACGCTTTTCCATTCCCTTCCATCTTACATTTAGACTGCTTGGGGTTGTTGTTGTTATAATTATTATTACTTGTTCAAAGTCTTTGAGTTCAAAACCCATGCAAATATTTGTCATGTTTTTTAGTTTTCTCCTTTCTGGTGGGTAGTCAAATCAAGTTCTGTGTGTGTGTGTGTGTGTGTGTGTGTGTGTGTGTGTACATGTATGACAATATTTTAAATACATGTTTCTGCTTAAAACTTGCAAGTAATGAGTGTTGTCTATAAGTAGCCTGAAAATACAAGATATTTATTATTATGCAGAGAAACCAGAGGCTTGAGTTTAAGTAATGGTGACCATATTAATGTCCTGTAAATGTTAGGATGTCCTTTTCCTACTTCAGTGAGCAGTATTTTGTTAGGTTTAGAAAAGCTATGACATGGGGCCCCCTGGTGGTCACTACCCAGAATGCCTAAATTAACCTTGAAATTTCAAACATAATGGCTGATTTTGGCTAGTCCAGAACACTCCTAATAGGGTCTTTACATTAAAGGAATGAATCAGACTTCATTCTTCTTGGAAAATTAGGAACAGAGAGGACACATTTTAAATTTTACTGAAGCAAATTTAGGGACGATTCATAATACTGAACTACTAAAAGAAGTTTGTACATGCTCCCCATTGGATTTCTGTCATAATGGCCACATGTAGTCATGGTTACATATAAACCCAGCTACTAGGGAGATAGGAAAAAGGATGGCAAGTTCAATCCAGATAAAAGTTAGCTCTAAGATTCTATGGCAAAAACAAAATACAAAACAAAAGGGCGGGCTCAAAAAATAGAACACATGTGCCAGGCCCTGGATTCAATCTCCAGCACTATTGAAAACATTCTTTTCCTTTATATAAGAAACAAGATTTTTAAATCCTGTTTTTGTTTTCCCATTTGTGAAAGAAAAGGAATTGTTTTAGATAGAAATTTCTTTCCCAGTTGCTTGATGCCCTCCATAGCCTATCTAACAAATGCATTTGAAAATTTTAATCACTTGTTCAGAACTTTCCAGATTCTACTTTGTGCTCATTACTTCCACACAGAATTCACTTGTTCCTCTGTTCTTTGTGTTCTCTATTATCTAGTAGTAATATCTAGATTAGAATATATCTTGATTAGATTTCAGATCAGTTTTCTGGCTGGACTATTTCATAGGAGAGGCCAAGTCAAATCCTAAGGCCCATGATGGTTTGTTTGTGCTATGGTTGATGGGTAGATTCCTATGATGTAAGCTGGATGATTCTATTGTATAATTCCCCAACTAACCCTTCATCTATAATCTGGATATCTATGATCACTGTTCTACTCATTGTTTTTATGAACATTGCAATTTAGTGACTATATACACTTCATTGCTGTTTATAAGATTCCTTTATCATCTATATACATTCTCTGGACCAATTGTTACTATTTTTACTAAGTGTGATTTGGCAAGATGTATCAGAAGCCTTAAAATATGAAGGCCCTTTGGTTTATACCTAGTGTCACACAGAAAGAAATCTTTTTTGCAAAAGAGATGGCATAACGATGTAAGTTCTAGTGATATCAATAGATTGGATACATATGATAGCTACCATATTTAAAAACCCAGTTTTGGAAGAATTTTTACTGCGATGTGAATAGTTCTGTAATATGGTAGTTGAAAGAAGCATACTACCAAAGCTTTTTATATGCCATTCTCTTAGTTATTATATATATAAAGATGCATTGAAATGAAGCATTAGGAAGACAGTCTTCAAAATAGTAATTGGGCTGGGAGTTTGGTCTAGTGGTAGAGTGCTTGTCTAGCATGCACGAAGACCTGGGGTCGATTCCTCGATACCACATATGTAGAAGAAAATGAAAATAGTAATATCTAGAGAGCAGGGTTATTGAGTATTTTAATTCCTCTTTTGTATTTTTATTTTATAAATTATCTTATTAGGATCAGTTAGTTGACATTCGTTGGATAATTTTTTGCTGTTGTTGGTCATAGGGCTTGAATTCAGGGCCTGGGCACTGTCCTTGAGCAATTCTGTTCAAGGCTATCTCTCTACCACTCTGAGCCACAACACCATTTTCAGTTTTCTGGCAGTTAATTGGAAATAAGAGTCTCACAAACTTCCCTGCCTCAGCTGGCTTTCAACCACAATCCTTAGATCTCAGCCCCCTGAATAGCTAAGATTACAGACATGAGCCATTAGTATCCGGTCAATAATTTTGATTATTATTGAAATAATAAACCCAATAAGATATTTCCTTTTCTGTTAGTGAAGTGTAGAAGTGTATACAAGCAGGGACACTTTTTTTCCCTAACCAGAACATTCTTTGGTCTTAAAAAAATGAAAATACAATACAGGAGGATTTGGAATAAAACATATAAAAGACTGCTAATTGTAATTAATCAGCCTTCTGCTCCACTGCCCAATGAATCCACGTGAAATTGTGGTTCCATTCTTACTAGGAGTGTCACCATAGATTAAGATGGATGTGTCAGTCATTTGTAACAGGGGTCCACAGGCATTTCTCACCACCAATTCCTTTCTGAAAGTGACAAATTCCAACTTTTGACAAGCTAATATCGACTTGTCCTTTCTCGAAGTCTGACAACCTCTTGTCCAAACCACTTATTAAACCTTTAATCTCTGCTTCCTCTTCGATTACCAAAGTCCAAGGCTTAGCTAGCCCTGATGAAACAATAGAATGAAATGAAATTCACAGTTGTGGAACTTGTAAGCTCTTTGGGGGCAAGATTCATACCTGCTTTATTCCTGGATTGCTTTCAGCCCAGGGCTTTGCTAATTTCCTGGTGTTGGCTGCTGATGGATTGAGTTGAGGGGGAGGAGGAAGAAAGGGAAAAGGAAGCATTCCTGTAAGCGACTCCATGAAAGGAGTTGGGCTCTGAGTGTGAGGGAGGCAGAGGACCAGGTGAGTCTGGGGCAAGGGATTGTGGGATTGGGTAATGACAAATGAGGTGGGGCTCTGGGGGATTCCTACATTGGCTGAAGAGTTTGGTTATAGCATGAGTTGACAAGATACCAGACTAAATTCAACCCTATTATTTTTTTGTTTTCCCTTTAAAAAATTCTCAGCAGTGGCTGGGAATCAAACACGGGACTTTATATGCTAGGCAAGCATTCTACCACTGAACTACATTCCCACCCTAGCCCTAATTTCTTAATTCTTTCAGTCAAATAACTGCAGATTTGGTGATCTGGGGGAGTAAAAAAAAATGACTTACAAAAAGCAAAAAAAACAAAACCCAAAAAACCCAACTGGGAGTGGTGCTACATGTCTATAATCATACACTCTGGAGGCTAAGGCAGAAGAACCCTGAATTAGAGGCCAGCTGAGGCTAGCTAGCTAGCAAGACCTTGTCTCCAACAAACAAACAAACAGAACAAACCAAACTAAACAAAGCAAAACTAACAAAAAAATTCTCGCAATACTATATAGAAAAAAAAGCATATTCATTGGCTAGGATGGGATATATTTCCTTTGAAGTATAATTTACATGGGATGAAATTCATTCTTTTATGGAATAGTCCTAAGAGCTCTGACACTTGCACACAGGGTAAATATCACCACAGTCAAGATACAAAAGTTCCCCTGTGACCCTCTGTAATCAACCTTTCTACATAGCCCTTGAAAGCCAATTATTCATTTTCTGGAAATTGAACTTGTTGAGTCTGGCTTTTCTCTTGGTATGGTGCACTTAATATGCATTTGAGACTCATTTCCTTTTCTTATTGAGTAGTATCTTTTGGGGGGGGCAGTCCTGGAGCTTGAACTCAGGGCCTGAGCACTGTCCTTGGACATTTTTTGCTCAAGGCTAGTAGTACTCTGCCACATGAGCCACAGTGCCACTTCTGGCTTTTCCTGTGTATGTGGTTCTGGGGACTGGAACCCAGGGCTTCGTGCCTGCTAGGTGAGCTCACCACTACTAGGCCATGTTTCCCGCCCTTGAGTAGTATCTTCTTGTATGGAGATATAGTTGTTTTTTCCTTAACCATTCACAATGACCAGATGATGCCTTTCTTTATGTGTTGTTAGTACTGGAGCTTGAACTCAGGGCCTTGTCCTTATCAGCTGTTGAGCTCAAGCCTGGAACTCCATCACTTGAATCATGACTCCGTGTCTCACTTTTTGCTGGTTAATTGGAGATCTGAGTCTCCAGGTTTTGTCTGCTTGGGCTGGCTCTTAACTGTGATCCTCAGATGTCAGCCTCCTTAATAACTAGGATTATAGCCACAAGCCATTGGCACCCAACTTAACACATAACTTCAATTAGCCAAAAGAATAGTTTTAGTCTGTTGGGATTTACCTGCTAACTTTCTAGTTGAAGACTGAAGAAAGGCAGCAGAGAAACACAACAAAGCACTACTTGCAGTGATTGCAATTGTAGGGCAGCCAAGAAAATAGTGAGCACCTTCTATTTCTGTGTCCTGAATGTATCCCCCAAAAGACCTCAGGAGCTTGACTTGGTTCCTGTAAGTGACACTACCGTAGTTCTGTCATGCTATCCCAAAACGGTCCTATGCCATGACCTCCCAGAGCCTGTAAAGCATCAGCCAACCTTGCTTCTCTGTGTTGTCAATGCCTGGTTTCAGTTTTCCTTCTTATGTCTATTGGCCTCCCTCACCCACATGGGTATTCTCTGTTTTCAAGTCACTTATTTGAGCACCCAAGTTGCCAATAGCATTCATTCTCCAAGGCCAAGTTTGCCTGATCTCTGACCCAGTCATTCTTCAAGTCACAAGCTAACCTTCAAGTAATCTTCTTAAAGGCAGAAAGGAAGAGCCTCAAAGGCAAGAGTGATGGGGGGTTGAGAAGCACGGGGAGAGGGTGGCAGAGGTGGGAGTTACCTGGGTCTGTACCAGATCAGCAGCTTCCCCAATGCCTCACACCCACTCCCACCCAGGTCCCGGTGTCTCTGTGGGTGGTAAGAATGTTGAGAAATGGATTAAGACACAGGCAAGGAGAGAAGGTGATTTAAAAGCTGCTACTTATTTCACTTTAGGATGCCTCTAGACAAAGAAATGGAAATGCCTGTGGTGTTTAAATTGTGTGCTACTGGGAGATAATACCTTAGAGTTCTGTAGAAGCTCTGTATGGAACAAGAGCACTGAGTGCTTTGAAAGCGGGGGACTGAGGAACCCAGAGTACCCTGATGAGGAGGGTTTTTTTTTTTAATTTATTTATTTTTTATTTTGGAGGAAAGTGGTTAGAAATGTGAAAACAAGACTTCAAAAAATGACAAGGGAGGCCGGGAGTTTGGCCTAGTGGTAGAGTGCTTGCCTAGCATGCACGAAGACCTGGGTTCGATTCCTCGGTACCACATACATAGAAAAAAGCCGGAAATGGTGCTGAGGCTCAGGTGGTAGAGCTCTAGCCTTGAGAAAGTCCAAGGATAGTGCTCAGGCCCTGAGCTCAAGCCCAGGACTGGCAAAAAAAAAAAAAAGAGTCTCACATTCTAAAAAAAAAAAAAAAGACAAGGACCGAAAGAAAATTCATTCCCCAGTTTCTGCCTTTCCACCTCCCTCCTCCACTTCTACTCCAACAGCAGCAGCACCTTCAAAGAAGGGTCAAATCCAGGCACTGATAGCTTGTGCCTATAATCCTAAGCTACTCAGAACACTGAGATCTGAGGATTCCAGTTTGAAATCAGCTTATGCACACACACACACACACACACACACACACACACACACACACACACACACACTAAGTGCTTCTGTATTTTTTAAAGTGGAAACATGTATGCATACTTTTCAAGAAATTATTTATATGAATTCCAGAGTATGAATTATTTTGAATTGTGAATTGAGTTTTCTTTGAATTGGTGGCCTTCTTCTGGAACATGAAGATTACTGTGGTCTTAAATGCAAGTCAAGGACCAGATGAAGGGAAAGTCAGAAGGTTGTCTTAAAACATCTTGAAGGATCTGAAACCAGGGTTGTATCTGAAAGGATGCTGGCAGGAGATAAGAGGCTGAAGGCCTAGAGGAAATAAATGCCATGTGTTCTCCTGTAGATTGGGGACTGCCTAAAAAGAGGCACATCTGAGAGACTAGCTCTTTCACCCTTAAGTGGGGCTGTGGCTCAAGGGGTAGGGCAGTAGCCTTGAGCTGAAGAGCTCAGGGACAGCACCCAGGCCCAGAGTTCAAGCCCCATGACCCACCACAAAAAAAGAAATGAAAGGATAGTGTTCAGGCTCTAAACGCAAGCCCTAGTACCAGAACACCTGCTAAATAAACAAATAACATTTTAATGGTCTGTACAGCTAGTGATGTATTTCCATATGCATTCTCCTAATGCCGTGATTATTATATGGGCAGATTTGATGGAAGTCCTTATGAACTTTATTCATGACAACTTGAGCTCAGAAGAAGCAAAGTATTCAGAATCATAGGGCGTAGTGAAGGGTTAAACCTGTGGAGGATCTTAAAGGAACTCCAGAATGAAGGATGAATTCATCCCCGAACTTACTAAGAAGAGGTTTTTTGTTTGTTTTTTGGTGTTTTGTTTTGTTTGCCAAGAATCAAGTCCAGGACTTAATTATGGATGTACTATTGTAGGGTGATTTCTACTTCTCCATGTGTAAAGCAGAAGGACATATGTTCATGGTTCTAGCACCAGCAGGAAATAGCTCAACTCTGGGGTGGCCAGGCCATAAATGGCAAACTAGGAGTGGTCCCTTTTGGCTTATTTGCTACAAATCTCTGAGAATAAATGTGGGGCCACAGGAATGGAAAAGGTCCTGTCTTCCTTAGTCTTGCCTGGCTCTACTTCTTTTAACCTTATGTCTTAGATGCTAAGATTCTTCTCATGTTCTCCAAAGGTCCACATGCAAAAGAATTGGTTCACAAAGTGGCATTACTGGCTGATAGTGGAACCTTCAAGAGGTGGAGCCTAGTGAGAGGTCTTTAAGTCCATGGAGGCTCTGTCCTAAAGAAGACTGTAGGATCCCAGTCCCTTTCTCATTCTTTTTCTCTTATAAGGTGATTGTCTCATGTTTTTCTACAGCAATGGAAAGCTGACTAACAAAAATGTCCATCATAGAATGGAATGGAAAGAAACATCAATGCCAAGACACTTGCCTCCAGGTGCACGAACATATCTGGTGTTTCAGAAACCACCCTTGAAGGAACTGAGAACAACCTTGTTTCTCAATCACCCTTTGTTTCCTAAGGGCTGAAAAGTTCCTTCAAAGAGGGTATGAGCAATCATTTTCTGAAAATAGATATACAAACCTTCTCCAGATTGCCCTGATCTTTTCAACAGCCAAATTATTGTCTGGGGACAGAGGGTAGCTGGGCATGGCCTCTATGATGAGTTACTTACGTGGAAGTTTCATTTACTACCCGACACAATCCACTTTACAGTTATAACCATCTGTGTGTATTTAAATGAACCAGATTAGATAGTGAAATTCTCCCCAACTCATCAGTTTTCATTTGAATTTGGCTGCACATACCTGATCTGAAAATATTTATTGTAATTGACAAACATAAAAAGGTACTCAGCTTATGTTTTCAAATGACACAGTAAGTTGCAGAACATGGTACTATGAAAAGAGTATATTTCGAATATATTCTAATGTGAGTATTTGTGGTACAGTGTGGTTCCTAGGAGCTCTAGATGACTTCCCACCATTCCTTCTTTATTTCTCCCTTTCTCCTTCCCTTTCCCTTCCTTCCCTCTCCTCCCTTCCCCTCTCCTCTCCTCCGTTCTCCACCGTGCCCTCCCTCCCTCCCTTCCTCCCTCCCTCCTTCCTCCCTTCCTTCCTTCTTCCCTCCCTCCTTTCCCTTTCTCCTTTCCTCTCTTCCTCTCTCCCTTCCATCCTTGCTTTCTCTAGCCATGCTCTCTTTGGTGTTGAAGATTGAACCCCAGGCCTCATGCATTCTAACTACATACTCTACCATTAAGCTATACTCACAGCTCCAATCACTCTATTTTCACATTTTTATACAACAATAAAGATATATTAGCTTTGTGCCAGATCAAAACAAAATCAAAACTACTCAAAATCACAATTTTGACAGCTGATGTATGCGTGTGTGTGTGTGTGTGTGTGTGTGTGTGTGTGCGTAATTAAACATTGTTCTATTTAGTGAAGAAATTCCTTGGATTTTGATATGTCAGACGAAAAAACAGATCCTCACTCTGTGGCTTGAGCCAAGGGGAACATGTATCAAGATGCTTCCCATCCCTAAGAGCTTCTCACTCTTAACTCACTACACTAGCTAATGCTTCTGAGAATGTGCATTTCAGGCCATTTTCTGCCAACCAGAGACCAAGTTCTCATGCTTGTGATTAACTATTAGACTCTTGAACTCCTTCTATAAAGAACTAATCTGAAAATAAAAGGCCAGAAGATCCCACCAAGTTCTGAGTTCTCTAATCCCCCTGCCATTTTCTCTCTTTATTCTTATTTGAAAATTTGCTGCCTTTTCCTCTCCTCCTTGCTCCTACGCCCTTCCTTTTGTCTGTCCTTGGCTAGACCTAGCTAATATCTGGCCAGATTAATGTTCATATAAAGAGAGCATTTTCTATTGGATAAATGCCCAGGAGTGGGATTGCTGGGTCAAAGGGTAGGTCTACGTTTGGTTTTTGGAGGAATTTCTACACTGCTTTCCAGAATGGTTGAACAAGTTTACATACCTACCAACAGTGTGGTAGTTTCCTTTTGGCTGCATTCTCACCAGCATTTGTTGTTTATTTTCTTGACAGTGGCTATTCTAACTTGTGTTAGGTAGAATCTCAGTACTGTTTTGATTTGCATTTCCTGTATGGCCAGAGATGTGAGCATTTCCTCATGTGTCTATTGGCCATTTTTAGTTCTTTTTCTGAGAAGTCTGTTTTTAAGTCATTAGCCTATTTATTAAATGGGTTGTTGTTTTTGAGGCTTAATTTCTGAGCATTTGTTTGAGCTCTAAGTATATTGTGGATATTAGGCTGATTGTGGATATTGTCTGATGTATAGTTGATAAAAATCTTCTCCCATTCTGAGGGATTTCTATTTAGCTTGTTAGCTATGTCCTTTGTGACAGACTTTTAAGTTTGATGCAACCTTATTTAGCAAGTATTTCTTTGATTTGTTGTGTTCCTGAATTTTTCTTACAGAGTTTTGACATTGTCCAGGAGCTCCAGTGTTTCCCTTGCCCATTCCTATAATAATTGTAGCATTTTCAGTCTTATATTGAAGTCTCTGATCAATTTCAACAATGCTAGTGCAAGGTAATAGGTGAGGATCTAGTTTCAGTTTTCTGCATGTGGATATCCAGTTTTTTTTTTTTTTTTTTTTTTTTTTAATGACCCAGCAATCTCACCCCTGGGCATTTATCCAATAGAATATACTCACAGTTACAGTAAAGCTACCAGGGCAGCTATGTTCATTACAGTAATATTTAGCATAGCCAAGGTATGGAATCAGCCAGATGCCCCTCAGTGAATGAATGGATCAAGAAAATGTGGTATATAAACCCAATGGAATTTATTCATCTGTTAGAAAGAATGATATTGAAATACATTGGGTGGTATGTGCAAATGGTTACAAAAGAGTTAACTGAAGTACAATAGACTCTATGGAGTGCTTAAATAGTATAATTTTTTAGAATGAGTAGATCAAAGCCCAACAAAATCAACACTAAGAAATAGGTTTCGGGGTGGGGGAGGGCAAAGGGAGAGGCATGGACCAATGAAGAGAGAAAAGGGGCAGAATGCAGTCGATAATTTATGGTACATACCACAAACCTAAGAAAAGTTATAAAATGGGGTGGGTTGAAAGGAGAGTGAGAATGTTGAAGGGATGACATTGAGCAAAATGCATTGTATTCATATACTGCTTTGCTTTTTGCCAATTCTTTTGCATAACTATTTAAATATAATTTTTAAAAATTATAAAAAAGAAGCTATAATCCTAGCTACTCAGGAGGCTGAGATCTGAGGATCATGGTTCAAAACCAGCCTGGGCACTAAAGTCCATGAGACCCTTATCTCCAATTAACCATTAGAAAACCAGAAGTGGTGCTATGGCTCAAGGAGTAGGGTGGTAGCCTTGAGCTGAAGAGCTCAGGGACAGCACCCAGTCCCAGAGTTCAAGTCCCATGACTGACAAAAAATAAAAAAATAAAAAATCTATCTCTAGCTATATCTATGGAAAGTACTTTCTAACCAACAGAAGCACCTTGGAGTACTTAAAATATCTTATTCTCCCATTTCCTTTTCTTCTAATTTTTTTTTGTTTGTGTGGCTTGTTTTATTTGGCAATGGGACCGAAGGATTAAATCATTCAGGAGGGTGGAAGGTAAGGGCATATGAAGCAATTATTCTTTTGGATGATGAGAAAATAGGAAATGTCACGTTTGTAGGTATAATCCTTACACCAGTATGAATCACTGATTCATACTGGTGTAAGGCACTAAAGCCCATAAGAGCCACAGTTTGCAAATGGCTCACCTGGAACCCAGGAACTATTTCAGAGATTTTTCTAAAGGGTTTCTTTCTTCATGTTTTTTCTTTTCTTTTACTATTTGCAATGATCCCTTCACTTATCCCCAAATCTTTTAAGTTTATGCTATTCACTTTTCTATTCCTGGGGTTTGAACTCAGGGCTTCATATTTGTTAGGGGCGTGCTCCATCACATCTTATATTCCCAACCTTATACATGTTGCTATTTTTCACATAGAGTCTCACATTTTTGCCTAGGCTAGGCTAGCCTTATACCTTGACCTTCCTACTTTGGCTTCCCAGGTAGATAGGCTTACAGATATATGCCACCGTCCCTGGCTTATTTGTTGAGATGAGATCTTGATAAATTTCTTATTTTTGCCAGTTCTAGGCTTGAACTCAGGGCCTGAGCACTGTCCCTAGACTTTTCTCAAAGCTAGAGCTCTTCCACTTGAGCCACAGCACCACTTCTGGCTTTTTTCTATGTATGTGGTACCAAGGACTTGAACCTGGTTCTTTGTGCATGCTAGGCAAACGCTCTACCACTAGACCAAACTCCCAGCCCTGAGATCTTGATAATTTTTTACCCAGTTTGCATCAAATTATGATCCTTCCAAAGAATGTCAACTTCCTCATTGTAAACATTTGGCCAAAACATTTGGTCTTCAAAGAAAACAGGTCCAAGAAAATAGTGCAGCTGTGTCGTGCATCCGCAGCGAGCCAGGAACAACTCTCTATGCCCCAGCACAGCAGGATACCAAATCAGCAGGCAATGGAGAGGCAGCCATCTGACATCTGCTATGGCCTCTAGAATGTTTGCGTGTCTTTATGCAGGTCAGAAAGCTAAATCTGCAGCCACGGCTTCCTCATGTTGTACAAAATCCCAGCAATGAGGACCCTAGGGGAGAAATCTGAGCATGATCCATGAGTCTCCTACTCTTGCCAGACCTCCCAGAGGCAGACAGAGAGCAGAGTGAAGCTGGTCCACTCTGTAAGTTGATGCTGGATCTGCTCAAGCAGGGGCCATCTGCACAGTTGGTGGCCCTGTGCATTCAGGCTGCTGGGAGAAGAGTCCCCACACACTACTCCTATCCAGGCCCCTCTGCCTACTTGGAGCCTGCTCAGAGCCAGTCTTTCTTCTCAGTGTCTCATCTGGAGACAGGTGGTTAGGAGAGGCTCTAGAACTCTTCCCATGCAAGCCCAGTGCCTTCTAGAGGCTGTGTGGTTTGTAGACCGCTAGGTAGGTTCTTAGTGCCTAAATAGAATTGTCAGCCCAGAGCAACTGCAGTCAGAAAAGCCCCGCCCCTTCAAAAATCCTTCCTGCACCCCAACCACAGTGTAGTGAATGCTCCCCAACTACACCCTCTTCTCACCTGCTCTCAATCAAGAATGTCACCATGTTGAGCAGGAGAAAGCTGGTGAAGCAACACCTGTCAAGCTCCAACTACCTTGGGAAAGAAATTGCCAGTATATCTGACCTCAGTAACCTTAGCAAGCATCCCTAAACTCCAGCACTGGTCTGCTTTGCTGAGGTGTTTTTGGATGGGACTGAGAGGACTTATTTCTATTCCTTTCACTGGGGCCTGCAGGCAGTGCCACTCTGTCTGAGCTCTGTCTACACTGAGCTGGTACTGGGGCTTGGACTTAGGACCTCGCACTTTTTTCAATGCTGGTACTCTATCACTTGAGCCACAGCTCCAATTGTTGGTTAATTGAAATAAGACTTCAAACTTTTCTACCCTAGCTGGTTTCATGTCACAATCCTCAGACCTCAGCAGCTTGGATTATAGGTGTGGGCTACCAGCAACTGGCAGAATTTAACTTTTCTTTTTTTTCCACTAGTCCTGAGCCTTGAACTCAGGACCTGGGCATTGTCCTAGGATATTTTTTGCTCAAGTCTAGTGCTCTGCCACTTGAGCCACAGTACCACTTCTAGCTTTTTCTGTGTATGTGGTACTGAGGAATAGAACCCAGGGCTTTGTGCATGTGAGGCGAGCACTCTACCACTAGGCCCCAGGATTTAGCTTTTTAAGGAGGTGAAGCAAGAGGTCTGCATGAACTCCATGGCCGGCTCAAACTTGCTTGCAAGGCAAATTGCCTGGGTAGCCACTGTGGGGGCAGTCACCCTATTTCCCAGAGGAATGGGGGGTCATGCTCTCAGAGGCTAATGGTGGCTTTTCCCTTGCACAGATATGGTGCCTCCTGCTTTGTGCAGGTGGGGAAGCTAAGAGGAAAAGGCTGCATTTTCCAACATGGCACCTTCCACAATGGAAGCACTTCCTATCACCCCAAATCCACTGTCATTGGTTTAGGCTCCCAGATCCCATCCGTAGACACTGTGCTAGATGGCTGCCATGTTGTATTTTTTCATTTCTATCCCCCAGTCACTGTTACACTAACACCAGGACAATTCCATTTTACCATTCAAGTAGTAGATGGGAAGGAAGGAAGATGAATTTCCCACAGGCTGACAGCTCAGTTGTAAATCAGGATTTGAAGACAAATCTCCCTGGTGTCAAAGCTTGGACATTTCTCAGGATGTCTTTCCTTTGACTTCCCCTAAGTGAGACATCAAGAACAGAGACATCTGGGCACCCAGCCATCTCTTCCCACCCTTTCTCCCACAGCCTGCTCCAATTCTGCCATCCCTCATCACCTGGAAAGTCCTAGCACACACAGACAATTGTCCTGCCTGGACATCTCTTTATCTGGGAAGGTCCCAGGAAAGCAGCTTGGTGTGGGTACCCAACATGTCCCTCGGGTGTCTGGGCCTTTGGGATGATCCAGGATCTCTTTTTCTATTGAATCTTCTTAAAATGCAAACTTCTCGAAGGAGGATAACACATTGTGACTCTGATACCCCGATTCTATCCTATGCTAAGTCACATTACCCCTGCACTGGACTGGAAAAAAAAAAGTATTTTATTGCAGACTCCATGAATGAATGGAAAGGTGAGGAACACAAAAGGGAAATGGACTTTAGGGACCACAACTTAAGTGGGAATAGAGGATGGTTGGGTTTGCTTGTTTTCCCACTGTGGATGGAACTCAGTGCCTTGGGCATGCCAGGCCAACTCTATCACTGAGCTCCAACCCAGCCTGAAGATAGTTTTGACTAGACTCAAACCCTTATTGAGCACACTATGTGATGGGCATTTTACTAGTGGTTACAGACCTCATTACATTAAGAACGAGGGATCTCAATATGAACTGCTTATTAAATAATGTTAGAAGGACATTGTTCAATGAGAAAAATGTCATTGTTAGATGCTCTTGCCAATACATTTAAAGTTGAAATGTCATATCTATAATTTATTTGTTTTTGTTCCAGTCCCAGGACTTGAACTCAGGGCCTGGGGGTATGCTGTCCTTGAGCTTTTTTGCTCAAGGCTAGTGGAGCCACAGCTCCAGTTCTGGCTTTCTGGGGTTTTGTTTTCTTTTGGTGATTAACTGGAGATAAAAGATTCCTGGAGTTTGGCTTTGAAACAAAACCCACAGATCTCAGCCTCCTCCTGAGTCGCTAGGGTTATAAGCATGAGCCACTAGAGCCCTGCTATTTTAGCAGGAAAAGAAATAAAGTAAATGTAAAAAAAAAAAAAGATAACCTTCTATATTGAAGTGATGGCATCACTGGATCATCATACTGCTGGAAATTTTTTCATAATGAAAAGTTAAAAAAAAAAAGTATTCCAGGCCAGGAGTTTGGCCCAGTGGCAGAGTGCTTGCCTAGCATGCACTCTGGGTTTGATTCCTTGGTACCACATAGAAAAGAAAGCCGGAGTTCTGTCCTTGAGAAAGCCTAAGGACAGTGCTCAGGCCCTGAGTTTAAGCTCCAGGACTAGCAGATAAATACTACTACTACTAATAAAGTTTTTTAATAGTCCCCAAAGTCTAGGTTCTGTTGAGAGAGTCATACTGGGGTTTTGTGATTGGCAGAATTCTAAGAAGATCCCTGAGGCTTGCCCCAGTACACATGCCTTGGGTATGCCTCATTGTTAATGTGGGCAGGACTTGATGAATGAGCTAGCCGGCATGGTGGCTCACACCTGTAATCCTCTCAGGAGGCTGAAATCTGAGGATCTCGGTTCAAAACCAGCCTGGGCACAGGACCAGGCGGCACAAAACCTGGAGTTTAAACTCAGGGTGGTTACAGGAAATGGAAATCTCTGAGGGAAGTAGCTGTTAATCAGTGAAGGCTCTGAGAAC
This sequence comes from Megascapheus bottae, assembly GCF_031878675.1. NCBI lineage: Eukaryota > Metazoa > Chordata > Mammalia > Rodentia > Geomyidae > Megascapheus > Megascapheus bottae. Next base: position 17,662,502 of record NC_143530.1, on the reverse strand, counting down.
TTACTGATGCACTCTTCAGTTACATTAAAGAAAACTAATTTTTTTTTTGATGCAAACTCTTTCCCTATATGCAGGCTGCCATTTAGGACTAACTTCCCATGGCTACTGCACTTCTGAACCCGGACTATGTTTGACATTTGCATTCCCAAACCACTCATTCCTCTTAATTTAACTGTCTTGGACGCCCCGACATGTAACTAGGCATAAATAAAAGAGCATGACAGCCCTTTAATGACAACACCCACACACAGAAACACAGGCTTGCTAACTGGTGACCCGCAGTGGTTATATTGTGCATATCACAACTTTGGGTATCACAGTATGTAAATGTGAGAGATTTAACTGCCAACATTTTGACTTGAGAGCTTTCATTTAAAAATTCATTTTATTTATTTATTTTTTCTTGAACGGTTGGGACAACCCAGCAACTAGACATGTTCCTTGATAAAAGCCATGCCTTAGTATAATCAAACGGTGATTTTCCCCACCCAGCTCCCTGGTTTTTCTCATTTACCACACTCTCTACCATTTTCACCTGCCTCAACATACTGAGGCCAAATGCCAGCTGTAATCTATCATTGTGGTTTCATGGTTATTTTCCTTCCTGACAAGAGTTGAAGACAGCTTTCTTTCATTCAGTCCTCCTCAGTCTCCCCCACCCCATCAGCGGCCTTGAATTTGCTGACACCCAACGCTCATGAACCTCTCCAGCAATGCACTAAGGCATTACCTGTTGGTGGGAAATGGATTTGGCATGGATGGGGGAATGCTTTCTCTGTCTCCGATTATTATTTTACTGTTCAACTGTCCATTTGGGTCAGAGCTCTAGTGGAGCTAAGAGAAACATTGCCATGAGTTTGATTAAGAAACACATACACTTTAAAAGAAACGGACCCTTCGAAATTCACTCATTCGTCCTATGCCTGTGTGATGGACACATGCCACGTTTTCAAAGTTTCTGACTTACGGGACTCCTGGATGGATACAAGCATTCGTTTCTATTTTCCATATAGATAGAGAAACACAGAGGCCTGCACGGCGAGCAAAGCCTATCTAGTTGCAACAAAGGAGCTGCTATGGGAAGGAAACAGGAAGAGGGAGAGGGTGGGTGAAAAGAGGGGCCCATTCATTGGAAGAGGGTACGGAGGAGAGAAAGGAGCTGGGGTGAGGAAATGAGGGTCCTGGGAGAGAAATAGGGGGCCAGAGGCGTCGCGACAGCCTTGGGGGACACTCACGGTTGAGCCGTCGCCTCCGAATCCTGTTCCTCCATGGCCTGTTTCGGATCCAGTGTAATCTTGAAGGTAGCACCATGGTCAGACGTGCAGGCCGTGGCTTAGGACTTTGTCATGACAGGGCTGCGAAAGGGTCTGGTAGCAATCCCAGAAGTCAAGTTCACATGCTCATACAATTTAAAAAGGACTAAAAAAAGAAAAGAGAAAGCCCCCCTTCTCTTTGTTTTTTGATTTTTTTTTTTTTAATTTGAGGTTTCCGCTAACTTTTATCTTGTAGCTCGGCCTTGTCTTTCCTTCCCCTAACTCCTGCCTGGCTGGAAGGCAGCTGCCACGCTGAACTGCCCAGGCCCAGACTTTCTGGCCGCCTGTGAGATGTTTTATGCATGAACTCGATGGGGAGGTAATGTATTCCAGCAGAGATCACCGGGCTCCTGTGTCCGCAGCAGCCCATGTGTCAGAGGAGCCCAGCAGCCACAGGGGGAGGGCAGGTGTCTGTGCTGCGCTGGCTCAGGAGTGGCCTGAAATGGGAATCCGCTGCAAGCCGAAGGGGCAGCAGAGCTCTGTTGCCAGGATCTCAGGCTAGCACGGCTGGAGCCCATTGGACAGACACCCCTTACATCTGAAAGCACAGGTCCTTAAAGCTTATGATAGTGTCTAGCACTTGGGAAGTGAACAATAAATACTGTGTGTGTGTGTGTGTGGTGCTAGTACCAGGGCTTGAATTCAGGGTCAGGGCACTGTTCCAAAGCTTTATTATTCAAGGCTGGCTCTCTACCTCTTAAGTCACAGCTCTGCTTCTGACTTTTTGGTAGCTAATTGGAGATAAACTCCTGAACTGGCTTAGAACCCTGATCCTTCAGCTCAGCTTCCTGAGTAGCTAGGATCACAACCACAAGCCACCTGTGTCCAGCATGCAGTCAACCTTGTTGTGTTTTTAAATAGCAGACTCTCTTTCCTCTCCATTAAGATGGCCATTCTTTAAATGTTTCCATTGCATGCATGGCTGGACACTCACTGTCCTGATGTGAAGGATGAGTGAGAACATTGACTGGGGTGCTGGCCAGTACAGTCAGAGGTAAATGAGAGGACACTGAAACGTTTGCATTTGCTGAGCACTGGTGGTTCACACCTATAATCCTGGCTGCTCAGAAGGCTGAGACCTGTAGGATTGTGATTTGTCATCAGCCTGACCAGAGAAATCCATGAGATTCCTTCTTTAATTGTCCAGCAAAAAAATCTAGGCTGGAGGCATGGGGCAAGTGGTAGAGCACCAGCTATATACAAGCTGAGGGAGAGTCTGACATACAAGCTTAGCAATGACAAGGCTTGTCTTGTGAATTTAAATATGAATAGTGCCAGTTTTCCCATTATTATCAAGATGCTTAGCTGTCCTACCCTCTTCTTGGCCTGTTGTTCCAGTTACAGGACACTGGCTCTGGGCCCGTGTGTGTGTGTGTGTGTGTGTGTGTGTGTGTGTCTTTTGTGAGGACTCTTTTATTGTCTACTTCATCAAGTAATTGATTGTCTTGTTTGGGCCCACAATGCTATTACATTTTCATAAGTGATTGAAACACACAGACCCCACTAAGGGTGATATGTGAAAAAAAAACCTCCATAATTATACGATCATTTTCTCTCCTCTCCTCCAACTCATTCTCAGTAAATGGAAGTGAGCTGTTGGGCTCGGGAGAAAATACCAGCAAGGCTGTTTCCACTTGAAACTCAGTGTGGGGAGAGACAGGCCTTTAATTACTCAGTGGAGAACTGAACTTGCTGGCAAAGCATGCTGGAAAACTTAGTATTATTGGAAAATAAAAACTTACCAAACACCAGAAGGAAGATGATATCACAGAACCCAGAGTTATTTTTCTCTCCTGTTACCAATATCCACAAAAACAATAGGAGAACTCAGATTTTGCTCTGGAAATTATGAGGATTGGGACTCGGGCCAGTTCTGGTGATCCAGTTAGCTACTCGAGTACTTAGGAAGAAATGGGCTGTGTGTTTCCATACTTGGTGTAGGTAGATTTTATATCATTTCCTCATGTAATTGGCAACTTATTAGCCATCACATTTTTATGTAAAAAAAAAAAAGTGGAGGTTAAAGAGTAGTTTCTCTCCAGACAAATAGAGAGAGGAAGAATGGGTAAATATTCAATGTACATGTGTGAAAATAGATCCAGGTAGCTGGAGGGGATGGGAAGAGTTTAGAGATCAGGGAGAAAGATGGAAGGAAGGACATTGAGTAAGAGGCCTTGTACTCAGAAATCGACGTGTTGGTTGGAAGCTCATTTATACAGCTACCTAAAGATAATAATAAAAAAGAGCAGTTTGTCTAAAGCATAATGACCTAAAACAACAAATTATATATGTTAATTTTTATAACATATAATTCATATTACTTATAATTCATATAATTTATTACTCCTGTGCCCCTTTTTTGGGGGTGAAGGAAATGGGTGTGGCACACAGAAATTCAGTAACTTGCCGTAGTCACCATAGCTAGCAAGTGGCTGAGATAGGATTTGAACTTGAATATTCTGACTGAAGAGGACAATAATTTAAGTAGCTCTTCAAGTTAAGTTTAACAAACAAAAATAATGTTAACTGTATATCCTGTCCATGTGGTTAGTGCTTCTTATATTTGATAGTACCATTCTATTTAAAAACTATGTACTATGTAGCTTTGACAAAGATAATTATTGAATTATTAAAAAATGAGAAAATTGGACAGCTAGTAGAGAATTATTATAGATAGCATCATGTCCAAGTGTTTCATTTTAGAAAATGAGCCCAACGCTTGAGAGATTAGGAAACAAATCCAAGTTCACACAGCCTAAACATACCTCTCCTTTCACACAGATTAATGAGAGGATCGTGTCATTGATAACAAACCCCACAGGGTGATAGAGATGGTAAACAGGATGCCTACACTAACAGCTTGGTGATGGTTTCCTGGAGTTCTTCCGGGTGTATCCAGCTCTGGAAGAAAGGCTGACCTGATGGGCTAGGAACCTCTACTATGGTGCCAGGGAGAGTGACTATATTTACATCAGAGCTTTGTTATCTATGGCAATGATAGTCAACAAAACTATAGTTTTTCCTTCTCTTTCATAACCACGTTATTATTGGAAGGATTCTTCTGCTAAAGTGTTGATTTTATCAGCAAAAAATAGAGTTAAAAATACTTATATCTGGGGCCGGGAGTTTGGCCTAGTGGTAGAGTGCTTGCCTCGCATGCACGAAGACCCAGGTTCGATTCCTCAGTACCACATACATAGAAAAAATCCAGAAGTGGTGTTGAGGCTCAAGTGGTAGAGCTCTAGCCTTGAGAAAAGTCCAAGGACAGTGCTCAGGCCCTGAGCTCAAACCCAGGACTGGCAAAAAAAAATACTTATATCTGGGCACTGGTGTCTCCTGCCTGTGATCCTAGCTACCCAGGAGGTTGAGATCTTAAGATTGTGGTTCAAAGCCAGCCCAGGCAAGAAAGTCTATAAGACTCTTATCTCCAATCAAGCACTAAAAAAGTCAGAAATGGAGCTGTGGCTCAAGTGGTAGAATGCTCTTCTTGAGTAAAATAGCTCAGGGACAGCACCCAGGTCCCAAGTTCAAACCCCATGACCAACCCCCCTCCAAAAAAAAAAAAACCAAAACAAAACAAGGAAAGAAAGACAACTTTTCTAGAACCAATAAGTGATTATAGCAGGGGAACATGGTTAATAGCTAAAAGCTGGTCACTTTCATTTTAGCATTAAGTAAATGGGAATGGACAATGAAAATATAACATCATTCCAAAAAATAAAGTAGGGAGGGACAAGGTGAAGTAGGATGACAGCCCTCCCACCCCTTGTCCATCACCAAAATTCAGGAAGCAATCTGTGAAGAATCCAGGTCTTCCAGGCCTCGCATAACTCCCAGAAGCCACAAAGTCCAACCTTAGTTTCTAAGTACACATCTAATCTTTGTAGCCTTGTGGGTAGCACTGAGCTGTGGGGTTCAGCCAAGAGACTGACTCTTGACTGAACCCTTTCAAAGTGCGTGATCTTGAGTGATTTGTGAAACCACCTCAGGCTTGAGTGTCCTGTACCTTGGGTGAAAATCACTCTAGTTTCTACTCCATGGGATTTGGAAAGGAGCCAGGGGGCTTCATCCATGTGGAAATGGTGCCTGCAGAATAGCCAGCACTTAATTATTAGCTATTAATTTGCTTCTACGGTCATTATTCTCCCAGAGGAGAATGTTTGTTTGTTTATTTATTTGTCAGTCTTGGGGATTGAACCATGGGGCCTTGTATATACAAGACAAGGGCTCTGTCACTGAACTACATCCTAGTCCTATCTCTCTTTTTCTCTACATGGCTTGGTTTTGCTCTACTACAAATCCTGGCCACCTCACAGTGGAAACCTCACATTGTAATTCACACTACTCCAGTTTAAGGCCTCAGCCAGGTTGGATGTGTGATGCTCTCAGTTCGCAAACCCAATTGGAGGAAGGAAATCACCTTGGTTATATTTGGTCATGGAGAAGATGAACTCAGCTGTGAGGACTGCGCACACACACACACTCACACACGTGTCCACACATGCGCACATGCTAGGGGTAAAAACAACAAAGTTATCTTTATGAGCAGCTTATTCCTCCAAGATATGGGAGCCCAGCAGTGCTTCTTTTCCGTTCTTTGGTGGCAAGTCTCTGATAAGCATTTATGGTGGCTGATTTTATACATCAGCCTGAATAATAGCCTGGTAAGACGTTATTTCTAGGGTGTGTCTGTGAAGATGTTCTCAGAAAAGATTGGTACTTGAACCTGGGGAGGGAAGAAGATCCATCCTCACCCACGGGGAGAAGATTGACGTGGTCCAAGCCATGGAGAGCCTTCCTGGATCAAGAAGATAGAGGAAGGAGGAGGCATGCTGTTTAATCCGAGACACCATTCTTAGACATCAAAACTCCTGGTTCTTGGACCTTTTGGCTGTGTCCGTGGCTTCCCTGACTCTTCCACTCAGAAGTCCTCTATGGTGAGACCACAGGAGTCAATCCTTCATCATAAATCTTGTTTCCATCCATTGATTCTGAGGTCATCTCTTTGCATTCACCTGAGACACATCCTGTCCCAACTGTGTGTTGTTTCCCTCCGTGTCCCCCTACTTGGTCTACCCCCCCTCCCCAGCCCCAACACACACACACACACACACACACACACACACACACACACACACACACACACACACCCCTTACTGCTTCCTAAGGAAGATTACCTTAGTCACTCATCCAAGAAGTCTGGTCCCAGTGTCTGTTTCTGCAGCTTCGTTGAAAACAAACTCACATCTCCGAAGATGAACCTGCATTCCTTTGTAAGCCAGGAATGAACAGATTGGATGTCCTGTGGAGGGATTCTTCCAGTCCTCTGTGACTTGATTCTGTGTTCTTCAGCGAGTCTTCACTATTGACAAAGTACTCCTGGGGACCCTGATATCTTGGCTTGCAGAAAATGATCTCTCAAAGAAACCCCAAAGACAGTTCCTCTTTGCGTGTGTGCGTGAGTGCGTGACTGAGTGCGGGCATGTGTGTGTGAGTGTGTGTGTACATACATGCTAGTACTAGGGTTTGGACTCTGGGCCTTGTACTCTTGCTTGAGGTCAGTGTTCTACCACTTGAGCCACACCTCCACTTCTGAGCTGGTTAACGGAAGATAAAGAGTCTCATGGACTTTTCTCTCCATTCTGGCTTTGAACCAGTCCTCAGATCTCAGTCTCCTGAGAAGCTAGGATTACAGGCATGAGCTATCTATGTCTGACAAGGACATGCTTTAGGAACAGGAGAGAAGAATGGCTCTTCTGGTATGTCACTTGATCCCCTGTCATCTATACTCCTCTGACTTCCTACCTGGAGCATAATTGCTTTTGCATCCATATATTTATTCCCCAACTTTATTCATACTATATGTATATGAATTACAAAGATACACATATGCTTACAATGATGTAATCCCTTTGCAAATATTTCTCTGAGCACTTTTGCTGCTTAATTATATATTATTGGCACTATACCTATTTTGTTTTCCCTCTTCGTTTTGTTAAGGTGACAAGCAATATTGTTTAAGTTGGAGATGTACAATGTGACTTGATATACTTCCACATTGTGAAATGATTGCCAGCAAGTCACCTAGGGCATCCAGCACCAGACAAAATGACCGTTTTTCTGTTTGTGTATGGTGAGACCATTTCAGATCTACTCTCTTGACACATCATTATTTGCTGATGATTGTTAACTCAAGTCCCCATGCTGTACATTAGCTCTCCAGAATGCATTCATCTTATAACCAAAGAGCTATTTCAGGGTTTAGAAAAATAGACACGTCCTGCCAAGTTTAGCTGCCTGACTGCAATCTCGGCACAGGCAGGCCACAGTAAACAGAGGTGGAACGAGAGATGTCATTTCTGGGACACGCTGACCTGTGGCTAATTTCTCTTAATGATGTTCTTAATTCTAATTGCAGGGGTTGCTATAGCTGGCTTTAAGGGGGAGATTTTTGAATGGTTCACAATGAGAACTGTTCTCAGGTAAAGAGACCATAGGTGTTGGCAGTATACTAAGGATCAACCAGGGAGCTGCCTTTGGGTCAGTAGCGACAGACCTTTGAGCCAGGCTGGTCTCAGTTGTAGGCATGTGAGACAGACACAGGAAAATGAGTAGGGAACCTCTTGAGTTCCTAATCCTACTTCAAAAATACTCCAACCACCTCTGCCTGACCCTGAAGATTGAAATTCTATCATGAAAATTCATTTCTTTGGATTTGAAGATGTGTTCATTGTTCAAATGTAAATCTTTCAAGAGGGATAATACATTTTCTTGTTGCGCTGATCAGAGAGCTTTCATTGTGAATGACAGAAACTTAACTCACAATAACAGAAATAAAATAATAGACGTGAATAGAAAAATAGAAATAAAATTGAATTTGGTTTATACAATTGCAATATCCTGGCTTCAAACACAGCCAAGTCATGTGTTGATATATGGTCACCAGACATCTTTTAGCTTTGGGTTAGGTCTTCTTAACTTTGAATTGGTTTCATTGGGGGTGCTGGGCAAAGATGGCCTCTAGGAGTCTATACATACTTAACAAATTCAAAGGAAAGTGAGGCTCTTTAATGGTGATCACAGCCCCAATCTCAGGACCACTTTTCTTTGGTTCATGAGTCCTGTGGACTTGTCTGAACCAATCATTGTGACTTTGATAGAATAAGTGTCTGTTATGCGTCAACAGATGGAAGGAGAACCACACGTACTGGTAAAAGCAACATGATGCCACGATACTTACCATTTTTCATACCACTGTCAACTATCAGAGAGAGAGAGAGAGAGAGAGAGAGAGAGAGAGAGAGAGAGAGAGAGAGAGAGAGAGAGAGAGAGAGAGAGAGTTCTATAAGAGGAAGCATAGTAGAGATTGCACAAAGACTGGTCCAGAGTTAGGGGTACATACTGAAAAAGCCTATAGATGGGGCCATTCTACAAACAAGACTCTAGTAAGCCCATGGCATGTAGTCTATTCTTCCACTCTGCCTATGAACACACAATGGCTTAAGTAGAGGTGTTAGGATTTGCTAGCTCGAAGGATGGATGGGGGTGGGGGTGGGGTGGGAGGAATGAGCCAGACCAATGACCCCAGTTATGAAACTTTAGGCCCTACTCCTTCAAATCCCATATTACAGTGGTATATTTGAAAATAGGGGAAATTAAGGATGTAGGAAGGGGAGATTACCAAGGAGAAAAGACTGAAGTAAACCAGGAATGAAAGCCATCAGGAATACGGCTGTATAGCTGTGGCAGAGGGGTAAGGAGGGAACAGATGAGAGCACACTGCCCTTTACTTGATCCATACAATGCCACTGTGGCTAACACAGTGATGTTACTGTCTGAACCAAGAGATATGAGACCCAGAAGGCACTGTAAATTACGATATGGGGACACTTGAAGAAGCCAAGGATGGCTTGAGCAGCCACTCAAGGAAATAGGATCACCCTAACTATGGCTACTAACTGCCAGAAGTGGTTCTGTGGTTCAAGAGGTAGAGTGCTAGCCCTGAGAAAGTTCAAGGACAGTGCCAGGCCCTGGACAGTTCCAGCCACAGAACTAGCAAAAAAAAAATCCTTTATATTTGTATTTTGAAGATGCTATTTTAGATTGCTTCAATCTATCATATTTCAGGAGGAGCCTCTAAGTAAAACCCCTGGATACTCTGCAATGTCTGAAGAGGCAACATTGTTGACATGACCCACCTCTGAAGACCCAAAGAATGTGAAGCATCCAGGCTGTTTTTTGTTGCAGCTGGGAAAATAAAATATCCCCATGGGTCCTTAAACTCAGACAGTGCTGAGAGGCAGGAAGTGTCCTCGCTGCAGAGAAGGCAGCAAATACAGAATGGGGACACAGGGTTAGAGAGAATAGTTGTATCAATTATTAATGTAGATGTAGCATCTAATAATTATCATCTGCCCCACATTCTTGAAAACCAAGACTGGGGTACTGGAGGTTCCTTCGCTGGCATCCCAGGTCCTTCTGCCCCCATACAATGATAAAGCCAGGTTTTCTAACCCCACGGGAAACATCTCACAAACTTGCCTCCCAATCTTTGTGAAAGTCCTAGGACAGATCGGATCACCGGAGGCCAGTGCCTAAAGCCTCTGATCAGGTGCTGATAGAGGGAGCTCAAGGTAAACCTACTTTGTGTGTAGGAAGATATTCAGGGTAAATTCCTGAATCCATGTGCAGAGTGTGGCCTTGGACAAGTTAAGCAACTACTTTTTGAGATTTGGTTTCCCTCATCACTAAAATAGGGATAATAACATTCCTGTCTTAAAAGTAGCAGTGTGTATTGGACTTTGGCAGATTGCCTGATACATATTAGTTGACCATGTCACAGTGGGAGGGTCCTGTGACCACAGAATACATGAGCTGACCTTCAGTCCTTTCACAGGAGGTCATATCAGCTCATCAGAAATGACTGGCCCTGGAGTGGATGCCCAGTTGTGCAGTGGGATGTTCTGTTTTTTTGTTTTTTGGGTCTTTTTGGTGGGTCCTGGGGCTTGAACTCTGGGCCTGGGCGCCATTCCTGAGCTCTTTAGCTCAAGGTTACCACCCTACCCCTTGAACTACAGCCCTACTTCCCCTTTTCTAGTGATTAATTAGAGATAGGAGTCTCCCAGTCTTTAGTTCCTTAGGCTGGCTTTGAACAGCTATCCTCAGGTCTCGGCCTCCTGAGTAGCCAGGATTACAGGTATGAGTCACCGAGCCCAGCTTGGGATGGGCTTTGACAAGGAAAGACGGGTATAGGTGAGAGAGGTACAAGGGGCCAGTGCTGAGGACCATTATGTCTCCATAGAGGCTAAGAAAGAAGTTCCACGGAAGCTAGATCAAGCCTGCGGAAGATATGCTGGGTTAATGGGCATAGAATATTTTAGAAGGGAAAGATTTTGCTATTCATTTCTGGTTTATATCAATGTTGAGACTCAGAGTCCTTGGCTCCACGGTGAGGCAGCTTCCCTAAAGAAATCATCACATCTCCCTCCACCCACAGTTTAGGTCCTGAGCCCATAAAACAAGCACAGGAGCTGGCAACGACTGAATCCACTCTTTAGAAGGAGAATCCTTGAATTTGATACAGATGGTTTATGGCTTATGATGGAATTACAGTCCAAGAAACCAGTTGGAAGCTAAAGATCTATCTTTGAACATACATTTATTATATCTGACCTATCAGATGCCATAGCTTCTACCCCTGAGCTACATCCCCAGCCTGGGTGCTGGTGGCTCACTATTATACTTTCTCTTTACTCTGAACATTTTTTTCTCCCTGTTGCCTCCCCCCCCCCCACCTCAAGTTACTATGGAGAGATAAACATGAGGTATGGGGTTCTCTCCTCTGGAGAAGAAAATAAATTCCAGTTGAGGTTCAAGCTCAACAGGACCCATTTGTTGGGTCATGGTAGTGAAGCAAGTCTGGCTTCTTAAACGCAATGTAACATGTATACAAGGATAACCTAACACTAGGAATTATTATTAGGCATGTGCCATTCTCACAGTCTACTGCAGGGATAGGCCAGAGCCTACAGGACCTGTGCTGGCAGGACTCAGGACAATGCAGACTCATCACTACAACAGTCACAAATGTCTTGCTCACGGGGTTTCAAATGTCCACTTGAACTTAATCCTTAACAGCATCTGTGTACCCAGCGGGCACTTGAATATTTGTTCTTAGCTTTGGAGGGCACTGATATTTTAATTTAATTTTTTTCTAAGGGAAATACTAGCCTGAGGCCCCTGGAAACATTGTTTCATTGCCTGGTCTTGTAAAAATGTGACCTATTTTATGCAGGCAAATTGACTGTGGTTCTAGAATTCTTTTTTATTTTTATTTCTTCCTGCAAAAGGAATAAATGAAGGTTTGGGTATCAGTCAGCTACAGGCTTGGACATGATCAGTTCTGAATGGTTACATTTATGGATACAAGATCTTTATAGGCTGATTGTGTAGGTCTATAACTCAAAAAGAAACAAGAACAAAACAAAAAAAAATCCACTTCTCTTTGGTTCTGTGCTGGGTTATTGACCCTGGCTGTCATTCTGAGTAGCAGACCATTGCACTGGCATCAAGACTACATCCTTCAGTGCTGTGATATTTATGGCATCCTTCAGTGCTGTGATATTTATGGTTACATGTAACAGTTCAATCTTCACATCTTGTTTGACTCAGGTCAAAGGAAAAGCAAAACTCCCAGGTTTCTACCTGTTCATAGGCTTGAGGCTGAGTAGGAAACAAAGAATCACCCCTTATTACAAGTTGATAGCTAGTGATAAGGAAATCTAGTATGTATATACTTCAGGGAAAGTCCATAGAGATGGAAGCCCTAGTTATGGGGTTCCTTTCTCATTCCTCTTTGGCCCGACAATGCACAGTTAAGGAAAGACAGAGACTGAAAGGAAAGAATGATTTCAAAGGACAAGATGCAACACAGCTTGGTAAATGAAGCAAAATCCAAATGCCCAAATCCAAATATTTAGGCAAGTTTGGAAAACCTTCCTACCTTCTTAAAAATCTGAGACCACTCTCTGAGGAAGAAAAACATTGGCCGAGAATCTGAGGGTCTGATGATGCAGTTGCTCTCTGCGGATTTCGCAGTGGAAGACTCTCTAACAAAGGCCTACTGAGTATGCTGCCTGCCCTGCACACTGCCACATACTCCAGGCCACACACAGGTCTTGGGCTTCCCTCTCAGCCAGGGTCTGGGACTTGGAGTGAGAAGGACTATGACAGAACAAAGCCATGAGGTCCTTGAAGGATTATCCTGGAGGAAATGCAATTCATAGGGAAACAAAAGCCCTGAGATCAGGTCCTGTGAAACTGGATGAGACAGGGGAGTTAAAATAATAACAATAACAATAGTGGCAAAACAACATCCAGCTGCATGAATTGGAGAACATGGAAAAATGAGCAGGAAGTTTAAACCCTCCAAGGCAGTGTCTTGTAAAATGTCTGATGACTTAGGTGTTAGGTCCATTAAAATAAGAGAAGATCCCCATAAGTGAAAGCATTTCTCAGCAGTGTCTTGAGTGGCCTCATCACTCTCTGAAGCTGCTATACCTTTAGCCACAAGATACTGACGACTTGGTGGCAACGGATGGTTGCTTTGACATGGTCATTAAATCCAGTCACTGCTCCAGGGCACCAAAGGGAACAAGCTTGCCATGCAGGGTTCTTCTGCCACCTGCTGACAGCATTGGCTCATTGCAATTTCGGAATCGCCATACTTGATGGTTCATGGTCCCTTTTCTTTATTCAGATTTCTCTATTCAGATCCACAGGGGAAAGTATTTACTCCATCAGATCTGGATTATCTATTTTATTGGGTTAATTAGCCTTCATGTGTTAACTGCTAAAGAATACATGGGCATAACAGAAAGGTAGAGTTCATATGTGTATCTACATATATATATACTTAAAATTTTTGTTACTAATATTTACAAATAGTGGAGGGAGGTGTTGCTATGGAGCTTATGAAGGAATCAATATATTTAAATACAGTGTGTAAGACTGTCCATTCACTGGGAGATTGGGAGGATGCTAATAAAAGCCACAAATGTTCATATCCTTTCGTTTAGCCTTAAGAGTTCTATCACAACAAAAGGACCCCAAAATAGGTGTGCTATAACAACCCATTCATCTACTAAGCCATTTACCCATGACTATGTCACCTCAGAGTCCTACTTCCTACTACTTCACATAGGGAATTAAATTCGGTGTGAGTTCTGGTGGCGACATTCAAATCACAACAGCTTGATTTTTTAAAATTTCCCAAATAACCCTCTCATTTGCTGGCTTCTTCTATTGTTATTTCCCAGTGGTCTCCTTGTCCCCCTCCTCTTGATATACTTTTTTTCCTATAGTGTTCTCCCTGGAACACAGTGTGTATTCTTACCAAGACCCTGGTTGTTACTAACTTGTTGCTTCTCAGCTCTGAATCCACCTTTCATTGTTTGCATGCAAGAGAGAAATCCATCTCGTCTGCCAGTTGGTCAGAAGGTAAGCTCTAGAGAAGCATTAGGCAAAGGAATTTCTTTCCTGAGCTAGTGCCATCCTTTTTCCCTTTCCTTTAAGGAACCCATGGATTTTCCAGACCTGGCCTCCAGCCATACCCCACAACTGACAGCTTTCCCCGCATACTCTGGCTGGAGTCCATGAACCACTTCCCAGTTGGATGGCTTGGAACAAGTTTCATGACCTTTAGTGTCTTGTTCTTTTCTGAGGTTGTCAGATTTCTTTGGGGGGTGGGAAAGAAAATCAGCCCTTGTGCTAAGATTACCTTTCTGCATTCCTTCCTCTCTTGATCTTTGTAGCAGTAAAAGTGGGCCAAGTGGTCAGAGCTGGGTAGGATGTGAATGAAGGTGGAGGTGACAAAGGGGATGTCTGATTGAGTGTTGTGGCTTCCATCAGAGTAAAAGAATGGAATCTGAGATCTGGATGAGGAGAGGGAGGAGCAGAGGTGGGGTCCATGAAGGAAGGAGAAGGGGATCAGAGGCACAGTAGGAGGAACAAGATGTGAGGCACTGGTGGAGGGGAAGAGGGCAGGTGACCGAGGTACATGCAAGAAGGAGAGCAATGGAGGAAGTGAGAGTGTGAAAGAAGAAGTTGGAGGACCCAGTGATGAGGAGGAATTGTTGGCGTTAGGATTTCAGGAGAAAAGATGCTCATAGGTAACATGAAAATCAACTTGGTGGTAAAAAAGCCAATTCATAGTTTAAAAGATTTTATTTACTTTTTATAAGCATTTTAACATATACTCTAATACACATTATATTTATGTTTAATAATAAGTAAATAACAAGTAGTATGAATCACAGTATATAATTCCTAAACTCTGAACATTTCTGTTTAACAGATTGTGTGAGGTAAAACAAGGCAAAGAATCATTTTTGGGTGTTGATTGTAGTAGATAATTGGTGTTTCAATTACCAGTATAACTTAAGATATTTAAAGGGAAGAAATACCATGAGAGTCTCTGATCTTCAAAAGCAAAGAGGTAGATTATACCCAGAAATTAGAATTTGATGTTCCAGTCAGTGGTGTGTATTGGAAACATGAAGAGAAACATAGTCAACAATGATGTTTTCTGAGAAATAAAGCTTGTATGACCTAAATAATTACAAAAATATCATAGGAAACCCATAGATATCAGCAAAATTTAGATAAGTTACTCAATTTTGTTGTATATATATATATATTATTTTTTTGCCAGTCCTAGGGCTTGGACTCAGGGCCTGAGCACTGTCCTTGGGCTTTCTCAAGGCTAGAGCTCTACCACTTGAGCCACAGCACCACTTCTGGCTTTTTTTTATGTATGTGGTACTGAGGAATTAAGCCTGGGTCTTCATGCATGCTAGGCAAGCACTCTACCACTAGGCTAAACTCCCAGCTCCATATATATACATGTATGTATGTATGTATGTATGTATGTATGTATGTATGTCTATATATGTATATATACACATATAGATGTGTATTTATTTTGGCCCAAGACTTGAACTTGGTACCTGATGTGTTTGTTCATTGTCTAGCACTCTACCAATGGAGCCACGCCTCCAACCCCATCATTTATTTTAACCACAATATTTTAGGAGATCACAAAAGGGGCTCCTCATCTTTTTTAAGATAGAGATCTTAGTTTTTGTTTTCTAAAATTTTAAACAATTTTTCGTTGGTACAATTTACTGTCTAGTGTTCATATCTTGCATTAATTAAAGATCTACCTAGTTCACAGAGTTAAATTAGCTACATGAAATAATAAATTTTGTAAATGAATCAAGATCATTTTGAGTCAAGTTGAAGTGCGAGCTTTTTGAGCAGCTTTTGTAGGTTCATCTGGGTAAATAGATGTTTTTCTTTTCTTTTGCCAGTTCTGTAGCTTGAACTCAGGGCCTGAACACTGTCCTTGGGCTTTCTCAAAGCTAGAGCTCAACCCTTTGAGCCACAGAACCATTTCTGGCTTTTTCTCATATGTGGTATCAAGGAATCAAACCCGAGTCTTCCTGCATGCTAGGCGAGCACTCTACCACTAGGCCAAACTCACGGCTCCAGTACAGGCTTTTAAAAAAGCTTTTTGAGAAACTTAAAACAACTCATTTCCCCTTCTTCCCCAGGTTCCTCATGACTCTGGAATCAGTCTATTAAAGCGAAAAAGATGTGTTTTTATACTTTCCTTTTTAAAATTCCATGTTGAGTATCTTTCCTCCTCAGTTTTCTTCTCCCTATTTCTCATGATCCATGTCTCCCTTTTCCTTCTAATCTACCATCTGCTTCTTTAGCCTTTCCATGTTCTCCTCATAGTCTGGAAATGTTTGCTCTTCCTGTTTCTTCTATGCTGGAACCATGTCTTCCTTCCTTAGACTTCCTTTTCCATAAAGAGCTTGTTCCTGTGGAATTTATCAGTTCCTTTTTCAGACAATTATGGGTAGAAACTTTTTTGGTGGTAGTGTTCTTATGATGGAACCCAGGGCCTCATATGTTAAACACATGCTCTACTTCTAGCTACATCCCAAGCCTGGGTGCGGATGGCTCATGCCTGTAATCCTAGCTACTCAGGAGGCTGAGATCTGAGGATCACAGTTTGAAGCCAGCCCAGGCTGTGAGACTTTTATTTCCCATAAACTACTCAGAAAAAAAAAAAAAGTTCCAGAAATGGAGCCAGGGTTCAAGTGGTAGAGTGCTTGCTGGCCTTGAGCAAAAGAAACCCAAGGACAGTGCCCAGGCCCTGAGTTCTTTTGTGCCATGATTGGCACAAAACAAAAAACCTGAATTAATCTATATTGTGATTGCCAACAAAAAATATGTGACCGTTACAAAAGTACAACCTGTAATCATCTGCTGCCCAGCCCATAGTGCATTGTGTCGTTGTCTCTTTGGTATCAATGTCTTGCATTCAAGATGTAGTAGCATTGGTAAATTTTTGCATTGTTCATGTTTGGCATCTCTGTAAACAAAAGAAATTGCTGGATCATATTTTTAGTTGGCACATATTTTTAAATGTGTATCAGTTTTGTGTGGTATTAGGACAAATTTTATTCTTTTATTTTTTTTTCTGGTCCTGGGGGTTGAACTCAGGGCCTGGCCACTGTCCCTGAGCTTCTTTGTGTTCAAGGCTAGCATTATATCACTTGAACCACATCACCACATCTAGTGTTTTCTGAGTAGTTTATTGGAGATACGAGTCTCACAGACTTGCCTCCCGGGGCTGGTTTTCAATTGTGATCCTCCTATCTCAGCCTCCTGAGTAGCTAGAATTACAGGTGTGAGCCAGGGACACCTGGCCAACATTTTAATTCTTATTCTTGGTCTCAAGCTATATAGTTGCTTCAAGGAAAGGAAGCAATCTTTCCAGCTTCTGGTGACTCTTGAACTGCCTGTGGCTCGCTCATGTGGCTCTCGCCTCTGGTTCATGAGAGGTGGGTGCATTTAACCTCTATTATTCACTCATCATGAGCCTTTCCTTCTCATATGTATGCTTTATGCCCCTCACATGGTCCTGTGAGGAAAGGTAGACATGCTAATCATCTCAAAGAGGGAAACTTCAACATAAAGAAGTCCAGCAATCTGCCCCAAACTTGAACTCAGAAACTGGCATTTCCAGTGTGAGTGCCGACCGCCCACTTCCTTCAGGCAACTTACCAATATATATGTGAACTTCTTCATTCCTGTTAACCTTATCTCTGTTCCCTTTCATTCATTCACACACTCACAGATGCACCTTTAACCCATCTTTTGCCAGAGCTTCGTTCACCTCCATGACCTTGAGCTCTGTGCTCTGTCATCTGCCACCTTACCTTCCATGCCTTCTGCCTTGTCACCATGACAGAACCCACAGAGCACCTGCCCTGAGCTCTCCTGACATTCTTTTTCCTCTCAACCCCCACTCTTGCCCTTTCCTAGTTTCTGTCACCACCAAGCCCTTTTAGGACAGGATGCACCATTACTCCAATTCACTTGCATTTATTTCTACCTTGGGTTTTGCTCACCCTTTCTGTCTAGAATATTTTTCTAGCCATCTCTTCTTTAACAGTTTATTAAGCACTTTTCTTTCGTGTGTGTGTGTGTGTGTGTGTGTGTGTGTGTGTGTGTGTGTTGCTGGAGTCAGAACTCAGTGTTTTGTGCACACTAGAAAAATGTGCTACCACTGACCTACATTCATAGCCCTTGGTTTTTTGAGACAGTCTTAATTGTAGTCATCCCAGAATTCACAATATCTTGCATCTGCTTCTACATGCTGGGATTACTGGCTTGGGCCACCACACCTAGTACTTTACTGAGGGTTTTTTTTTTTTTTTTTGCCAGTCCTCGGGCTTAAACTTGGGGCCTGGGCATTGTCCTTTGGCTTTCTCAAGGCTAGCGCTCTACCACTTGAGCCACAGCACCACTCCTGGCTTTTTTTTCTGTCTATGTGATACCGAGGAATTGAATCCAGGCCTTCATGAATTCTAGGCAAGCATTCTACCACTAGACCATACTCCTGGCCCCCTTTACTGAGTTTTTAAGCCCCTCTCTCAATCTCCCCAACCTCTAACTCTGAAATATTACCTCTTTACAGCACTCTTCCTGGTTCTCTCCCAACATGAGATGCAGTTATTTTTTGCTCAGTATTCCCAACTCTTCATTTATACAAGTATAGCGCTTATGAGAGTCTCCTAGTGACATGGTAGTATGTGGGTTTCCTCACTAAACCCACTAGCTCATAATCATAACTCAGAAAGAAGATCTAGCCCAATGTCCTGAGCTAGACTACAGGATGAAACCAAGAACTTAGTAACTGAATAGAATGCTGGTAAATGTTTATATTAAGGAGCAGGTCACATCAACAGTGGGAAACAGATTTTTTTGAGTGTATACTATCTTTTTTTTTTGCCAGTCCTGGATCTTAAACTCAGGGCCTGACACTGTCCTTGGGCTTTCTCAAGGCTAGAGCTCTACTACTTGAGACACAGCACCATTTCCAGCTTTTTTTTTTTTTTAATATGTATATGTGGTACTGAGGAATTGAACCTGGGTCTTCATGCATGCTAAGCAAACACTCTGCCACTAGGCCAAACTCCCAGCTCCTGAATATAAATTGCCAACCTAGTCATGTGTATATTAGGCTCTGTGCTAAGAATGAAGGCTATCCAAGCAATCACCTTGGTTTTCAAGAAACTTGGTATTGTAAGACATAGTGGAGCATGCCTGTAATCCCAGGACTCAGGAGGCTGGGTAAGGAAGACTATGAGTTTAAGGCTAGCCTATAGTACAAAATGACATGAGAGCCGGGAGTGTGGCCTAGTGGTAGAGTGCTTGCCTAGCATGCACGAAGACTGGGTTCGATTCCTCGGTATCACATACATAGAAACAAAAAAGCCAGAAGTGGTACTGAGGCTCAAGTGGTAGAGCTCTAGCCTTGAGAAAGCCCAAGAACAATGCTCAGACCAAGGCCAGGACTGGCAAAAGAAAAAGAAAAGAAAAGAAAAAAGAAAAAGAATGAGACCAGAGAGAATGAGAGAGAGAGCATTTATGTAAGAAAATGCAACATAAAGAGATCACACGACCCATAGAAACAGCAAGAGAA
This sequence comes from Megascapheus bottae, assembly GCF_031878675.1. Classification (NCBI taxonomy): domain Eukaryota; kingdom Metazoa; phylum Chordata; class Mammalia; order Rodentia; family Geomyidae; genus Megascapheus; species Megascapheus bottae. The sequence continues at coordinate 17,643,128 of NC_143530.1, read as the reverse complement.
ACAGAAAGTCAACAACTACTAGGAGAGATACTGTCTTTTCAAAGTAAAATAAAATGTGTTAGCCATTTGTACAGTAAAGGAATATAAACATATAAACTTTTTATCATTGTAATAATACTGTATGATTCTTTTCTTTACACATGGAAATCGATTTTATAATTCAGCTGATAACATCATGTCTCAAATCACCAAACAGAATGCTGAAGGATCTGATATGTGCCAAAGAATGAGAACTCTCTCAGTCCAGGTGAAGAGAGAGACATGCTGTCAGTTTTTCTCTCCCATTTCTGCGGCTGCTTTTCCTCACATGATTGGGACTGTGTTCTAAACACTCATTGGCATCTTGGGAGAGGTTTTTACTGTTTAGCAATAAGTTGTCTATTTATCTCAACCATATCAAAAGTTGTTTGGGTTTGGGCCAGAGGCACTCACTGTTTTTCTTAATTAATTAATTAATTCTTCTAGCACTAGGGCTTGAACTTAGGAGCCTGGGCACTGTCCCTAAGCTTTTGTTCAAGTCTAGGGTTCCTCCGCTTCTGGCTTTTTGGTTGTTAATTGGAGATAAGTGTCTCAATGACTTTCCTGCCTAAGCTGGTTTTGAACTGCAGTCCTCAGATCTCAACCTTTTGAGAAGCTAAGATTACTGGTGTGAGCCACCAGCACCCGGCTTACTTGTTTCTTAAGCTCCAATGTTCTTCTTGTACTATTTCCTCTTTCCCAACTCTCTGAAAGTCAGATTTTCTGCAATGCAGGTGGCAAGGAGCATCATGGGTTGTGTGCCAGTGTGTGTGCCAGTCCCCAGGGAGGCTCACCTGGGGGAATCTGAGGTCCGTTCTTGTTCTAGCTGCAGTGCATCAGAAATGATCTCCAGTTGGGTGGTGTTAGGGGGAGTTTAATTTGAAAATGATTCCAAAACCTGTAAGAGATAAAATGAGAAATTTCTATCTTTTGCAGGACCAGGATATTTTTGGTTTCTGGTACTCAGCTCTCCCAAAGAGAGAGTGTTGCTATACTGCTCAGCTATTCATGTAGCCTAGAATTTCCAGATGTTGGGTGTGTTGTGCCCAGATTTTGGGGTCCCCAAAGACCACCAAGGAGCTGAATCCGATGTAAGAGTATTAGAGTCTTTATGGCAAGCTTGAGCCTGGACTCACAACCGACACCAACACAGCGTGTCTAAGTAGAGAGTCCTGACTACCTTTTGTACAGGGTTGTTTTTTTTTTTTTAATAGGGTTTTGGGAACTTTAGTCAGAAGTTTGAGCAAATCATAACACACCATGGGAAAAATCAAAGAACAAAGTTGATTTGTTAGCTCAAAGGGTTGATATTTTATGAATTGATTGGCTCGTGCTAGGGGATACATGAGGTTCATGCTAGGGGGATACATGCTGAACTGTAGGGCAGCTGAAGGGCAGCTGGTAAGGATACCACAATGGTTATCTTATGCCGGAGCCTTTAATCACTGAGGGTGGCTTTTACACAGGGAGTAGTCTGAAATTTACTATTTTCTTTGAAGTTGCTATCTCTGCTGGTTTAGAATTAGTTCAGAGTGACCTTTTGGCAGGGCCTGCTTAAAAATAACTTTTTATTGAAATTAATTAAACTTCAAAATTAATTTAGGCTTCACAGATGTAGATAGTCCATTAAACATGATGACATTCCAGGTGCCAGTGGCTCATGTCTGTAATCCTAGCTACTCAGGAGGCTGAGATATGAAGATCATGGTTCAAAGCCAGCCCAGGCTGTAAAGTCCATGAGACATTAGTCTCCAATAAACTACCAAACAGAAGTGGAGCTATAGCTCAAGTGGTAGAGTTTTAGCCTTGAGCAAAGGAAGCTCAGAGACAGAGTCTAGGCCCTGAGTTGAAGCCCCAGGATCAGCAGAAAAATAAATAAATATGATGATACATTTCTGTTAAAGAATCCTCATAGGTAAAAAATCTAGACTTCTATCACTATACACAAGCCTCGGAACCTGCCATTAGCTAAGTCAGACATTACTAGTGGCAAGTAGACAGGTTTCCTGAAGAATGGAAGAGAAGGGACCAAAGAATTGAGGACAGTGGGTCAAAGGCCTAAGCTGTGCACACTGCACCCAACCTAAGGAAACCACTAAAAAAGTGTGCAAGACACAGTGATTGCTTCCATCTGTAAAATGTTTGAAACAACTCAAAAGCCAAAGACTGATCCAATGAAGTCTGACTCTTGGTATCTGGTGTAGCTAGTCACAGCTAGCCATGGACTACGGGGACATGCAAAGGAATGTTGGGATGTAAGGTGAGATCACATGACTTCAGGCTGGATCTCGAGACAGGAATGTCTCACAGGAAATATTCAATAACGCACAATAAATACTCTCATTCCAAAGACTAAAATGCAGGAGACTAATGCAGGAGACAACCAATTTTTGGCCCATTGTAACAGATACTTTTCTCTGTTTCTGAGGCTAGGAATTAATTGAAAATAGAAAAAAAAGGCTTTGGTGCTTCCTTTTGTGTTGGTCATTGTTCTAAGTCATTCTCTCCCTCAAGGAACTTTGCAATCACTTTGGGTTCCAGGAAAGACAGGACCCACCCATAACATCTTTATGAAAGGGACTGAAACTACTCCCTAAGGAACAGCAGATCCTCACAGGACAGATCAACCCTAAATGAGAATAATTGCCTCTAATGATCAGGCTGCACTCTGAGTGGGAAGAGTCATCTCATAGGAAGCAGATTCTTCCCCTCAAGTTGATGACAGTGATAACAATTTCTCTGGAGCTCAGAAGAACCAGAACTGAGATAAGGATCAACTAGACCATACCTGTTACTGGGGTGTGTTATACATTCCTTTGTCCCCTCATCTTAGTTCAGCCATCTTAGGATGGCTGAAGATGAATGAAAGCTTTGGCTTTCCAGGGTATGGAGCCAAGTAATCAGTCTCCTTTCTCTGTAATACTATTTCTTTCCTAATAAATGTCCCTGTCCATTTCACTATGCCATAAGTCTGGCCTGCAGTCTTCTCTCAATGGACATGAGGACTAAAGGAGATGGATGGTGATGCTGTTTTCTCTGTCATGGCTTTAGGCAAGCATTAAACATGATGATGTGGGAAGCTATACAGTAATGTGGAAAGTCACTATGCTAAACACTCAGATGCAAGGGGATGGTCCTATTTTATGGCAAATACATTGGTATGTGCTTCTAGGTAGAAAAAAAAATTAGCTAGACACCAAAACATAAATTGTTCTGTCTAGATGACCTGATTATTTGTGCTTTTCATTTATGTGTGTCTATTTTAATATTTTTTTTCAAATTTTCCATAGTGGAGACATACGACTTTCTTTGGAGGAAAATGGCTCATAAGCCCATATATTCCATTTGAAGAACAACAAAACTAAATTGGGTCATTTTCCAAGAGTCATTACAACATCCTTTTATTTTGTGAGTGAAATGCAATCTACCCAACATGAATCTCCTGGAAGTTTCCAAGTTGAATCATTGGGGTTTTTTTGGTTGTTTGTTTTTTTTTGCCAGTCCTGGGCTTGAGTTCAGGGCCTGAGCACTGTCCTTGGACTTTCTCAAGGCTAGAGCTCTACCACTTGAGCCTCAGCACCACTTCCGGCTTTTTTCTATGTATGTGGTACGGAGGAATCGAATCTGGGTCTTCATGCATGCTAGGCAAGCACTCTACCACTGGGCCAAACTCTTGGGCCCTGAATCATTATTTTTTTACAAAGAAAGAAATCTTCAGTGACTACCGTTGGAGTGCCAACCCTGAGGGATTCCAAGGAGATTAAGACCAAACTGACGGGGTGCTTTTTGGGATGTTTGAGATCGAGCTACAGAATATAGGCACAAGGACTATCCTGAAAAACAATAGCGGAAACCCTCCCACCTCCCAACAACACAAGGCGTTTCATTGAAAATGCATGTATCTTGAGAAATGTGGATGTGGCCTGATGTAGGACAAGAACTAAAGCTCTGGTGTTCTGTTGCATTGTGGTAATTCCCCTGAGAGTGGGCAGAGGGAGAGCCAGGAGCAGATGACATTTCCTGGGAGGGGCTATTGACTTTGTATTTTATATATCTCATATTCTTCACATTTTCCAAATATAATTTCAAAATATTCAACCCCCAAAATAGATGAAAAGAGTATTTTAATTAATGCTTATAGTTGCAAGCTTTGGACAGAAACTAGATAGATTTTGCCCTTTAAGTGAGTGGAATTGAAAATTTTAAATTTAAGCTTCTTCTTTTTTCCCCAGAGGTTTAATGGGGATGATTAGAAAGAATGCTCTCTCCTTGCTGAGGCTGTAGATTCAAAAGTGAAAAATTGACATGTGCTGGTGGCTCACAGTTCTGGTCCTAGTGAATTAGGAAGCTGAGATCTGATGTTTGATGTTTAAAATCAGGCTGGGCAGTAAAGTCCTTGAGACTCTTGCCTTCAGTTAGTCACAAGAAGCCAGAAATGGAGCTGTGACTCAAGTTGTATAGCACTAGACTTGAGTAGCAAAAGTTAAAGGATAATGCCTAGGTCCTGAGTTTAAGTCCTAGTACTGACATTCACACACATACATACATACACACACACACACACACACACACACACACACACACACACACACACACACACACACACACCTTTTCATTATTCCCTTGGCAAACATCATCTTTCCTTCTTGTTAATGTCTTTCTCTTTCCTATACCCAAAAATCCCATTTCTGAAAGTCATGAGGAAGGCATTTCCATGATGAATGAAGCAAGCAAACATGTTATTTTTCCTGACCAGATTTCATGTTGAATAAACAAAGAAGTGAAGCTATGAGGGGAGTGGAAGATTGTACCTGTGAGAATTTGGGGACACAGACGATCCTAACTCTACTTGCACAGCCTGCGTCCCCAGCAGCTTTCCAGGGAATGACAGGTGTTTTTTCACACTTACAAGTGGTGGTAGATATCAGGGTCCCGCTGGAGCCGTGTCTGGAATCCTATGTACAAATCGTCCCAGAGTAGACCGTTCTTCACCACGTATCGGATGACGTCTACCCGGCTACGAATCTGCAACAGATAATGTAGATTTTCTCACAGGGGTGGCCTGCATAGCACAGGAGAGGCAATCTCTATCCCTCACCCATGCAGAGGCTGGTGTTTAGGGCCATGGGGGAAACAGAAGAGACAAGGCTGAGGGGAAAAGGAGGGAAATACAGTATAGGGACATCAGGGAAAGGAAAAGGACATGGTTCAAGAATCCAATGAGAATAGCAGTTGAGCAGTGACTTAGTTTTGAACACTTGGTTCAAATCTTTCTGGGTAATTTTGCTGTCCTTCTGTGCCTCAGCCTCCTCATCCATAAAACAGATAATGGAGCATTCCTCATGGGATTGTTGTGAAAATGAAATATGTCATGGTATTTGTGTGTGTGTGTGTGTGTGTGTGTGTGTGTGCTTGTTTTTTTTTTTTTTTTTTTTTTTGGCCAGTTGTGGGCTTGAGCTCAGGGCCTGAGCACTGTCCTTGGGCTTTCTCAAGGTTAGAGCTCTACCACTTGAACCTCGGTACCACTTCCGGCTTCTTTTCTATGTATGTGGTACCAATGCATGCTAGGCAAGCATTCTACCACTAGGTTAAACTCCCGGCTCCGGTATTTTTTTTTTTTTGCCAGTCCTGGAGCTTGAACTCAGGGCCTGAGCACTGACTTTGGGCTTTTTCTTTAAGGCTAGAGTTCTGCCACTTGAGCCACCGCACCACTTCTGGATTTTTCTATGTATGTGGTACCAAGGAATTGAACACGGGTTTTCAAGCATGCTAGGCAAGCACTTTACACTAGGCCAAACTCCTGGCCCTAGTGTGTCATGGTATTTGAAATACTTTTTTTTAAAAAAAAAAACCAGTCCTGAGGCTTGAACTCAGGGTCTGGACACTGTCCCCGAGCCTCTCTGTTGCTCCTAGTTAGTCCTCTATCACTTGAGCTACAGCACCACTTCCAGTCTTTTCTGAGTAATTTATTGGAGATAAGAGTCTCACAGACTTTTCTGCCTGAGCTGGCTTTGAACTTCAATCCTCAGATCTCAGTCTCTTGAGTAGCTAGGATTGCAGGCATGAGCCACCAGAGCCCAGCTGTTAAACACTTTTTTAACAAATAGATCATACCTGTAACATCAGCTACTCAGGAATTAGAGATGAGGAGTATGACAGCCAAGTAAAAAGTTGCAAACTTTCCCCTCAAGAGAAAAAAAAAAAAAAACTAGGCACAGTGGTATATGTCTGTCGTCCTAGCTACTGTGAAAAACATAAAAAAGTAAAATTGTCATGCATGCTGACCATGGCAAAATAAAAAAAAATAGTGAGACCTTATCTCAAAAGTAACCAGAGTAGAAAGGGCTGGAGTTGAGTTTCAAGTGGCAGAACACCTTCCTTGTAAGTGCAAAGCTCTGAGTTCAAACTTTACTACAGTGCCCCCACCACCAAAAAAAGTAAAAGGCTTGGCATGCTGTGAGTGTTCAATACATGTTCAATAAATGTTTACTATCAACATCATTCCAAAAGCAAGAGTCCAAGTCTCCACCTGCTTCACAAGCCAAGCAAGTCTGCAAGTTCACAGCAGCAGTGTGTGTCCTCCTGGCACTGGAGCAGGACTGCCTTAAATCAGGTGATCTAGGCTGGGGACAGTGGAGCTGCTAGACTGGCAAAGGGGCACAAAATTAGATGTAAGCTGATGCGTCTTGAGTCTCAGCCCTGTGCTGACTGGTTATATGACCTTAAGCTTGCTAAGCTGTGGTTTCTGTATCATGGGTCTCTTCAGAGAATGATGAAGTTCTCTAAAGAACATGAAGGGAGCCAAGCACCGGTAGCTCATGCCTACAATCCTAGCTACTTAGGAGGCTGAGGTCCGAAGATCTTGGTTCAAAGTCAACCTGGGCAGGAAAATCAGTGAGACTCTAATAAATTATTCAGAAAAAGCCAGAAGTGGTGCAAGTAGTAAAGCAATAGCCTTGAGCAAAAGATGCTCAGAGACAGTGGGCAGGCCCGGAGTTCAAGCCCCAGGACCAGCAAAAATAAAAAGAGCATGAAAGGATGATATAGCATGGTTTAACAACCCACTATTGCCTGTTTCAAGCACATGCAAGCATTTCCAATAAATATTCCACATCTTTTTTTTTCTGATAAAAATCATGCCAATGCCAGTAAAGAAAAACTCTCAGAAAGCACAGGCTAGTTATTTAAAGAACAATGACAAGATTGGGATTTTATAAATTCATTTCCCACACAGTTCCTGTAAGACAGTTCTACCCATTGTGATCAGAAATCTTTTATTTGCCAACTGGGATTTAAAGGTATGCTTCTGTAGCTTAATCAGGCTAAGAAAGCAGTAGGAGAATTTGCTTTTGTCCAGAAGAGGAGAGTGGACTTTCTTGACTTCTAATCTAGAGAAACACAGAGGGAAAAGTGGGGGGCAAACCTGGGAGATATTTAAGGTGTCACATGAGAAGGTTTGGGTGATTGGATTTGATGACAAGAAAAATAGGGTTTGCAGATTGCTTCCTTGTTTCTAGCTTGGCTGGCTGGGTGGATGGATTGCCAACAAATTATACAGAAAAGGACACAGATCAGTTTAAAGAAATGAAGATGGAAGGCAGCACTTGGCTGAAGTTGAGAATGAGGTGACAAGGATATAGCAATCTATGCTGCTTCCAGCAAGCAGTTGACAAGGATGCAAAACCTGACCAAATCAGAGAGAGTCAGAAAAAAAGCCTGGGCTAGATGTTTGAAGTTTTGGAGTTATTTGTTGAAGAATGATGGCTAGCAGAGGAACCCAACCAGGAAGAGACTAGCAAAAAATAGTGTTTTAAGTACAGACATTTTTGTTGTCTTTTATTTTTTCTGGTCATGGGCTTGAACTCTGGGCCTGAGCACTGTCCCTGAGCTCTTCAGCTCAAGGCTACCACTCTACCATTTGAGTCACAGCACCACTTTTGGTTTTCTTGTGGTTCGTTGGAGATAAGAGTCACATGGGTTTTAGTGCCCAAGCTGGATTTGAACTACAATCCTCAGATCTCAGCCTCCTGAGTAGCTAGGATTATAGGCGTGAGCCACCGTACCCAGCAAGTAGAGAGTTTTTGAGGGAAAGAGGAAACTTAAGTCCACAGCTAAAGAAGCATTCTACTGAATAAATGCAGACAAAGGGTAGTCAGAAAAAATGAGGCCCAGGATGGCTCACATCTGTAATCCTAGCTACTCAGTATGTTGAATCCTGAGGACCATGGTTCAAAGCCAGCCAGCACAGAAAAGTCTGTGATTTTTATTCCAACTAGCCACCAAAAAGATGGAAGTGGAGCTGTGGCTCAAGTGGTAGAGAGCCAACATTGATTGGAAAATGCTATGGGATAGATCCCAGGAGCTGAATTCAAATTCTAATACACACACACACACACACACACACACACACACACACACACACACACATACACACACACACCCCGAGTATATGTTGATTCAGCTCCCCTTAGAGAGACATTCACTGGTTTGACATAAAGACACTGCTGGCCAAAAGTAAAAGAAGCCTGATGCTTGGTTCTAAAGACAAGTGAGGTTAGGCAATGTTTGGAAGGAAGCAGATAGGAAAGTCAGTCTTGACCAATGGCTCAAAAAGAGGCAAATATAGATTTTAGTTAATCACAGTGTTTCAATATATTTCAATATCGGTCGGTTAATGATGACAAAAATCACAACTAATAAAATAACACAGTAGTAAAGTAAGATACACACAATACTCTGTATTGTCTTGTAATTTCTCTGTCAATTAAAGAAAGAAGGAAGAGAGAAAAGAAGAGGAGGAAGATCAGAGGGAGGGAAAGAGGAACTTCCACCAATATTGCTGCTTACTTCCTCATAGGGGTGTTCCCGGCTCGGTCTTTCTTTGGGGAAGGACAAATCTAGAAAGTCAACCAAATAGTCATATCCTCCAGGAAAAGGGTTGAAGTCCTCATCTGTCTCAATCATCTATGAAAATGACATCACAGGAAATGGGAGAACATAAATCCAATGGCAAAAGTCTTCAAAATTTTCTAAGAATGTATAACACAAAGGTTCTTAAAGGGTACTAGGAAATTAATATATCTAGTATTTCTCTCTTCTCTGAATGCTATCATGTTGCTCTGTGGGAATAGGCATATGTTTTTGGTAGAAGTGGCTTTTTTGGTTTGTGCCATTCAATTCCCAGCCTGCACTTGTCTCACCTTTTTTGTGTTACCTCCCTGTGGATGCATTCTACCTTTTGGCTGTTTAATAGCTGTTTAAATAATTCTTGCTGCTATGTCAAACAGTAAGTCAAAACACCCACAAACACAAAAACAAGTAATAACCATGTAGTGAAAGGAGATGTCAGATATTCTAAAAGAAAATTTAAGCTAGATTTCAGAGAAGTCCCTAAACATTTTGTTGTTGTTGTTATTTATGGCTCAGTCATGGGACTTGAACTCAGTGCCTGGGTGCTATCCCTGAGCTCTTCAGCTCAAGGCTAGACTCTACCCCTTGAGCCACAGCCCCACTTCTGGTTTTCTGGTGTTTAATTGGAGATAAGAGTCTCACAGTCTTTAGTACCCTAGCTTGGCTTTGAACAGCAATCCTCAGATCTCAGACTCCTGAGTAACTAGGATTACAGGCACGAGCCACTGGTGCCCAGCGAAGTCACAAAATTTTTGAGGAGACATTATCACGTGGTCAAATCTGCTTCTCTGATAGACAGGTAATAGTTAGCAACATACCCTGACAACCAGGTTATAATTCTTAAATCCAGCCCAGGTGAAGTATTCTTTTATCCAGGATGAGTGAAGAAAAATTTCATCTCCTACAGCAGCCTTCAAGGTATTCAGATATGGTCCAAAGTCCCAGGAATCCTTGTAAATTTTAGTTCCTTCTGGAGGATTTGTAATGCCCTTGCTTAAAACACAAAGGTGAGAAATAAGTGAAAGATGCAAGCAGCAAATGAGGAGGTAAAAGATAGCACTTGACTGACAAAAGTCAACTAGACTAGTAGCCCTGAAACTGGGCCAATGATTCACAGGGTGTCCCTGAAATGTCTCATCAGCCTCACTTCAGGCTAAACCAGAGCAGCTCCATATAGCATTTACCTGGATGGTTTCTAACTCAGATTTTATTTGAATAATAAAGTTCGTGTCTAGGGTCAGACATGATACACAAACATGTAATCCAAGTCATTCCAGAGAAGAAGATAGGAGGACTGGGGTTTGAGGTCAGCAACAACCACCCCCACCCCCTGCCTCCTTCGGAAGGGGAGAAAGTTAGCAAGACTGTCACAAAAATAAGCTAACAAAGCAAGGCATGGTCCCAGCTATGCAGGAGGTAAAGCTAAGAGAATCTGGGTCTCTGGCTGGTCTATCGGATAAAAACACAACCCGAATGCCAAATTGAGCATATTGTTCCTGTAGTACGAGTGCTTATGTAACAAGCTCAAGGCTCCAACTTCAGTTCCCCTCCTCTTAAAAATTTCCAGGTGCAGTGGCTCACATCTGTAATCCTAACTACTCAGGAGGCTAAGGTCTAAGGATTGAAGTTCAAAGCCAGATTGGGCAAGAAAGACTGTGAGACTCTTATCTCCAACTAATCATAGAAAAAGCTGGAAGAAGTACTATGACTCAAGTGGTAGAGCACTAACTAGTCTTGAGGCAAAGGAGTTCAGGGACAGCACCCAGGTTCAGAGTTCAAGCCCCGGGACTTGCAAAAACATGAATGAATGAATGAATGAATGATAAAATAAAATTCATGCTTGGAGAGAAAAAAGCCATTGATTTAGAACCTTATGTCCAAAATAACTCAAAATATTAGATTAACCTGGTTTGTATTAACTTCACGAGTGTTTCCATAGGCCTGCCTCCCTATCCTGATAAGAATGTAAGTTTCACAAAAGCAGTTAGTGTTAGTATAAAAATTACTGCAAATCACAGACCTGTCAAGAGTAATGAGGTGAGCCCCTTATCACAATATCGAAAAACAACTCATTAACACTTCTGTATCCTTTACAAATACTTAAGTCAAACCTGTCTGCTGGATCCTTCAGTATCCTGCCCAAATCAAGAACAGCTCCAGGCTGTGGGGTCCAGGTCACCACATCAGAGTTTTTCTTGATAAGATTGTTGAGTTCATTTGGGTCATTTTTGATGTTTGTTTCCTTAATATACCTGAGGAAGAAAAGCATTCCAAGTTGATTACAAGGAGAATATTTTTTGTGTTTTTTTTTTTTGTATTCCCTATTCCCACCATGGAAAAAATAAAAGCTAAACTTTGACTAGGGTGCCTTGTAGAGAAGAATTCTCAGCCAAGGAAGTTGTGCATAGCTTTTGTTTCTACGATGATTAGTTTTGAAGTTTGATGTACAAAGACAAGTATTATATAACTAGAGGAGACTTACTCTCATGTTTAATAGTAATGATATCAACTGATTAGCTATTATTTGGCAGACATATTAGTTGCTTAATAAGAAATAGTTTGCTTTATCTTTACAATATATCATGAGTTAGCTACTCCTCTTGTGTCTATTTTGTAAAGAAGGAAACTAATCCAATGTCTTTTAAAAAGACATGATAGATAAGGAAATACCAAGGACCACTTGTGAAGGTGAGGCCAAGCACAGAAATGGCCTGGATAGAATGTAAAAATAGAAGCCAAACTGGTGTGATGTCCCCACCCCTGCCTAATTCAAACCATGTTCTGAAATAATTAATCATCAAGGTGCACAGAAGAGAAGCATGCAATCAGTAGCACCCCATAAAAGCACAGCATATGATACTACAACTCCATATCTGCACAGCAGTGGTGTTAAGCACAGTGGTGTTATACCATACTGTCTATCTGCCCATCATTTTCCTTTAATGATGTCCTAATAAACATTTGTTTCTCTTTTTGGCAAATTCTTTGGCCAATTTTTGATTCCAGAGTAAGCTAAGCTTGCCTATGAGCTTTTGGAGTAAAAACTTAAAAGTTTTCATTCAAAACCATTAAAAATATACTGGTTACAAAAAAAATAAAGTATACAGGTCTTTGGTAGACCTCATGTACCCCTACTATGAGATCTCTTCTGGTGTGTGTGTGTGTATGTGTGTGTGTGTGTGTGTGTGTGTGTGGTGTTAGAAATTGAACTCAAGACGTCACACATATTAGGCAACTGCTCTACCAGTGAGCTATATCTCAAGCCTATGATCTGTTTCCTAACTATATCATTGATCAGGCCAGTTATCTTCCAAGTTCATCTCTAAGCCATACTATTTCTCAAAATGCTATAACTTATCAATTTCAATGGCATCCTAGCAAGTGACTGGATGGTATAAGGGCAGAAAAAGGAGAACCTGTGAAAAAGGATTTTCTTTCAGGTTCATCTGACATGAACTACCAAGACAGGTAATTCTGTTAAAGGAAATTCTATTTTATTGAAGTATAGATTGGTTTCCTGCCCTTGATATGTCTAGTCAAGTAAATAAATAAAACACATATAAGAATTTGTATTTCTGGGCTGGGAGTTTGGCCTAGTGGTAGAGTGCTTGCCTAGCATGGACAAAGACCCGGGTTCAATTCCTCGGCACCACATACATAGAAAAAAGCCAGAAGTGGTGCTGAGGCTCAAGTGGTAGAGCTCTAGCCTTGAGAAAGTCCAAGGACAGTGCTCAGGCCCTGAGCTCAAGCCCAGGACTGGCAAAACAAAAACAAAAACAAAAACAAACCCCAAAGAATTTGTATTTCTATAGCACTCAGATGACCCAGGAATTAATTTTCCAGATACAAGTGAGAATATTGTCACTGTACTGAGAGTATCAGTTTTTCCCTTCCTATCCCTGTGAATGTCCTGATGCAGCAGCCCTTAATTTAAAATAATGCCACCAACTTTTCTTAACTACCACTAGTCTAAAAATGGGCACTAACTGGTTTTCCTGCCCCGCTATTCTCCTCCTGAGCCACGCTAATTAATGTCAACCATTCTTCCTAAAACAGTGTGTAGTATACATTAAGATCTATAAATGCTCATGTTGGTTTCTTTCTCTACTCTCTAGTAATCTCTTTCTCTAGTAATTGAATCAATATATTAATGCCATCCTCTAAAGGATTTTTTTTCCCCTTTCTGCCAGTCCTGAGGCTTCTGCCATTTGAGTCGTAGCACTACTGGTTTTTGTTTTTTTGGTTTTGATTTATTTTTGTTGAGTAATTTATTGGAGAGAACAGTTTCATGGACTTTCCTACCTGGGCTGGTTTCAAACCACAACCCTCAGATCTTCACTTCCCGAGTAGCTAGGATTAGGCTTGAGCTACTGTCTCAGGCCCCACTGTATCTTTCAATTACTTCCAGAGACGTCATCACATTAAAGGGTCAAGTAGCCTAGAAATATGTACCCACCACCTCCAATTCTATCCCAAGCCCTACAATTCAACCTTCTCAATATTTCTTTTATCTGATTTTTTTTCTCATGCCCTAGGGCCAGCCATCATCCCTTTCCTGTAATGATCTTCAGATTGGTCTCCAGGTATACAGCATTCCTTTTTTCCCTTCCCACCATGCAAGACAGACAAAGTAGCATTAGGACTGTTCTCTAGTCCCAATCCTGGTCCTCACTGGATTCGTTTATCATGGTCCATGGCTTTCGGTTCAATAGGAGCATTCTAGCATTTCGGGACAAAACTCAGATCCGGTAGGATGGCATCTATAGTACTTGCTCCTCCATTCCACATAGCCTCTCCCCGCCCCATCACCTGTGCCCAGTTGTACCTCACTTTGGTCTCTTAATATCTTTTGAATTCAGATTTTACAGCCTTAACTCAAGGACTGTTTATTCATTACCCTTATATCGCTGGTCTATCATCACTTGCTTACTCTATAATTATAGTTCTCTTCCAATAAACTATAAATGGGGCAATAATTTTATCTCTACTTCTCCAGCACCTGGCACATGATGCTGTTGTGCTAAATAAAAAGTAAGAAATAAATCAGGAACAATACTGATCTAAAGGAATGAGGTGTGTGTATGCATACACACAAACATGTGCACACACTGGGGCTTGAACTCAGGACCTAGAGTTCTTGTTTAGTGTTTTGGCTCAAGGTTGGTGCTCTACCACCTGAGCAACACCTCCACGTCTAGCTTTTTTTTTGCTAGTTTAAGTAAGAGTGTTACAGACTTTCTTGTCTGGGCTGGCTTGGAACCTTGGTCCTCAGATTTCAGCTTCCTGAGTAGCTAGGATTAGAGGCAAAATTGTATCAGTTTTACTGGAAAGATTTAGAAGATGGTAGGCAGCTACTATCAATAAGAAAGATAAGAAGAAAAGAGGTCAGCAGCTGACTACCTTAAGTCACTATCCTGTGGGTAGATGAAAATTAACTTTAAAGCAAGTTATGTTTTTCTAACAAGACAAATGAAGTCCAGGGAGGTGGGTTGTTGGTCCCAATAAACAATGATTAAACCAGAACTTCAATTCCATGTACACTGCTCCTCCTGTTGAACTACTAATTACGGGTCATTCTTCCATAACTGCCATCATGAACCCAGAAAACTTTGTTACTCAATAAGTTTGATTAAGTACAAGTAAGTACCCTCCCATAATAAAGAAATACAGGTATCTTTGGCCTTTGTTCATTTACTCCCTCAGTAAACCTATTTCTGTGAAGCCTATGGCACCCACTCATAAAAACTTTTATAGTGAGAAGCTGTATCACTGTCTGAGATCCAATAAATTCTGTATCGAATGATTTTGTATATAGAATTTTATGATACAGTAATTCTGTATAGAGAGGAAAGTTTATGAAAGGAAAATTTAAACATTGATAAAATTTTTTTAGAATGATTAAGATAAGGGCCAGTGGTGTGCTACACCTACCTAGCAAACACAGGGCCCTGAGTTCTAACTTTAGTATCATCTAAAATAAAATAAAATAAAAAGGTAAAGTTAAGCTAGTTGTGGTGGTACCAGCCTGTATTCCTAAGTGTTAAGAAGATGAGGCAGGAGGATCACAACTTGGAATTCAGCCTAGCTTACATCATGAAGCTCTGCCTCAAAAATAAATAAGCAAGCAAACAGGCCTGCTATGGTGGTGCATGTCTATTATCTGCTACACAGGAGGCCGGGGTAGGAGAATCACTGTTGAGGGGTATCCTGTGAAACTTAGTAGGTGACCTTATTTGATCTTAAAAGCAAAGGGACTGAGTATGACTCAAGTTGGAGTGACTATAAGCATAAAGACTTGAGTTCAAGTTCCCAATATTAAACAATAAAATGAAAAATAAAATTTGTGCTTTTAATACTACAAAATGGGGTAGATACCTTGTGTTTGTTGCTTCCCCCGCCCCCCAAAAGGTTGTGGACTACAAAATATGCATGTAGCTGGGCGCCAGTGGCTCGCGTCTGTAATCCTAGCTATTCAGGAGGCTGAGATCTGAGGATTGCTGTTCAAAGTCAGCCCAGACATCAAGTCTGTGAGACTATTATCTCCAGTGAACCACCAGAAAACCATAAGTGGTGCTGTGGCACAAGTGGTAGAGTGATAGCCTTGAGTTGAAGAGGTCAGGGACAGATCCCAGGCCCAGAGTTCAAGCCCCACAACTGACAAAAAAAAGAAAAAAACAACAACAACAACAAAAAAATGCTTGTAACACAATTTGCTTGTATTATGAATATGATTTAAATATACCCTCTTTATCCACTATGATGTAAGGTATTCTGTAAGAATAGTTCTTTTTGTTCTTTTTATGGTATTTACTTACAATTATTTGAATTCATTTGCGAGTTAAAACACACATAGTGATGTATGTAACCGCCACCACAAATAGGGGAATTCATTCTCCTCACACTTTCTGTGTTTGTAGTTAAATCTTCCCCTAGCCCCTCAGCTCTGGCAAGCACTGCTCTGTCATTTATTTCTGCAGCTTGGCTTTTTCTAGAACATCACACAAACAGAATCATTTTGAAGATGGCTTTTACACACTCAATGATGCCATTTCATCCATGGGGCAACCGTTGTTTCTTATTGTTATGTAACAATATGATAGGCTGTAGTTCATCCATTCTCTGAGGAAAGGCCATTTGGGTTGAACTGGTGATTATGAATAAGGCTGCTACTAACATTTTCATAATATTAATAAGTGTTAATTTCCTTAGAGTAAGATTGAGTCAAATTTTTCAGTCACACAGTAAAGATTAACTTTAAAGAAGGTGTTGAACTAATTTCTTTCTTTTCCTTCCTTCCTTCCTTCCTTCCTTCCTTCCTTCCTTCCTTCCTTCCTTCCTTTTCTTCTTCTTCTTCTTCTTCTTCTTCTTCTTCTTCTTCTTCTTCTTCTTCTTCTTCTTCTTCTTCTTTTTCTTCTTCTTCCTCTCTCTCTCTCTCTCTTTATTTCTTTCTTGGCAGTCCTGGGGCTTGAACTCAGTGCTTGAGTACTCTCTTTGGGCTTTCTCAAGGCTAGAGCTTTACTATTTGAACCATAGTACCATATCTGTTTTTTTCTATTTATTTATTCATTCATTCATTCATTCATTCATTCATTCTGGCCAGTCCTGGGCTTGAGCTCAGGGCCTGAGCACTGTCCTTGGACTTTCTTAAGGCTAGAGCTCTACCACTTGAGCCTCAGCACCACTTTTGGCTTTTTTCTATGTATGTGGAAACATGGAATTGAACCCAGATCTTTGTGTATGCTAGGCAAGCACTCTACTACGAGGCCAAACTCCCGGCCCTTTTCTAAGTATGTGATACTGAGGAATTAAACCTGGTTCTTCATGAATGCTAGGTAAGCACTCTACTGCTAAGCCAAACTCCTGGCCCCTGCCAAACTATTTTCAAGGGTATATGTACCATTTACTCTCTCTCTTCTTTATATAAATTGTCTATTGAAATTCTTTGCCAATCTTTAAATTTTTCTTACTCCTGATTTTTGTATTATTAAATTGTGTTCTTATTATTGAATTTTGATTGTTCATCAAATACAATGAAAACTAGTTCCATGTCAAATAAGTCTTGGGAATATATTCTCCAAGTTTGTAATTAACTTTTCATTCTCTTGTTTCCTTTATGTAGCAAATTTAATTTTTTTCAATAATGTACAATTTATCAATGTTTTAATTTTGGATCATGCTACAGACTCTGCACGTTTTGTCAGATTTGTAACTACTTGTTTGAAGCCTTTGAAAATCATTCTAAAGCATCCTTGGTGTTTTTGTATTTACTGTTTTGTTTTTGTTTTTGTTTTTTTCCAGTCCTAGGCTTGAACACAGGGCCTGAGCACTGTCCTTGGGCTTTCTCAGGGCTAGAACTCTACTACTTGAGCCACAGCACCACTTCTGGCTTTTTTTCCATGTATGTGGTACTAAGGAATCGAACCTGGTCTTTGTGCATGATGGGCAAGTACTCTGCCAGTAGGCCAAACTCCTGGCCCCTATATTCACTGTTTTAAATATTTAAAATCTAATAAATCTATTATTTGGTTATATGTTATTGTTGGATTTTCTTTGTTGTTTTTAAGGATTTTTCTTCTATTTCATGCTAATCTATACTTTTCTCATAAGAACTTGGTCTCCCTTTTGGTATCAGGATAATGCTGGACTTAAAAAAAGAATAATAACACAGGCCAGGCACTGTGGCTCACACCTGTAATCCTGGCTACTCAGGAGGCTGAAATCTGAGGACTGTGGTTCAAAGCCAGTCCAGGCACTGAAGACGTGAGACTCATTTCCAATTAACCACTAGAAAATTGGAAGTGAAGCATTGACTCAAGGGATAGGGAAGTAGCCTTAAGCTGAAGAACTCAAGGCCCAGGCCCAAAGTTCAAGCCCCATGACTGACATAAATAAATAACACCTGTTTTTAGTGCTATTAACTTTTTTTTTTTGCCATTCCTGGGGCTTGAACTCAGGGTCCTTGGACTTTCTCAAGGCAAGAGCTCTACCACTTAAGCCCTAACACCATTTCCAGGTTTTTCTATGTATATGGTACTGAGGAATCGAACCCGGGTCTTCATGCATTCTAGGCAAGCACTCTTATCGCTAGGCCAAACTCCCGGCCGCTAATAACTTTTTAATAGTGTTTTCCTCCTATTGTTTTTAGAAAATAATATAAACCTCTAGTATTACTTTTCTTTAGTATTCCAGAAAGTAATCTAGGCTTGGACCTTTCATTTTTGAAATTGTTTTTGTTAATCCTGTGTTGGGGGCAGAGTAACACCATGTCTAATAACTTTCTGCTGAGACAAGGCAAGGCGCAAGAGGCAGGGCCCAAGACTTGATTACCATTGGCTCCAAATGTGTTATTGTTTATCACTCTCTGCTGGGACCTAGAGTGAGGGTATATTAGCTGGAGGGACTTCCGCAGGAGGGGGGTTTTTTAGAGAGAGATTTTCCTGTCTTGAAGCTGTGTGGTGTTTCTGTTTGTGCTCCGGGGAAGGAAGGCTGGTGTGGGAGGCTGTGGGCCCTCTCCTCTCCAGCTCCTCCTGGTCGGGGCATCTTTTTCCCCATACCTCCTACTAGTCTAGAGGGACCGGGGACAAAGGACCCCAGCATACTGGCGCCCAACGTGGGGCACGAAAGGGGCACGACAGCGAGTTGAGCCAAGAGAGAGATACATGGAGAAGGGACTGAAGGGCCAGGGACACCTGAAGGTAAAATACAGGCTGAAATTGCTCACAGGGAAAAAGAAAAAGACAGGGAGGAAGACAAGAAGAAAGAGAGGGACAACGAAAGAAAAAGAAAAAAGGTGGTAAACAAGAGAAAGGGAAGCAACTACCTGCAAAAGTCAAAGAAGTAAAAACTCCTCAAAGACTGAAAAACCAGAGAAACCTGAAAGGAAAATATAAACTAAAGTTGCTCACAAAGAAAAAGAAAAACCCATAAAAAAAGGTCAAAAAACCCCCCAAAAAACTCCTCCCAAAGCTGAGAAAAAGGCAAAGAAGCTGCAGCTGTGTGAAAGCGGAGAGGCAAACACAGCAGAAGCAGCTAGGTGTTTTAACAGTAAAAGATTTTAATAATCATTCCCAGTCCACCTCCGAAGCGCAGGTCACTTCGGCATGGTAGGGAGTCACTGAGGAACCTCGCCGGAGTCTCTGGCCAGAGCGATATAAGGGCGAGGCAATAAGGGGTTAGGAAAAAGAACTGGAATAAGGGATTTTAGAACCGAAATGGGTTCAGAACGGAACGACTGATATTAATTTTGCACGAGTACCATGCTAAATAATTTATACTTGAAAAACAAAGGCAATTGGGTAAATCTAAGTCTAAACTATGTGGCAACTTATACAGGAGTAAACAGTTTAAGAACAGGTGAAACGAAGTCCAGATGCTTGGAAAAATACTTGAGAAAGAGAATTAAGTGGTAGTGGTTTAGAAAGCCTGTGCTCAGGTGCAGAATTGCAAAACAGAGCCACTGCCCACAGTTGAAAACAGGCTAAAGCTTTTGAGGGTCCCTGGCAAAATATAAAGACAACGCCCCTGAGTCAGCTTGAAGAAGTTACAGAAAATGGATCTTCACCCATAACCCCCTTAAAATGAAGGGACCAGGGTTATTTTTGGAAGGTGAGATAGGCCAGTAGTTTAAAACAAAAAGGGGGGGAGATTGGAAGACTCTTCTAATTCTTCCATTGCCTTGCTATGGCTTGTGTGATAGTCTTTTTTCTATTGGTTTCAATCTCTAATTATTAGTAATGTTTTCTTAATGTTGGAATGCTTCCCTGTTTTCTCTGGCTGTTGTAGTCAGAGCCCCTCAGTATATACCAGTGCCTGTACAGGCAGAGGAGAATGCTTTTCTGCTCATCAGTAAAAAAGACTTTGGTATTTTCCTGGCCGTGGTGGTGTCCATTGCCACATCTGTAGCTGCCATTACTGCCACGAGTATTGCCCTTGCCACTGCAGTTCCTACAGAGAATGCTTTGAATAAGCCATTAATCAGCATGTGAGGACTGGAATTGTTATGTGCACAAATGACACATGTTAATATTCTAAGTGGGTGATTGGTTAAGTATTTTGGGACTTGATCAAAGATGGGCAGGAGTGATCGTTTTGGATTTATTTTTATGTGCTATAAGTGTAATATGTCTATATTGCTTGCCTACAAAGTCAACACAGAAAGTGAATGCTAATGCAACAGGCATCTGCTCCCATGGAAATAGGTGCATCCCCTCAGGTCTGATTTGCTTAAATGGATGGCTGGTAGCCTATGAACCTAAGACAGGAGCCAAGTAAAAAGGACTTGGTGATCCCATGACGGGTAAGAAGACTAGCGAGCTTGGAGACACCTAAGACAGGCACAGTCGATCTGACATGATGGTAGCCCCACATATCCTAGGTTTTTCCTTTTTTCTAAAATAAAAACGGGGGAGATGTTGGGGGCTGTGAGTAACACCATGTCTAATAACTTTCTGCTGAGACAAGGCAAGGCGCAAGAGGCAGGGCGCAAGACTTGATTACAAATGTGTTTATCACTCTCTGCTGGGACCTAGAGTGAGGGTATATTAGCTGGAGGGACTTCCTCAGGAGGGGGGTTTTTTGGAGATTTTCCTGCCTTGATGGAGCTGTGTGGTGTCTCTGTGCTCCGGGGAAGGAAGGCTGGTGTGGGAGGTCGTGGGCCCTCTCCTATTGCAGCTCGTCCTGGACAGGGCGTGTTTTTCCCCATCCCTCCTACTAGTCGAGAGGAACTGGGGACGAAGGACCCCAACAGTCCTGGGTTTAAACTCAGGGCCTAAGCACTGTCCTTGGGCTTTCTCAAGGCTAGCACTCTACTCTTGGCCACAGCACCACTTCCGGCTTTTTCTATGTATGTGGTACCAAGGAATCGAACCCAGGTTTTTGTGCATGCTAGGCAAGCACTTTACCACTAGGCCATGCTCCTGGCCCCCTTGAAATGTTTTAACATGAGTTGAATTCTGTTCTCAGTACAGGGTGATCTATTTTTTCTGAGTGACATTTGGAAGCTTGTGGGTTTTAATTACTATTCATATCTACTCTTTGTTTCTTTCATCTTTGCTGTGGGTTTGTTTTGTCCTACTTTTAATTTTATTTATTGTTGGTTGTGGGACTTGAACTCTGGGCCTGGGCATTGTTCTTGGGCTCTTCAGTTCAAGGCTACTGCCTTACCCCTGAGCCACAGCCCCACTTCATTTTCTAGTGATTATTTGGAGATAAGAATCTCACGGTCTTTAGTGCCTGGGCTGGCTTTGAACCTCCATCATCAGATCTCAGTCTCCTGTGTAGCTAGGATTGCAGGTGTGAGGCACCATGCCCAGCTTTATTAAGTGGAAATTTAGATTGCTGACTCGGGTAATTTCCCCCTCATGCTTTTTTATTTTCTTTTGAAGGGGTAGGGGTTCTGGGGCTTGAATCCACACCTTTGTACATAATCATCTTTATTCTATTGTGAGTATTCAATACTAGTTACACTCTTGGTAGCTTTCAGTTGTATTTCATTACGATTAGAATACACATACTTCATGAAATTTCTATTTCAGCTCAGTTAAGTTTTGTTTTATGCCAACCTTGAAAATTATGTGAGTGAAGTCTCCATAAATTTCAATCAGTACTGCATGGTTTATGGTGGGTGTAAAGACTTCTACATCCTTGCTGATTCCTGTTTTCTTGTTCTACCAGTTATTAAGTGAACAATGTTGAAGCATCCAACTACAACTGTGGGCTTCTGTCTGTCCATTATATTATATTATTTATTGCTTTAAATGTTTAAGGTTCTAATGTTTGGCACGGATCCATCCAGGACTGTTAGATCTCCTTAGCAAACTGATCCTTGTTAAAGTGTTTCTTTATCCTTGGCACTTTCCTTGCCCTGAAGCCTACATTGTCTGACCTGAGCCACTTCAACTCTCTTTGACTTGGTAGGCCCTGCCCACACCTGAATTTTTGAATGTCTGGCTTCTATATCAATGAGAAAATTAAATTTCTGGTTGTTCTAATCTACCTCAATTTTAGTATCTTTTGACAGCCACAAAAATTTACATAATATTTGTATCTTGAAGTCAAGGTTAGCTTTTCCTTTTATAAGTTCAGATTGTTATTCCATATGTGCTATGTTATTGACGAGAAAAGACTGCTAGGGTTTGCCTTTGATTCCTGAATATCTGACAAGCATTTCTTTGTCTCCATAAAGTCTTGTGTTGGAATTAACAGTCCAGGTCTTCAATGAATCAACATGCATTGCAAAGCACTCAAGACCATCAAATTTACTATTGTATTTCTTTCAGAAATTCTATGAATTGATGCATAGCAATCATAGAATTATTACTCCTTCAAGAATCACATCAGGATCCCCAAATACAATAAAATCAATACAGCTCTATTCTGGGATGCAGCAAGATATGGAGAGCTAGCTACTAGGTTTACTTCTCAACTCCACTCTCCCTACAGGGGTACTTTGAGGTAATCCTTCAGCCTCTCAAGTTTTGAATTTCCCTTCTACAGCTAAGACATAAGCCACCTTATCATGACGAGATTCATTCAGATAAATGTTTCTGTGTAGTAATGTACTTCCTGGATCATAAATGTCACTTGATTGGCAATCTGAATTATCTCGGGGCTCTCCAGTAACTGATTATAAAGTTTAAGACTTTTACTTTCGCTCAACTTCTTTCACCTTGAATTACAGCCAAATCACTCATTCTTCCACAATTATATGTACAGATATTAGAGATACTATATAAAATATCTAGCCATACTTGTCTGATGGGTGGGACTCCACAAAATAGCCAGCAAAAGGACAATAAATTCGGGGTTGCAGGTCCTTCACCAGCTGAGCCTTGTAGTTCAATAACTTCTTCCTTTCTGTCTTAATGAACTGGGCTTTCCATTCCTCTGAAATGACATGATTTGGGTTAGAATCATTTCTGTTCAGAAATCACTGAAAAACCAATGTTCTAATGGTCTGGAACTTGTTCAGGAGAGAAAATTGATGGATAACAAATGGAAGAAATTCTCTTATGAGTTTGGGATATCTTTATTCTGCAAATTTTACTCATACTTGGCTATTACAAAAATGTTACCAGACCAGCCAAAGGTGAATTTCCATGTTTGTGATCCTTTGGTTTGGATCCTAACTCAATACACAGGTCAGGACATTTATTCATATCTTCAAGTATGTGCAACACACATGCATATATAATGTATAACTACATACATATATATGTATATGTATGTATTTTGGGGGGAGGCACTCAGTCATAGGGCTTGAACTCGGGGCCTAAGCACTGTCCCTGAGCTATTTTGCTCAAGGCTAGTATACTACCATTTTGAGTTACAGCTCCATTTCTGGTTTTTGAGTGGTTAACTGGAGAAAAGAATCACCATGAACTTTCTCTCTGGCTTTGAACCACAATCTGAGATCTCAGCCTCCTGAGTAGCTGGTGTGAGCCACCAGCACCTGGCTGCAAGTATATTTTAAGAATGCTCTAACAATTAGCCTTTAACAAGTGCATGATAAAAGATAAAACATATTTGTCATAACTTGTCAATGCACAGTGACGAGCCCAGAGGTAGGGTCACATTTGTGGTCAATATTCCCTCTCCACCTCCACCCACTTAATGGTTGTATAATAATGAGAAAACAACCTGTTTCTACACGTTTTCCTCCTTTGTAAATGGAGGCAGAGTAGCCACCTCACCAGATCATATATCCATCCACTCCTTCATTTCTTTCACCCAAGACTTACTGTGTACATACTACACAGTATGTCAAATGCGGCTCTGGGCACTAGGAATATAAAGATAGTGAACAAGACAAAGCAGATCCTTCCTGCTTTTTGTGGATCATTTGCTTCTTTGAGAGAAGTGTAACAACATGATCCTTGCAGAGAGTAATATGTTACAAATAGAGTAAAACAGACCAGCAGGATAGAGTGTCTGGGGCAAGAGGGCAGAAACTGAGGGCCATCAATAGATAAGATGGCCAGAGAACACATGGCAACAAGTTGCTCGCCGCATGAATTTAAGGGAAGGAGGGCTCCAGGGAGTAGACAAAGTCACGAGACAAGAAGGTACTGCAGAAGTTGAGTCTGGGAATCATAGGCAGGCTGGTGTGGGCTAATTGAGAGCATATAATTGAGAGCATATTGGAAACAGGAAGGAAAGGAAGGCATGGAATTAGGAAGAAAAGATCTAAAGTCACAGTCCCCAGGATCAGGAAATCGTTGCTATTGCTATGAAAATTTAACAAACAAAGATAAGGCCATAGGGGAGAAAAATCAAAGTTACTCATAACCCAGATACAACTATTAATCATTTTAAGTGTACATCTCTGTACTTGTGGGATTGTGATAGTTAATATTCCACAAGAATACTTTTACATCCCTAAATCACACTGTGATCTCCTGAAAGAGCCTTCTCTGTCTTTACAGAGCTATATACTCTGGAAAGCTATGAGTATTGATCTCTAGTGGGAAAAATGGGACAATATCGAGACAATCTTCATTTCACAAGTTAGGGCATTTTTCTGCCACTGTTGGGTAGGGATCACAAACATCACAATTGATTAAATGGAAATATTGAATACTTATAAATGCTAGTTCTGAGATACCAAAATGAATAGAATCTTACTTACATTTCCACAAGCCAACTGTAGCACCATGTTTTGGGTCCAGAGCATGTGTGGGAACGCCACACATTAGAATGTCCCAGCTGGCTGTATCACTTCTCTTTTGGGGCAACAGGATGTGCCTATGCTGAGTTTCACACCCCATTCTGGACTACATTTCACTATGAAGGGCCTTTCCTGTCCTGCATCATGGTCCACACACTAAGTCCTAACGATTCTTTCTCTTGGCTGTTCTTGAGGTGTTCCCTGATCTCACTGTCTCTCTTGTTTCATCATTGCATTTGAGCTGGAAACTTCAGTGTATAATCTGTACAATTTGCAAGTCAGGTTTCCCTATAAGACTGTCAGCTTCTTGTGGGGAGGAGGAGTCGCATGTCAATTCTTTGCACTCATTCTCAAAGCATTGAGTGAAGTACCATCATTGATGATTGGAAACATATTGATATAAAATATTACCAGTAAATTTTCCACCACTGAAAGTCATTGGAAAGCCAGATGCGCCTCCTGCAAAATCGCTCATCATGAGAGCAACTTTCTCAGGCAGCCTTCCTCCGTTGGGCCTGGTGCAGTCCACTGTGTTGAGTATTTTATGACCTGTGAAGAGACAAAACAGGAAGGGCGCTCAAAGTAAAATCTTGAGTATCATTTTGAATTGCCAAACTGTATGTATAATCTGACTTATTTGATGATAAAATAATGGATTTTAAATTTGATTTCAAAGTCCAAAGTCTTCCATAGTATATTTTAACTTTTCAAGTGGATACATTCATCCCAGTTGACTTGGTACATTCTTCTGAGTACCTCGTGGAGATAACTTTATTCTGCATCATAGATAACTTTCCTTGACTGTCTCTAGGTTTGAGCCCAAAGGATGCAAGGGAAAAGGGTTAGAACACATGCCTTTTACCATGTTCATATTTCAAATGATTATTGGGCAGTAAAACCATGTTCTCACAAGAAAAGGAGAGGTATATGTTCACTTAAAAGATGTTTCAGGATAATTGCAGCTAAGTGGATTTATTCACTAAAAATAGTTTCAAAGACATTATTACAGATATAATTATTAGAAAGGTATGAACTAATACTCTATGCTAAAGGTTTTACACTAATGATTATGTTCATTATTGGAAATTTGATTGGAGAGAGTATCTGAAGATTGATCATCTTTCTAGTATAAGTCCAGAATGTACTGTATTCTCTCAAACAAAGGGATAAGAAGACGAATACTGGATGATACATTAGATTTTATTTCCATCTTTCCTATCCACAGCACTTTCCATTTTTCATTCTTAAGGAAGATAAAATACCTTTGTATTCCACAATAATGCAAGTATCCATCTCAGGATGAACTCCATCCATCAAGATCATAAATCGAAGATTTTTGTCTACCTGGAATTGAATCATAGAAACAACTATATTTGGCCATGTGCTTCAATGTTTGTCAAAATTTTCTTAGACAAAAAAATTTTCTTAGACTCTTAGCTAGATGAGGAGGGTTCATTGTTATATCACATGTTCACACTATATTTCAATCCCTCTGTCTGCTTCGTTTAATTCAGTATTTGAGGAATTTGTCACTTCTGGAAAGACTGGTACATCAGAACTTCAGAAAATTCTTCTTGGATAAATGGATTCTTAGTTTGTTTTATACAGTTATACTATTGGTCAAAGGAAATAAACCTAGTTATGACTTACATTGGAAAATTTAAATAAAGGTAGTATTTATCAAGTACCATGTAGAAACAGTGTGGGTCATTTTCTTGTTTAATCTCTAGGTGACTTAACTCATCTAAAACTCACCTCAGAAAGCATGACTAGAAGTGTGGAAAGAGAATAGTTCTCTTACCTGCTGCCATATTCCAAATGGCACCACATTGATATTTGTCAACTGGACATCACTCTGATCTAGATTCCAAAATACAGGTCTTTCTGTATCACCAACATAAATGGGGATATCTGGTCTTCTCACAGAAAGATTCCTCAGGGTAGGATAACTATGATCAGATGAATGGAAAGGGGGTTATTTACTTTGAGAGCTTCCTGACTAAACCAACAGAGCAGCCAGTGTGCACCAGCCAGTTGTGCAAGTTTTCAGATTCCACTACAAGGCTTCTTTCAGTAGGGGAAGTTTTAGTAGAAATCAGAATGCAAGCAAATCTTTAAATCTTCTCCCAATAGGGCTCCCCCTAAAAGAAATAGTCACACTACAGGACACGAGGAACAGGGAGGTCAACACCATTTGGAAATAGGGCATTTTATAACCTTTCAAGTTCAGCAGACACACTTGGATGTGAAGAATGAATTGATTTGTGTGTGGAGGTGGGGGTGGGCCATAGGGCTTGGACTCTGGTTTGGGCACTGTCCTTGAGCTCTTCAGATCAAGGCTACTCCCCTACCCCTTGAGCCACAGCACCACTTCCCCTTCTCTAATGATAATT
This sequence comes from Megascapheus bottae, assembly GCF_031878675.1. Classification (NCBI taxonomy): domain Eukaryota; kingdom Metazoa; phylum Chordata; class Mammalia; order Rodentia; family Geomyidae; genus Megascapheus; species Megascapheus bottae. Next base: position 17,616,143 of record NC_143530.1, on the reverse strand, counting down.
GGTTCTTTAGTGCCTGGACTGGCTTTGAACCGCGATCCTCAGCTCTCAGCCTCCTGAGTAGCTAGGATTACAGGCGTGAGCCACTGTACCCAGATTGGATTAATTAAGGGGATTCAAGTTATACTTGAGAAGGGCAAGAAAATTAAATTGGTAGTAATTTCAACCCTGCATATAATCATACAAATAGTTTTACATATCTATATACATGAAGCTGATCAAATATGCATATGTAATAATTCTCACATGGCTTATTACATACTACTGTGGGTTAAGGTAGAGGATAATAATAAATAAATGGTTTATTAGCTATTACATTTCAAACATTTCCACATCCACTGCCAGGCATTTCACATGTTTTCCTTCCTTCCTTCCTTCCTTCCTTCCTTCCTTCCTTCCTTCCTTCCTTTTTTATGCTACTAAGGTTTGAACTCGGGGCTTGGGTACTGTCACTTAGCTTTTTCACTGAAGGCTGGGGCTCTACCACTTAAACCATACCTCCACTTCCAGCTTTTTCATAGTTAATTGAAGGTAAGAGTCTCAAAGTTTTCTACCTGAGCTGGCTTGAAATGTAATCCTCAGATCTTAGCCTCAAGATCTGAGTGGAATGAGCCACTGGCACCTGGCTTTTTTCATTCTTATTAAAACAAAAGACTCATAAACTCATGTTTTTTTTTTTGTTTCTGTAGGTGAGAGAACATTTTCAAAAATATGCGATAGACAAATAATTGGTACTCAAATTTGGGTTTCCTCATTCTAAAGCTGTGTTTCTATCAAAAGACAGTTTCTAACTTGAATCACTGTGCTGCTTACATTAAGAATCACAGCCAGGTGAAGTGGCTCAAACCTATAATCCTAACCACTCAGGAGTCTGAGAGGCTGAAATCTGAGGATCACGGTTCAAAGCCAGCCTGGACACTAAATATCATGAGATTCTTATCTCCAATTAACCACTAGACAACTGGAAGTGGTGCTATGACTCAAGGGGTAGGGTGGTACCCTTGAGCTTAAGAACTCAGGGACAATGCCCAGGCCCAATGGTAGGGTGGTAGACAAGCTGAAGAGCCCAAGGACAGCACCCAGGCCTAGAGTTCAAGCCCACAGTCAACAAAACAAAACAATCAGGCTAGCAGTTGGAGAATAATGGAATGATGTCAGGTGAAATGAAATGTATGAAAAACATCAACATACCAGCACATATCAACTGTATTAGTACCTTGTATCAACACTGTTATCTGGTATAGGGGGAGATAAGTTTTCTCTTCCAAAACATTTAAAACCTTGGGGCTGGGAGTTTGGCCTAGTGGTAGAGTGCTTCCCTAACATGCATGAAGACTGGAGTTTGATTCCTTGGTTCCACATACATAGAAAAAATGCTGGAAGTGGTGCTGTGGCTCAAGTGGTAGAGCTCTAGCCTTGAGAAAGCCAAGAACAGTGTTTAGGCCCAGAATTCAAGCACCAGACTGGCAAAAAAAAAAAAAAAAAAAAACCAAAACCTCAACAATTCTTGGAGCATACCAAATCTCTGGACATAGACTTGACAATTAGGATAAATTATTCTAAAATAGACACTTACTATGGGTTTTCTAATCATTGGTGATTCTTTTTCAAATCTACTAATTTCTCTTTTGTCATATATTTACCTAATAAAATCACATTTCTTTGAATAAAGATTAGTCACTGAAGCCCCTTGACTCTTCCTTTGTTACTATGATTTGGGAATAAGTAGAATTAGAGCCAAAAGACCTCAGAACTTACTAGCTCAATCCTATTGAGTCTAAAACTAACGACTTGACAAGGAAATAATACAGAGTAAAAGTTGCAAGCTTTGTGAATATTACTGTGATAAACTCCTGTCAACACAATATATTACACAACCTATTATGACACTGTAGGTAAATACAGGTGTTCTAGCACTTGGTGGCTTTGTATAAGGACCTGAAAACAAACTGTTTTTTAGGCCAGTGGTTAAAACACTCCTAACTATATGACCTTTGTTTTTGAGATAGTAATTTTAATAAAATTTTTCTTAATGCTAACAATGAACTTACTTTGTAGCTATGAGAACAGTACTGTCATATAGAACATTATTCCTAAGAGAATCCTGTTGAAATAAGAGTGGAATAACAAGCATACATACATATATACATAGATACATATAGTTGTGTATATACATACATGTAACTAAGAAAAAGGGTTGTAAAATATGAACAGTATTGTAAGTGAACATAGGTCCGGTGACCTATACAAAAGTTTTATTATACTTTTGCTTGCTTGTGTCTATACTTAGAACTTGCTTTTATCCATGAGGAAAATCTCTCATGGAGGTAACCCTGGGAAAAACTGTACATACCTCATGGCTAGGTTACAAAAGGGAAATCAAATTTTAGAACAGTTATTTTGGATGCAACCAAACCATAGCACCAGACCAGAAATAGAATCCAGCTGCTGCTTCACATCACTATCTACACAGGAACTTGGGTAGTTAACCACCTCCCCAGCTCATTTCTTTAGAAGTGAGGGACCATTTCAAATGAAGCCTATATATGACATTTTCTTAAACTCGCCCCCCCCAACAAAAAACAATTCAGCCTTCCTACAGAATGTAACTCATTAAGACTTTAGGCAATTACATCTTATAACAGACTCTATGAATCAATCTCTTCATGTACACACTATTATTATACTTCTACTATAACTTAAACTGCTCCCTCTGAAAACATTTCAGAGCACATTTATGACTTAGAGTTCTCATATGGTTGGGAATAGCAAATCAAAGTCCAGTCAACCACTCACCAATGTATTATCCTTAACCAATGGACATTTCTATCACAATGTGTTCTACATAAAAACTTTGTCATGTCGGACCCTGGGATAAGTGAAGTTACATTATTAGTACATTGTGGGGGTTGCTATGTGCATATATTGGTAACCCAGAAAAGCACTTAACTTCTAAACCTTGATGAAGAAAAATGACCCTGTATTTAAGCAAAGATTTTAGATATGTAATCTTTGCTCTTCTAATTTGGTTCATTCAAAAAAAATGTGTTAAATGAAAAGTTCTTCTTTTGATTGCCTGAGTTACAGAAGTTCCTGATTGATGATCAATATCACACTGTTTTCATTCAATAGTGATAAATAAAATCTAGAGGCACAATAAGCTTGGCAAATTACAGTGTGTGAGCCAAATTGAGGATGATTTTTACTTTTCTATATGATTGTAAAGAAAATCAAAGGGACAATAATTTTAATGGTATAGGAAAAATATGGTATTTAAATGTCATATTAAATTATAGGTCTTATTCTCATTTTAAGATTATAGCTGCTCTTAGACTGTAATGGTAAAGTCCAGTGAGATATAACACTGACAAAGCCCCAGATATTTGCACTGGTTCATTAACACTTTCATTCAGTTTTTATTTTTGTTTTGTTTATGCTATTGGGTTTTCTTTGGGCTGGGATCTCACTGTATACCTCAGGCTGAACTCATGATCCTCCTGCCTCAGCCTCCTTAGTGTTGGAATTGAGGACATGTATCAGCATGCCTGGGGACACTGGCATTTTAATGTGCTAGCTTTGATGACCCTTAAGCCGGGTTTGTGCCAAGTGACCTGAGGATGCAAAGTGAGATTTTTAACCTTACCCTTCTCAGAATAGTACCTTTCTTACTACCAGTGGTGTAAATTACTAGATAAATGTAGATATTATTCTTTAATGGGTCCTCTTTTCATTATCTCAAAACCAATCTACTTCCAAAGATGATGCCTTTGCTGTAACAGTATCTTAGGAGTTGGGTGTTCAGGGTTTATTACCTCAGGTGATCTGAGTGCATATGGCTGATGTAAATTAGGTCTGCTTTGCACAGCCGCTCCAGCCAATCAGATGGAGGCTCATGGAGCAACCACCATCCTCGGGCAAAAGCAGGACCAATTAGCCAAGGATCAAATATCATTCTCTTGTCTCCCAACTTGAGGTCCATGCAGGCATGAGTGAGATATGTTATCTGTTAGAAGTAAGCAAGATTCCTATGATTAAAATTATTAGTAATCATTAATGCTAAGTGCAAGAATTGGCTACTTCAGTATGTCAAGTAAAGAACTTTGTTGTGAAGCAATTTGATCTTAGGCTTTACTACAATTTGACAGGATCCTTAAACAGAATACAACTCCCAGGGGCCGGGAGTTTGGCCTAGTGGTAGAGTGCTTGCCTAGCATGCACGAAGACCCGGGTTCAATTCCTCGGTACCACATACATAGAAAAAAAAAAGCCAGAAATGGTGCTGAGGCTCAAGTGGTAGAGCTCTAACCTTGAGAAAGTCCAAGGACAGTGCTCAAGCCCTGAGCTCAAGCCCATGACTGGCAAAAAAAAAAAATTAAAAAAAAAAAAAAAAGAATACAACTCCCAGTGCGGGTCATGACCTTCTTAAAATGGAAATTCTCATGTCTGGTTTTCAGTGTCAAACCAGTTGGCTTATCTAGTTTGAATCTATTTAAATTAGTTCCTAAACACTTATTCACATAAGAGAACATTTTGTGACCAATTCTTCAAATCATACTCACAAGGGAAAACAGAAATGAATGATTTCCAATGAGTTAGGTGGGTAGATGTTGTCAGACTGGACTGTTAACCAGCTAAAGAGAGCTGTCTGGTGTTCTCTTCTAAATGACCAGTCTCATGACCTGATCATTTTCTGGGAATGGCTGCCATGACTTATAGAAAGATGCAGAAGGGAGAATTCCAAACCCAGTCCTCATTCCTTTGCCTCCCTCAGCTCAATGCATTCTGTAGGAAAGAATGCATGGAAAAGCAGCTAAGGAACAGGAATACTGGTGTGGAAAGTCAACAAAAATTGAGGAGAGGTCAAGGAAGCAAGTTATTTTCTGTATGTCAATTTTGGATGTGTTCCCATTTGTTTCTTTTCAAAAGCACCTGTTCAAATATACACAAGCTTCTGAAACGTGGAAAGATAAATGTTTGCTTACTTGCCTTTTCCAAAGTACTAAAGTATTTCTTCTAAAGGAAACTCTCTTCTAGCATTAGGGGAAAAAGTACACGAATATTTGTAGAAGATTGGATAGTAAGATGCAAAGATGTTGTGATTTGAGTGTGGCTGTTCCTTAAATGTTTTGTGATGGATGCTTAGTGTCCAGAATACTGTCCAGAAGTGATGGGACCTTCAAGAGACGGAGCCTACTGGGAGATCAAGTATGTCACTTGAGACATTGTCCTCTCAGAAAAGATGACTGCAGTTCTTGTTAGATCCATTTAGTTCCCTTGAGGATGTGCTATTGTACAGAATGTGCTATTACAGTGACCTCTCTTGGTTCTCTTTTTTTCATATATTTTTATTATTAGAAGGGTTACATTATATTCACCAGATAGAAGGTGCATTACTTCACATACATTGATAGGCTTTCTCATGTCTTGGTCCCCATTTTCGTCCCCCCCACCCCTGCCTCTCATCTTATTTTCCCTCCTTCCCTATCCTATTTCAAATAACCAAATAAGCATATATACAATATATCAGATACCAAGGTAAAATACTATAACAATATGAGAGAACCAAGGGGCAGCAAAAGAGATGAGAGATAACATAGTACATTAAGGACAATAATCACTCGTTATATGGCTTTTGTTTCTATATCCTGAAGGTCCTTTCATTTAGTGTCATTCTATATAGCCTTATGATCTAGGTTTTGTTCTATTGTAAATCTCTTCTAGGAGAGCCCAAGGTTTCTACTGATTATGACAAGTGAGGGAAACCATTGATCCTATGTTCCTTTGAGTCTGGCTTACTTCACTTAACATGATTTTTTTCTAACTCCATTTCCTTACAAATGGGGTGATATCATTCTGACAGCAGCATAGAATTCCATTGTGTATAAATACCACATCTTGTTGATCCACTCATCAACTGAGGTGCATCTGGGTTGGTTCCATATCTTTGCTATAGTAAATAGTGCTGCAATGAACATCGTTGTGCTAGTGGATTCAATATGTCCTTGTTTCTGGACAAGTGGGTAAGTGCCAAGTAGTGGAATTGCAGGGTTATAGGGGAGCTCTATGTTTTGAGGAGCTGCCATACTGCTTTCCACAGTGGTTGAATGAGTTTGCACTCCCACCAACAGTGTAGTAGGGATTCCTCCTGGCCATGTTTGGTTCTCTTTTCTTTATGCCGTATGTGACATTCCCACCCACTCCAGCCATTACAATAGTCTCCAATGTGAACATTCTCCAGGGCTGAACTGAAGCCAGTGCCATAATCTTGAAGCTATAGCAATGTGAGTTGGATCAACCTCTTTTTCTTCTACAAGGTACCTAACCTTGGGTATTTTGTTATAAGCAAACAAACTAAATGCATAATTCTGCCTGACAGGAATGTGATATAAAGGATAATTTCTAAACATCTTATAATAGTTTTACACGACTCTCTATTGGGAGAGAATTTGACACTGAAGTTTAGTACTTTATTTATGCTATATTTTATTGTTGTGTTATTAAGAATATGATCATTTTTATGTTACTTACCTGTACTTCCCCAAATGCCAAATCTTCAGGACACCTAGGATCTGAATCCCAAGGATTAGGAGGGTTCAGTTCTAGAAGTAAAAGACCAGTGTTTTCATCCATTTCAACAACTGGAACCAAAGAGAAATAAATCAAGAGTTGTAATGAAAGCATTAGTAGGGTATCACTGAAACAGCCACATATGGTCTTGAGTATGGTGCCAAAAATCAAAGGAAACATTCACTTGAGTCAATCCTGAGACACATTTGGCAAATACCAATCACTTCCCTTATTCACATTACACTTTAAGCAACACAGGAATCTCAGTCATATAAGGAAAAAAACACAGGCACACACAAACACACAATCTTTATTGTAATAAAGTAAAAGAGACGAATGTGTGGTGCTCTGAGAGCACAGAAAGGAATATCTGATCTGCCTACAAACACCAAGCAGATTTTAAATAAAAACAGTCCTCTAGTTAAACATGCAAAAGGAGTTGTTTGGTGGGGGGGAATACAGATATACGATAATGGATCAAAAAGGGTGAGAGACCACATAGTCAAAGGCAAACGGGCGGAGGGTAGTTGAGTATCACAAAATGTCTGGTAATTTGTAGCCTAGGAAATCTGTGTTCCATCAGGCACAATAAACAGACTCATCTGAGTTGGTCATGAAGAACACTAGTTAACCATGCCAAATGGTCTGGGAGTTTTTTTTTTTACAGCAATGAAAGATCCACAGAGAATCTTAAACAAATGGTGAAAAACACGGCAGGGAGCTGCAGACATCCAGCCCTTGTCCTTACCATTCTAATCTTATTAAGGGTGGTGATAGGTCCATCTATGACATGCTTATCATGCATTTCTAGGGTCCCAGAAAGTACATGAATTCTAGTGGTATTTAAAGGAATGCTGTGTGTGTGTCTGTGTTGGTTCTGGGACTTGAACTCAGGGCCTAGAATTGTCCCTGAACAATCCCTGAAGCCTAGCTCTCTACCATTTGAATCACAGTTCTACTTCTGGCCTTTCAGTAGCTAAATGGAGATAAAAGTCTCATGGATTTTGTTGCCCTGGTTGGCTTAGAGCCACAATCCTCAGATCTCAGCCTCTAAAATAGGATTACAGGCTTGAGCCACCAGTACCTGACAAACTGGAATAAAACAAAAAGGTGTCTGCACCATTTACCTTTCAACTTTTCCCTTTCTTATTTGCATCTACAGATGCAGCAACCATCTTGAGACCCTGAGGAGAAAAAAATCTACACACTAAGAATGAAATATCCAAAAAAGGAAAATCCATAAATATAGAAGGTGGATCCCTGATTGCCAGAGGCTAGAAGAAATTGAAGGATGCGAAGTGATGAGTAAAAGTTACAAGAGTTCTTGTTGGAGTAGTAGAAATGTTTTAGAAATTCAGTTATGGTTGTATAACTGACTTTAATACAAATCATTAAGATACACACTTTCTAAAGAGCGACTTAAATGGTTCATCAGTTATTTCTCAAGGGGGAGAAGGAACAGATGGAGGAGCACTAAAGGAAGAGCCAGGTGAAGGGGAAGGAAGAAAAGAGAGGAGAAGCTAGAGATAGAAGTGGAGGAGGAGAATTAGAACAGTGTGAAAGACTGTAATAAAATATATCAAAGCTATTTAAATGATGAGAGAATAGGTAAGGTTCTTCCTTTTACTTTTCTGATTTCCAGGTTTCTAATTATGGGTACATATTTTGCATAATAACAAAACAACTAATTACTCCTGGTTGATAACATATTAGCTAGATGGACCCTGCCTTCCTTCTCTTCTCTTCTTCCCTTCTTCTCTTCTCTCTTCATTTTCTCTCCTTTCTTTTCTCTCTTCTTCTTTCTTCTTCTTCTTCTTCTTCTTCTTCTTCTTCTTCTTCTTCTTCTTCTTCTTCTTCTTCTTCTTCCTCCTCCTCCTCCTCCTCCTCCTCCTCCTCCTCCTCCTTCTTCTTCTTCTTCTTCTTCTTCTTCTCTCTCTCTCTCTCTCTCTCTTTCTCTCTCTCTCTCTCTCTCTCTCTCTCTCTCTCTCTCTCTCTCTCTCTCTCTCTTTTGCTCACTCTTTTAATTTTGATCAATCATGGGTTTAAACTCAGGGCTTGGGTACTGCCTCTGAGCGATTTTGCTCAAGGCTAGCACTCTAGCACTTTGAGCCACAGCTCCACTACTGGTTTTTGAGTACCTAATTGGAATTAAGTCTCACAGGTATTCTTTGAATCCTACTCCTCAGATCTCAGCCTCCTGGGTAGCTAGGATCACAGGCATGAACCATTGGCACCTAGCTTCTTCTCTTCCTTAGGTATGGTATGAAATAATTTCAATGTTAGCAGCACTGAACTGAAAGCGAACTCTGTTAACACAATTGCACATTCTTTGTTTCATAGTTTTATTCAAACAAATTTGGACAAAACGAGACTCACAGTGGTATTTCCATAGACAAACAGCAAGCATTTACCAAATTCACCTACGCTTCTAACTCTCCCCTTCCAATTTTTTAATAGTCCCTCTTCCTGGCATTTTTTTTCAGTCCTGGGGCTTGAACTTGGCCTGAGCACTGTCTTTGAGCTTTCTCAAGGCAAGCTCTCTACCACTTGAACCACAGCACCATTTCTGGCTTTTTGTGTATGTTTCCGAGGAAAAACACTAGTCTTTGTGCGTGCTAGGCAAGCACTCTACAAGAGGGCAAACTCCCAGCCCCTTAAATTCAGGTCTTGTGCATGCTATACATGTGTTCTTTATTAGGTGAGCCTCACCTCTAGATTGCTTCAACCAATTGCACATTCTTAAGGCAGTTGTTCCATTGAGATGGCTGGACTTCAGTGGGATTTTTATTTCCTCTCTCTCAGAGGCCTTTCTGCCATCTTTGCCCTTTCCCTTCACCTGACATAGTAGTTAATGCCAGAGGCTGGGTGAGATGGCTCACACCTGTAATCATAGCTACTCAGGAGGCTGTGATCTGAGGATCATGGTTCAAAAGCAGCCAGGGCACAAAAGTTCATGAGACTCTTATCTCCAATTAACCATCAGGAAACTGGAAGTGGGGCTGTGGCTCCAGGGGTAGGGTGGTAGCCTTGAGCTGAAGTGCTCAGGGACAGGGCCCAGGCCCAGAGTTCAAGTCCCATGACAATAATAATAATAATAATAATAATAATAATAATAATAATGCTCTCTGCATCATTTCTCAGCCTTAATCTATTTCCCAGATGAATCAATTTTTGCAGGGGGGGGGCAAAGAGAGCTAATTTATTTGTTGAGGTGAATGCTGATGCCAAACATCCAAGAGTCCAGATGGGAAAGGTGTGCTGTGGCAAGGGAGCCTAGGAAGCTTCAAGGGCCACATAAAAATCTCCCATGGGGCAAGGCACAGGCTTGGGGATACTGGGATGGTCTTCAGCCATTCAGCACCATCCAGATGAGCTCTTCATAGTTATACAGCCATTGGTGTCCTCATGCCCAGCAACCAGCATCTCACTTCTTCCTCAGTTATCTTCTCACCCAGTGTGATGAGCACATGATGAATTTCAGCACCCACCATTCCCTTCCTTGTCAAACACCGGAAGGCCTTCTACATAGTCCTCATAAGTTCCCGGGTCCTTGTTCTTGGCCACAGTTTGTAGCATGGGCAGGAAGTGTTCAAAGTCGAGCACCTTTACATTCATCTCATCACTCTTGGGGTTCCCCAGGACCTTGAGTACCTCAGCGTTGGTGGGGTTCCAGCCCAGAGCTCTCATCACATCCCCACACTGGCTGTATAAGATCTTGTCATCACCTGTTCGGTCAAACAGCTGGAAAGCCTCCTTGAACTCTGCAGTCTAGTCTTCGGTGAAGTCACACATCTTGGCTGCTTGGCTCTCCGGGACCTTTCCTCGAATCAATTTTTTTTCTGAAAGGGAAACCCTCTTTCCTGCTCCTGTAGGCTCAGTCTCAGCGAACATCATCATTGCAGACAAACACATCCAAATGAATCCTATGTTCTGTGTTTCAGGTAGTAAGACTGCAACAAGTATTAAACTTAGGCATTCTTAAAGCAACGCAGTCAGATGACTCCCAACAATATAAACTCCACATTTCAGGAAAGTAAAGCATGAAGAGATTTATTAATGCACCAAACTCCACACAACCAGGACTAGAATCTGAACCGGAAAGTTCCATCACCCTTACCCTTCATCGCTTTGTTATAGTGTCTTTATACAGGTCTTATCTAATAGACAGTGAGGATAGTCTCATAAAGCCCTAAGTAACTATAGTTCTGTGTTATCTATTCATAAAGGTTACAGTTTATCACTCTTTAATTTACTAAATGGTTATGGCTAAACCTATGTTTCTTATCAGTATTGTGCCAAATAAAGTTAATGGTATCTATATAGCTTTGCAATCAGTTCCTATGAACATGATAATAACATGTGCTTTCTGGGCTAGGTCCACAGACTGAGGGTTAGGAATTACTGGAGAAAATAATTACTAGTCCTGGTATCCCTGAGGGATTGGGTAGGCAGAATGGGTAGGATTTTGTCTCCAGGAGTGTGTGACCGAGGTTGCTCTGTCTTTAAGGGAATGTGGAGATGGTCTGGGAAAGGTTCTTTTCAAAATAATTTCCAGTTGGTACAACAGACATGTGGGTGAGGATAGCCTAGATACTTATCATTTAGTATATCAAAATAATGTTAAAAACAGAGTATACCCTTGCTCAACTACCTCATAGGTAAGTAGTGCCAAGACTGTCCACATGCACTTTTTCATAAATGAACTATACTCTATGGAATGTTTATTAATTAATTTTTGGCTTTATATGCCAAAATATTCTTTTAATTTCCTTCAACATTATCTTTACAAATTCTTGCAAATGAACATTCCTAATGCTCTGTCCTTTTTTTGTCAGTTGTGGAGCTTGAACTCAGGGCCTAGGCATATTCCCTGAGCCTTTTTGTGTTCAAGGCTAGTATTCTACCACTTGAGCCACAGTGCCACTTCTGATTTTTGAGTGGTTAAGTGGAGATAGTCTCACAGGAACTTTTCTTTCCATGTTGGCTTTGAATCAGTAATCTCAATTCTCAGCCTAATGAATAGCTAAGATTATAGTCATGAGCCACTGGGGCCCGCCAGCAGTGTCTTTTTGATATGCCAGCAACTGTCTCCTTGGAATATGGTCTTGGCTATGGGATTGCTGAGCCAAATAATACCTATATTCTCTCTCCTCTCCCCCCCGCCCCCCTCTCTTTTTCTCTCTCTCTTTTAGAATTTACAGCGATCTTTAATGGCCTAATGGTTCAACATCTTAAATTGCCATAATTTATTTTCTTTAAATTTTATTGTAAATGTGATGTACAGAGGGGTGAGAGTTACACAAATCCAGTAATGAGGGCTTTTTTTGAACAGTGTTAACCCCTCCCTCATTTTCTCCCACAGTTCCCTTACAGTAACTTATATTCTTAAGCATAATAGGAGGCCATTGGAAAGGAGGGGTTTGGATGAGTTGAAAAGTGATGTGAATTGGTTTGGATCTTTAAAGGGATGGATATACACTAGTGGGGTGGCTCAAGTGGTAGAACACCTGCCTGGCAAGTTCAAATCCCAAAACTGCTGAGAGAGAGACAGAGAGAGATTTATTGGGTGATGTAGGGAGGCCAGTTGCCTAGGCAGAAGTGGGCAATGACTCAGGCTCAGATGCTCAGATAGAAGAAGTAGACAGTCTCCGTAAGGTGTTTTGTATAGAGCAAATGCCACTTCTTAATCATTTAAATACAGGGATTTTAAGGAAAAAGACCACTTGAGGATAACTCCCAGATTCTTGTCAGTTGAGTAGATATGATGCTGTTTATAGGCTAGAGGGAGAAATGGTCTTTTTTGGTTGTGGGCTTGAATGTCTTTAGAAATCTGTTAAAATCAAGCATACGTTGTCTATCAGCCTCTGGAGCTGAGGGATTTGATCAAAAACGGTGGGCATCGCCATCCATGGTGCTATCACCATCCATGTAGTTTGAATAGAGATCTTTAGAGCATAGGAATAGATGTGATCACTTAGACCGAGGGCAGGAAAACTTTGTTCTGCAAGGGTCATTGGATATTTATTACATTATTTGCAGGTCACAAAAAATGATCAAGATAGGCATCCAGGCCATTGGTAGATGAAGGGAGTCCGTGAGAAGCACACGTATCCTGTTATGTGCCAAATGCTTCCATGGGCCTTTGCCAAGGAACCATGCGGGTATTTTACTACTTCAATGTACATACCCTACTCTCCAGTCAATTAAACTATACCCTGTTTATTCACATAGCACACTGCTTAGGCTGTTCCATGATGAAAGCCTTTCTCTTTCTTCTATGTCTGGGGAAGTTCTGATCATCTTGCAGAACTCAACACGTGTCTAAAAAGTAACATTTTCTACTGATAGAAGAAAATTTTAACAAGTTATAGTGCTTAAAAACTAAGTAAAATATATCTTAAAATTATATTTTGGTGATAAAAGTTTGGCCCAAATCAACCCAATACATAGGAATTATACCCTAGGTTGATCTATAAACAAATTATAACCCAATACAGAACATACCCTTGGAACCAAGCAACTGACTCCCAGCCCATCATAAAAAGTGATCCTTTGCTCAATCAGAGGCCAAAAACACCCAATACCTGATTGTTTAAGGCAAATTCTTACTGAAAGAAATCAAGGACTTTTGTTTACATCACTTCCCCCCTCTCTGGATATAAATGAAACCTGCACATGTGGTGGATATATTATCTAGAATAATTGAAGTTGATTAACATCTTCAAAATGAGATTTGTTCTAATTTACCTTTTAATCAAATAGAGACAATAGTGCTGAGTTGATCAATACTCATATTTCTAGTCCTCATTAAGTAGGAAGGCTTGGAGTAGAAAGAGACCCAATATTCTGAGAATTATATATCAGCTCTATACCCTTAACCCTGCCCCCAAAGTATTGTCTAATTTCATGTACATCATTCTTTATCCAAACTGTAGTTTCCTCAAATTGTTGGGATGATTGTGTATATGAACATAGTACTAGTCATATTTTATGACTCATGACAAAATTACTATCCACAGATAAAACCTACTGTTCCTAGTATTAGAATTCCTAGCCAGAGCAATAAGGCAAGAAGCAAGCACAAAGGGGATTCAAATAGGGAAAGAGGAAGTGAAACTTTCCCTCTTTGCAGATGACATGATTCTGTTATTTAAAGACCCTAGAAACTCCACTCCCAAGCTGCTTGAGCTGATTCAAAACTTTGCTGAGGTAGCAGGGTATAAAATTAACCCTCAAAAATCAACTGCCTTCCTATATGCCAACAATGAGAGGAGTGAGGCAACAATCAGGAAAGCAACTCCTTTTGTAATAGCCTCAAAGAAAATAAAGTACCTAGGAATTAGCTGAACTAAGAATGTAAAGGACCTTTTTGATGAAAACTTTAAAACCCTGAAAAAGGAAATTAAAGCAGAACTGAGGAAGTGAAAAACCTCCCATGCTCCTGGATTGGAAGAATCAACATCATGAAAATGACAATCTTGCCAAGGGCTATCTACAAATTCAATGCAATACCCATCAATATCCCAATGTCATTCTTTAAAGAAAGAAGAGGCAATCCAAACTTTCATATGGAATAATAAAAGACCCTGTATAACAAAAACAATTCTCAGCAGAAAGAACAGCGCAGGAGGAATATCAATACCAAACTTTAGACTGTTACAGAGCTATAGTAACCAAAACTGCTTGGTACTGGCACAAGAACAGGCCTGAAGACCAGTGGAATAGAACTGAGGATCCAGATATTAACCCACAGACCTATGGCCACCTAATCTTTGATAAGGGAGCCAAAAAAATAGAAGAAAGAAAGCCAGTTCTGCCAGCAACACTTGTTGAAGAGGCTAAGCGCCTGCAGAAAACTAAAGTTGGATCCTTCTTTGTCACCCTGCACCAGGATTAACTCCAAATGGATCAAAGACCTTGAGGTAAAAGAAGATACACTGAAAACTTTACAAGAAGGAATAGGAGATACATTAGATCTCTTTGGCATGAATTGAAACTTTCTTAATAAGGACCCAGAAACACAACAAATCAGAGAAAGTCTGGAGAAGTGGGACTGCATTAAACTGCAGAGCTTCTGTATGGCAAAGGACATAGCTAGTAAATTAATTAGGAAGCCTACAGAGTGGGAGAAGATCTTCACCAACCATACAGCGGACAAAGGCCTCATATCTAAAATATATCAATAGCTCAAAAAATTGAATCACTCCAAAACTAATCTCCAAAGAAACAACCATCCCATTAAAAGATGGGCCAAAGACTTAAAAGAGTCTTCTCTGAAAAAGAAATAAGAATGGCCTATAGACACATGAAGAAATGCTCTACATCTCTGGCCATAAAAAAATTGCAAATCAAAATAACTCTAAGATTTCACCTCACCCCAGTTAGAATGGCCATGATCAAGAAATCTAATAACAACAGATGATGGTGGGGATGTGGCCAGGAGGGATCACTACTACACTGTTGGTGGGAGTGCAAACTCGTTCAACCACTATGGAAAGCAGTATGGCAGTTCCTCAAAAGACTAAACATAGAGCTCCCCTATGACCCAGCAATTCCACTCCTTGGCATTTACCCAAATGTCCAGAAACAAGGACATATTGAATCCACTAGCACAACAATGTTCACTGCAGCACTATTTACCATAGCAAAGATATGGAACCAACCCAGATGTCCCTCAGTTGATGAGTGGATCAACAAGATGTGGTATTTATACACAATGGAATTCTATGCTGCTGTCAGAAAGAACAACATCATCCCATTTGTAAGGCAATAGAAATACTTAGAAAAAATATTAGGGGGTTGGGGAAGGGAAATGGGGACCAAGACATGGAAAAGGGTATCAATATTGTGAAATAATGCACCTTCTATCTGGAGAATATAATGTAACCCTTCTATTAATTACAATAAATATATATGAAAAAAAGGAAAAATCATATTAAGTGAAGTAAGCCAGACTCAAAGGAATATAGGCTCAATGATTTCTCATTTGTCATAATCAGTAGAAATCTTGGTCTCTCCTAGCAGAAACTTACAATAGAGCAAAACCTATATACATGAGGCCATATAGGATGACCCTAAATGAAAGGACCTCCAGGATATAGAAACAAAAGCCGTAATAACGAGTGATTGTTGTCCTTAATGTACTATGTTATTTCTCATCTCTTTTGCTGTCCCTTGGTTATCTCATTGTTACAGTATCTCACTTTGTTATCTGATATATTGTATATATGCTTATTTGGTTTTTTTTTAAATAAGATGGGGAAGGGGGAAAACAAGATGAGGGGTGAGGGTGGGGGGAAGGAAATGGGGACTAAGACATGAGAAAGGGTATCAATGTATGTGAAGTAATGCACCTTTTATCTGATGAAACCCTTCTATTAATTACAATAAAAATACATGAAAAAGCCCACCATTCCCTAGCACACTATATTTCTCTTGAGACTCATATAAATTAGATTATCATTTTTACTTATTTACTTTCTTGGTCATCACAGCATGGATACGTTATTGACAATGACTTTCTTATCCACCTATATCCAATATGTTTCCATAAAGTAAGGTCTCGATAAATGCTAATCAAACGAATGAAAAAATGAAAGCATGTGTGAATAAACCCTCTTGGATTTTTCTATGTTAACTACATAGAAAGATCCAACCATTTAAAATCAGAGTCTATTCAAAGCTTCACATGAAATCAGAAGTCAACGAAAAGGATCCCCATACCCTGTGCTGATGCACAGTACATTGATCAGTATTGATAATACTTGCCCAGCTCATCCTGGCAGAAGCTTCCTGGAGGATTAATATATTTCATGGTGCTTACATCTAATTTCCAGTTGTGCTTGGTGCATTTAACATACCTGGATAGGGAGAAAAATTATACTTAAATTCACAAAGCAGTCAATGTAAAAAGTAGTCAGGCTCTGGCTGTTCACACATGTAATCCTAGTTATTCAGGAAGCTGAGATCTGCAGATCATGATTCAAAGCCAGTCTAGGAGCCTCATCTCCAATTAACCACAGAAAAGGCCAGAAAAAGAACTGTGTATGGGCTCTCTCTCTCTCTCTCTCTCTCTCTCTCTCTCTCTCTCTCTCTCTCTCTCTCTCTCTCTCTCTCTCTCTCTCTCTCTCTCTCTCTGTTCTTTCCACACTAGAGTTTGAACTTAAGGCATTGTACTTGCTAGATAAATGCTATTTTTACTTTATTCTTCAAGTAGGATCTTGCTTTTGTTTGGGGCTGGGCTCAGAGCATGATCTTTCTAGACCTCTGCCTCCCATGTAACTGGGACCAAAGGTCTACTTGGCTACACCCTGCTTGTTTTTATTTCAAGATGACTCCGTGATTTGCCTAAATTGGCCTCAAATCCCTCTCATCTCTCCCATCTTCCCATCTCTGCTGGAGACAGAGCTGGGATTTCAGGCATGCATCATGCCCAGTCACTGAAACATCAAATTTCTAAAACTGAAACTATCTACTTTAACATATATGCAAATCATACTGACATTTCCAAGCTTGACTATATCCAGAAGTTTGTTGGTGGTTGTGGTGGTCGTGGGGCTTGAACTCAAGCCTGAGCTCTGACCCTGAGCGCTTCTGTTCAGGGCTAGTGCTCCACTACTTTGAACTGTATCTCTACTTCTGGATTGCAGGTGGTTAATCAGAAAGAAGGGTCTCACAGACTTTCTTACCTCAACTGGCTTTGAACCACAATCCTCAGGTCTTAGCCTACTGAGTAGCTAGGATTATAGGTGTGAGCCACCAGCACCTGGCTATATCAACAAGTTTTTAATGTTCTCTTTACTTACAAGGCAGGAAGTATATTCTACACATCAATTTAGCAAGGATTACTTGATGCCATTCTTTCTCATTAATGAATACCCAACAGCCTTTCAGGTATTTAGATAGAATATTTCACTCAGCATGCTAGACTAGAATAACACACTGCTCTTTACTGGCAGATTAACAGGAAAAGACAGCAGGACAGGTGGCAAAACTTCCTCCACTCCAGCTTTCGTGTGTGTGTGTGTGTGTGTGTGTGTGTGTGTGTGTGTGTGTGTGTGTGTGTGTGTGTGAGAGAGAGAGAGAGAGAGAGAGAGAGAGAGAGAGAGAGAGAGAGAGAGAGAGTGAGTGTACTGGGCCTTGAATTCAAGTCTTCACATACTTGCTTGGCTTTTTCAACTCAAGGCTAAACACAAGCAACACAAGAAACTCTTGTCATCATAAGAACAATTAAGTATTTATTGGGTACTTGCTCATTACATACCATCAGATGAAATTCTCATATATACATATATATTTGAATATATATGTATATATATAATAGGTTTTTTTGCCCGTCCTGAGACTTGAACTCAGGGCCTAGGCACTGTCCTTGATCGCTTTTTGTTCAAGATTAGCACTCTGAGCTATGATGCCACTTCCAGCTTTTTCTGTGTATGTGGTAGTGAAGAATTGAACCCTGGGCTTCGTGCATGCGAGGCAAGCATTCTACCACTAGGCTATGCTCCAAGCCCCCTTTCTTAGATATTTTTAACGTGCTTGACATGATCTTATCCGCTGAGGAACCTGACAAGACGGTTTTTGTTTTTGTTTTTTTAATGAAGCAACAGCTGGGCGTGGTGAATCATGCCTGTATTCTGAGCTACTCAGGGGACTCCAGGGGTATGATTGTGTCCTTGAGCTGAAAAGCTCAAGGACAGGGTCCAGGCCCAGAGTTGAAGTCCCATGACCAATAAAAAAATAAATAAAAATAGATCAACAGACTGATCCCCAGAAGGGTATAAATCTTGCCAAGCTTATTGTCCAGCTAGTGGGTGGTGGGGCAGGCAGTTCAGGGGAGATCTACTTGACTGCCTCTTTAACTGGTAAGCCAAGAGCACATTGGAGTGAGAAAAGGAAACATGAAATCTCCAAAGTGCAATGAAGCCTAGACGGGGTGAAGGATGTGAGGCCCCAGTGCCCCAGTCCCCTGGGGAGATGGTAAGGCACCAAACCAGCAAAGAAATCTCCTGAAATGAACTTATCTAACCTAACCAATACAATTGTTTATCTCCAGTGCAAATTTAACTGAGTTGTCGTCTGAGGAGCCAAACAAACTCAGGTCAGCTGACACAGGTCAGCTATTTAAAAAAAAAATCTAACAAGATGTGAGGCTGGGTTGTGAAATTACACATGTGGTAAAGCACACTTGTGTGTAGGTGTGTGAACGTTTTAGACTTGAGTAAATGATTTCTGAACAATTATTGAAGGAAACTCTTGGGCTGTTTGGCTTCCTGTAAGTACACTAGCACTGATATGCCTACGCAGGACTTAAGAAATAAGGCAGACAACACACATAGAAGATTTTTTTAAAGCCCTACATCAAATGACTAAAATCCCACAGCATTACAAGAACCCTACTGGCTCTGGCAGGCAGTGCCACTATCCTTTTAGCAGTTGCTGAAAATAGTTCTGCAGTGTTCTACATGAGGGTTGGGGGAAGGGTAGCAAATGGTCTTCTAAGAAATAAAAAGAACCACTGTTCTGGGCAGGAACACCTACCTAGGTCTCTGCCATTTGTGTTTTGTAATTACACCTAAGTTGCCAAGAAAATCCTTTCTGCTGTCCAGAAGGAAAGCTACCTTCCTGTCACCTACATAGGCCTGAAGGAAATATACAGGAAGCTTAAATCTGTAAACATAATATAACCCTAACCATTCAGAGAGAGACTTGTAAAACGACACGTTTTACTCTTTAACAAGCTGAAGATAACTTTGCAACTAAACTTCTTGGAAAGAGAGGAAATGTAAGTAAAACATACAACATTGAGGTTTAGAGAGTTTAAACAAGTACAAGTAAAGCTTAACAAAACTTACTATGGGGGGTGAGAGTTTGGCCCAGTGGTAGAGTGTTTGCCTAGCATGCATGAAGACCCAGGTTCGATTCTCGGTACCGCATACATAGAAAAAAAAAAAAAGCCAAAAGTGGTGCTGAGGCTCAAGTGGTAGAGCTCTAGCCTTGAGAAAGTCCAAGGACAAGCCCAAGACTGGTAACAAACAAACAAAAACAAAAAAACTTATTATGGGAAGCAATCAGCTGATTTTTTTTTTCCCTTTCAAATCAACAGGAAACTCCTCTGAACAGCTAACTCCTCTGAAAACCTAACGAACAGCTGAATCAAATATCAGGAAACTGAAATTTATTTTGTTGAAGGGGAATTTCCAGGGAAGAGTGGGCAAATGGAGAGAGGAAGGGAGAGTAATTACAGTCGTAATATTCAATGTAGGTATGTGAAATGGAAGGGGTAACTTCAGGGGGGGTGGGGCTGGGAAAGACCAGGGAGAATGATAGAAGGGGTGACACTGCTTAAGGTGCATGGTACTTATAAACTGATTGGTTGAATTGCAAGCCCTTTGTGCAACAAACCTAAAGATAATTTTTCAAAGTTATAAATAAGGAAAAATAAAATGAGGTGAACCCCTTTCCTGCCCAAACCTAATAATACCAAGTCTGTCAGAAAGCAAAGGATTTTTCAATACCTTCCATCTAAATCCTCGATGTCTTTTATAAATAGACCTCCTTGATGCTTGCACAAGTTCTTGCATGCCTTCAGGTGATTCTTATTCTTGTAGAAGATGTAGTCTTTCCCTGTACTCTTATTTCGAAAAAAATTGATGCCTTCCTTCAGGTTAGCAACTTCAGCAGGTAACAAATGCAGCAGGATTTCAGTTGTCTGTTTCACCCTATAAACAGGCAAATGTTTTGCAGGGAACATTAAGATCTGTTAGGTTTTAAGGCACAATCATTAGGATCGGACCTCTCAAGAGTTCATTTCCAAAACCCTTCCCTCCAGAAATTTCAGACTTGAAGCCCCTCAGTAGCACACTTTCTCCCAACCCCTGGACACAATGAAATGTGGCATCCTAAGGAAGGAAGTTTCCTCTCTCCTCTTTCCTAGAGAGCTGGGGCGTCTCTTCACTTGCCTGTCCATAGTGTGCTGGCTCCTGGGTGTGTAGAAAAAAATGACAGTTGCTCCTTCCGCTTCTAGTGCACACTTGTTCCCGCAAGGCTTGAGTCTGCCTGGTGAGAAAAATATTTACCCCACTTTACTATTTCCGTTCACAATGTTTCCTCTCTCTGCACACCTCTTTTACAAGCCTGACTCCCAGCTCCAGGTTTAGAAAGCATCTGTGCTTTTTGCCCCAAACCCTTTGCTTTTGCATCTGGGCTTTTCTTCTGCTTAAGATGTAGTCCCTCCCCTTGGTTGCCTCCCAATCATATCCCTCATTTGCTAAGGACGCCTCCCAGACCAAGTTCACAATCTTAGTGAGTGTGTGTGCATCCCTACCCTGAAGAATGTCATTAATAATAGACCAGGGCTTACTGCCTGCTCACTTCCACGTGGCCACTTGTAAAGCACTCACTAGCTCTGGAGTTTTATCTCTTTTTTTCATATATTTTTATTGTAATTAATAGAAGGTTACATGATATTTGCCAGATAGATGGTGCATTAATTCCCATACGTTGATACCCTTTCACATGTCTTGGTCCCCATTTCCCTCCCCCCACCCCCTGGAGTTTTATCTCTCTTATACCACTCAGCAATCTGCCTTTGCCCTCCCTTTACACTCAATCTGAGTAATTTCCAAATTACTCAATTTGAGCAATTTATAGAAAGCTCCAACAGCCAATGAAGCTTTGGGGGTTTTTTTCCCCTCAAGAAAGTTATAAATCTTACGATTTTCAAACCCCTATTTCTGACCAAAACTTAAAAAAATTATACAATTCTGAATCATAATCGAACCTGTTTATCAAGATTACAACAGCCTAAGCTCTGTGTGAGATTCTAATGCAAGCCACACCCTGAAGAAAGCAGGAAGTACTACCTACCTGGTTAATGCTCTATGTGAAGTCACGATGAAGCCTACGGCATAAGAATAAGATCTACTCCTATAAATATGCCTTTGTGTATATTTGTTTTTTGCCAGTCCCGGGGCTTGAACTCAGGGCCGGTACCCTGTCCTTGGGCTTTCTCAAGGCTAGCACTCTACCACTTGAGCCACAGCACCACTTCTGGCTTGTGTATATGGTACCGAGGACTCGAACCCAGGGCTTCATACATGCTAGGCAAGTACTCTACCATTAAGCCACACTCCCAGCCCTTTGTGTGTATTTTTTAAATAATAGTTTCATCAAAAGTATTATAGGTGATAGTATTGATGAACATATTTTTTATTATAAGAGAGCACTGATGAACTTCCATTAAAATAAGGAAAATATCTGGGGCACTGGTGGCTCACTCTTGTAATCCTAATCCTAGCTACTCAGGAGGCTAAGATCTGAACATCAAAATCTAAAGCAAATCCAAGCAGAAATGTCTAAGAGATCTTTATTTCCAATTAAACAGTCAAAAAGCAAACCAACAAAAAACATATAAGGAGCTGGGAATGTGACTTGGTGATAGAGTGTTTGCCTAGCATGCATGAAGACCTGGGTTCTACTCCTTGGTACCACATACACAGACAAAGCCAGAACTGGCTCTGTAGCTCAAGTGGTAGAGCGCTAGCCTTGAACAAAAGAAGTTCAAGAACAGTGTCCAGGCCTTGAGGTTAAGCCTCAAGACTGGCAAAAATAACAAAACAAAACACTAAAAACATATAAGGATGGCTGTGGCTCAAGTTGTAGAAGGTTAGTCTTGAACAACAACAAAAAAAGCCAAGTGGGGCCGGGAGTTTGGCCTAGTGGTAGAGTGCTTGCCTACCATGCAGGAAAACCTGGGTTTAATTCCTTGGTACCACGTACATAGAAAAAAGCAGGAGGTGGTGCTGAGGCTCAAGTGGTAGAGCTCTAGCCTTGAGAAACTCCAAGGACAGTGCTCAGACCCTGAGCCCAAGCCCAGGACTGCCATAAAAAAAAAAAAAGTCAGGGCCGGGAGTTTGGCCTAGTGGTTAAAGTGCTTGCCTAGCATGCACGAAGACCCAGGTTTGATTCCTTGGTACCACATACATACAAAAAAGCCGGAAGTGGTGCTGAGGCTCAAGTGGTAGAGCTCTAGCCTTGAGAAAGTCTCAGGCCCTGAGCTCAAGCCCAGGACTGGCCAAAAAAAAAAAAAAAAAAGTCAAGTGAAAGTATAAATCCCTGAATTCAAGCCCCAGTATTGACACAAAATAAAATAAAATAAATCAGAAAAATGAAATTATAAATTCTAGTTTGATATGAAAATATTTAAACTAAATTAAGGCTTAATATGCCTATTTTTCAATGTTTTAATATTTTTAAAAAATAGTTTGATGTTCTTTTAAAATAACAAATAACTAGACCAAACTTCAGAGAATCATGCATTTTTCTTTTATCTGATTTGATAGTTTGTCCTGGCAAACTAAACATGTAAGTTTTTGCATGTTATCTGTGGTGTTTTGGGCCTTAATTTTTATTATTTATTTATTTATTTATTGTGGGTCTTGGGGCTTGAACTCTGGGCCTGAGCACTGACCCTTAGCTCTTCAGCTCAAGGCTACTGCCCTGCCCCTTGAGCCTCAGCACCATTTCTGGTTTTCTAGTGGTTAATTGGAGATAAGAGTCTCACATTCTTCAGTGCCTGGGCTGGCTTTGAACCTTGATTCTTAGAACTCAGCCTCCTGAGTAGTTAGGATTACAGGTATAGGCCACCGCACCCAGCTTAATTTTTGCACCCGGCTTCTTCTTTCTTTTATCTCCATATATGACCACACATCTGATACACCAGTAGAACACTTCAACTATATAGAAAGCTGTATGACTGGTTTAGAGGAAAGAAAATGAGAAAAGTCCGACACACCCTGAGTGATACTCTGTGGCAGCGATTTCCTGAAGGCATAAAGAAGTTATCTCCATTCAAAGGAAAAGCAGCTCCACAAGAGGAAACCAGATAAGAAGCCAACATTGGTTTTCAGATCCAATGAATAACTTGTCCTAAGCTCCATGTGAGCAAGGAAAAGGGCTGCCAGAAGGCCCTCTAACATACACAGGATTCCAATATAGTCGGATTCAATGAGTCCTAGTGGCAAACATTGCCAACCATCACATCCCATTCTCTATCTCACCATCTTTATTCCACATCTCTTCTCACACCTTCTTTACAATATAGTTGTAACTCTTATAGAACTATACAAAAATCCATCCCCCAGTATATATAGCACAACCGGATGTACAGATAAAGCTACCAGTGGTATCCTACTATATTTACTTATTTTGCTGGGTTTTGAAGTAGAGAAATTGTTAGAGGTAAGATACACTCCCATACCAGCAGTGTGAAATGGCTTGTAGACACACCTAACAACATACCTAACACACTTAGTCTAGTAAGAATATAAAGAACATTCCACCAGCAAAACATCAGGCAATGGAAAAGACCAAATCACAAAGGGTCCATAAATAAATAAAACCCAACACAGAGCTATAATAAATATAAGAAAGCAGGAAAACATAACACTGCCAGAAAATAACAATTATAGAACAAAGGAACAGAGTGACAATGAAGTAAAATTCAAAGGGCTGTCAATAAGGATGTTCAATGAAATGAAAGAGGACTTAAAACAAGCAGCTACATAAACACAGAATATGCAAAGGGTTAAGGCAATTCAATAAGAACACAGAGAAAAAGCTAAGTTAAATATAAATATAAATAGGTAGCTAAATGAGCTCAAGATACTACAGCCAAACAGCTAAAAGAAATAAAAGAAGAGTGGGGGGGAGGGTAATGGGTACCAAGACATGTGAAAGGGTATCAATGTATGTGAATTAATGCACCTTCTATCTGGCAAATATCATGTAACCCTTTTACTAATTACAATAAAAAAAGAAATAAAAGAAGATACCAATAAATTAGTGAAGTAAGGAAGTCAATGCAAAACATGAAAAAGAGATCTCAATAAAGAGAAATCTGCTGGGCCACGGTGGCTCACACAAGTAATCCTAGCTATTCAGGAGGCTGAGATCTGAGGCTCAAGGTTCAAAGCCATCCCAGGCACTGAAGTCCGTGAGTTGCTTATCTCCAATTAACCACCAGAAAAACCAGAAGTGGCTCTGTGGCTCAAGGGGTAGGGATGAAGAGCTCACGGAAAATGCCCAGGCCCAGAGTTCAAGTCCCATGATGGAAGAGAGAGAGAGAGAGAGAGAGAGAGAGAGAGAGAGAGAGAGAGAGAGAGAGAGAGAGAGAGAGAGGGGGAGAGAGAGAGATATTTTTGAAAAACCAAACTGAAGGAAGAGATTAAAAAAAAAAAAGACGATCTAGCAGAGTACATGATACAGAAGATAGAATTTCGAAGCTTGAAGATAGGATAGGTATAGCAGAAAGGTCAGAAGAAAATATGGGGGGAAAGAGATAAAAGAAATACGAAAGAAGTTTACAAGAACATCAAGGCTCAGTTAAAAGACCAAATTTATGTCTTATGGGTATTGAGGACTGAGAGGAGAGGATTGCTAAAGACATAGAAAATATATTCAACAGAATAATAGAAAATTTCTCAAATCTTAAGAAAAGCCTCTATAGAAAGAAGCTTTTACAACACTTAGGAGAGTAGACAAGAAAAAGAGATTCTCCATGACATATCATAGTTAAAACATCAAACACAGAAAACAAAAATTACTAAAAGCTCTAAGAGAGAAAAAGGCAGATCACCTGTATGGGAAAATTCCATCAGAATACTAGCAGATTTCTCAACAGAACCAGAAAAGCAAAAAGGGCTTAGAATTTTGTATTTAAAACACTGAAAGTAAACAACTGCTCACCCAGAATACTCTAACAAAGCACTCATTGAAGCTCTGAAGGGAAAATAAAAATATTTTATAATAACTAAAGCTATTTATAGTCACTACACCAGAACTACAACAGACACACAAAGACAACCTGCTCACAGAAGAGAAACACCAATGTAAACTTGAAAGAGGTAGAGAAAAACAAATACTACCAAAAGAATAGACAGGAATATGGGGAGTAAAAAAGAATATGACACTTTTTATGGCAGGAACAAATACAGACTATCAATTTTAACATTCAATAAACTCAGTTCTCCAATAAATGGAGAGTTGCATTAGAAGTCAGCCATCTGTTGACTACAAGAAAAGAAAAAAAGCAGCTAACTGACAAAACAAAGACTGGTTTAGAGTGAAAGGCTGAAAAAAGACTGCCAAGCAAACAGATCCCCAAATCAAGCAGGAGTAACTATACTCAGATCTGACAAAGTAGATTTCAAATTAACATTAGAAGAGATTAAAATGGTAATTCTATGTTAATAAATTTGCCATATTAAGAAGAAATAACAATTCTTAACATCTGTGCACAAACAGAAGGAGAAATCAAGAAAATGATCCCATTTGCAATAACCCCCAAAAGAATAAAATATTTAGGAATTAACCTAACCAAAGATAAAAGGAATTATTTAATGAAAACTATAAAAGCCTAAAGAAAAAAATCAAAGAGGACACCAGGAAATGGAAAGACATCCCATGCTCATGGATAGGGAGAACCAACATAGTGAAAGTGAGCATACTGCCCAAATTGATATACAAATTCAATGCAATCCTCATCAAAATCCCAAGGACATTCTTTACTGAAATAGAAGATACAATCTTGTTCATATGGAACAAGAAAAGACTTAGAATAGCCAAAGCAATCCTAGACAAAAAGAGCAATGCAGGTGGTATTATAATACCAGACTTCAAACTCTATTCTAGAGCCATAATAACAAAAGGAGCATGGTATTGGCAAAAAAAAAAAAATAGACCAGAAAATCAATGGAACAGAAAACCCAGAAATAAAACCACATACGTATAGTCAACTTATATTCGACAAAGGAGACAGAGATATACAGTGGAATAAAAATAGCTTATTATTGGTGCTGGGAAAATTGAGCAGCGGCATGCAGAAAACTAAAAATTAATCCCAGCCTGACACCATGTAGGTAGTATCAAAGAATCAAACCTGAGTCTTCATGTGTGCTAGGCAAACACTCTATTACTCAGCCAAACTCCAGGCCCAGTAAGCTTTTATCTTAATCTTATCAATGTTCGCTTGCTGGAAGTAGTTCCTGAACTTGTAAAGGGAATGTCTTCTTGAGTCCTAACTTATCCATCCTGCAATGCCACTGTGATAATAGGTGAGTTACACACATCAGTAGATGGTCCTGGGCCCTTGAGTCTGCTAACAGAGATTTGAAAGATGACTGGGTGAGCCATAGGTCAAAGATTGCAATTTGGTCTTGAGATAGGGGAAAGTTGAAAAGATAACCTTCACTCAGCCTAATGTCAGGGAACTGTCTTCATCTTCAAGGGGAGGTTGATCAGCGATACTTAGAGGAAGTCTGAGAAGTTAAAAGAAAGAATGGAAGAGAGAAAGGAAGGATGGATGGAAAGAAAGAAGAAAGGAAGGAGGAAGGAAGGAGGGAGAGAGAGAAGGAAGGGAGGGAGGGAGGGAGGGAATGTCTTTAAATAGGTTTCTGGGGGATAAAAGCTCATAGTAGATACTCTGGCCAAGGCACAGTTTTTGTGTTATGTGATTGGGTTTAGTGACCCAGAAATTTTGATATGACTTCTGTCTATTCAGTTCCCCAAGAGGAAATTATGCACAGACATTAAATAGGAAAATGGTCAACACATAGCCATTTGTGTTGATTCTATTTCCAGAGACAGTTGTGTCCTGCAGCAACTCACACAAGTTGTTCACAAGTTCTTCAACATTTAAAATCAAAAACAATGACTCTAAAGTACTCTCCCAGTTTTTAGCAAAGTTTCCTCAAGAAGGCCAATAACAGTTATCTAAAATGAGTCCATTTCTTCTCACCATAGCATCTAGGTTCAACCATGTCCTAGCTTGAACTTTTTCCCCACAGTGGCCAGCTTCCACATGTCCCTGAGTAATTTCCCCCAGGGAAATGGCTCTGAGGCTGGTGAGCCACAGGTCAAAGATTGCAATACTGTGACAATAGGTTATCACAAAAGATACAAATGAGAGATGCATATGGCAAAGTATACAAGCCACCTGGAACTTCCCCCTCTCCAGATGGTCTACCCTTGGGGAATTCACACATGAAGCTCTCTGGGTTTTATGAAGACTTCATTGCATAGGCATGACTGAAGCATAGACAACTAGATCAGAATATTATAGGACAGCTGGGGGCCAGTGGCTCAGGCCTGTAATCCCAGCTACTCAGAAAGCTGGGATCTGAGAATTGGGGTTCAAAGCCCAGTCTGGGCAAGAAAGTCTGTGAGACACTTTATCTCCAATCAACTACTCAGAAAAAGCTGGAAGTGCTACTGTAGTTCAAGCAGTAGAACAGTAACCTTGAGCAAAAGAAACTCAGGGACAGTGTCCAGACCCAGGATCAGGAAAAAAAAAAAGTGATAGAACAACAAACTAACCAACTAACAGCAAACTAATTAGCTAATCTAAAGCCAACAGATGGATTCCCTGTGAAGCCTGTCTATTGAGATCCATCTTGACCTCTCGCAGAGAGAAGATGTATTCTGAGATGAGTGTTATCATAGACAAGGTACATCAGAAGACTTTATGATCAAATCCAAGGCAGGAAAATGATACTCATGTCTCCGACTTGCTTGGGAGAAAAGACATTCTTGTTTCTGTGGCCTGCTTTGGGGAGAGATTTATGAGACAGGAAAAATGGATGAAATCCAAAAATACAGATTTTATATTATTATCCCTAGCACTTCCTTCACCTCATTTTAAACTATCCTCTTTCTCCTAATGACTTTTGGTCTTTCTTTTTTTTCGTAGTTCAACCCTATGACAAGAATGTTCTTTGATCCCTTCTCCATATATTTAATTATCTTTATTCATTACATTATAGTTCTACTGCAACTCTTCAAGTGAGACTTCCCAGATAAGGTCAAATCCCACTGCAGATATGGTATGGTTATGGTGCTATGTACTTTTCTTTAATTGACTTGCCAAAGCTTGCAATTTTTTGACTAATAGATTTCTTCACTCCTCTGTTCCCCAGAAAACTGTAAGTCACATGAGAAAAAACAAAAACATGTCTACAGGAGCTTGCATTTCCACAGCCTAGCACAGGAGAATTTTAATAAATGTTTGTTGAAGAAAATAAATTAACATTTTGATTAATATTGCATAGCAGTGATTTGTATAAAATACGCCTTAGGAGCCTAGAAATTAAACATGTCATTCATTCCTGGAACATATTTATAATCACATTTATTTGAGAGCCAGAATTTAAAAAAAAAATGTTGCCAGGCACAGTGGCTCACTCCTGTAATCCTAGCTACTCAGGAGCCTGAGATCTGAGGAATACAGTTCAAAGCCAGCCTTGGCACGAAAAACTGTGAGACTCTTATCTCCAATTAGCCACTAGAAACCAAAAGTGGATCTTTGGCTTAAGGGTGGGATGGTATCCTTGAGCTGAAGAGCTCAGGGACAGTGGCCAGGGCCAGAGTTCAAGCCCCAAAACAGACCAAAAAAGAAATATTAATTAGATGACATTTTAAAAACAAATGATAGCACAGTGCCCCAAATTATGACCAGGTACTCTAGCGGTTTGCTTGTATTGTAGTTGATATTTTCCATAGAAAGAGATTGCAGATGACAAATGGTTCCAATCCAGCCCACAAGGTTTTATGTACCCATCAACTAATCAATGTTTTCTTGAGAGAAGCTTTAAGACTGCCTATACTTTGAGTTTGTTGTGTTTATTTATTTTTATTTTTTGCCAGTCCTGGAGCTTGAACTCAGGGCTTGGTCACTGTCCTCAGACATATTTTGCTCAAGGCTAGTGTTCTGCCACTTCAGCCACAGTGCCACTTCTGGCTTTTTCAGTATATGTGTTACCAAGAAATTGAACCCAGGACTTTGTGCATGCTAGGTGAGCACTCTACCACTAAGCTATGCTCCCAGCCCAGTGTGTTTATTTTTTGAGACAGATTATTGTTATATAGCCCTACACCTCCTGAGTTCTGGGATTACAGGCATGAGCCACCAGACTCAACTTCAATCATTATACTATGTCTGATTCTATTTTGGAGTTATGAATGCAATGGGACATTGAATCCAGAACACTTTC
This sequence comes from Megascapheus bottae, assembly GCF_031878675.1. Taxonomy (NCBI): domain Eukaryota; kingdom Metazoa; phylum Chordata; class Mammalia; order Rodentia; family Geomyidae; genus Megascapheus; species Megascapheus bottae. Next base: position 17,586,531 of record NC_143530.1, on the reverse strand, counting down.
AAGTTTAGACCCTGAATCTTGCACTTTTTTATTCCTTATATTTAAGTATCTCTTTGTCTGCTGGTTTCTAACCAAGTAATAAATAATATATTAAAAGAAGGGAACTTTGGCTAATCCTTTCCTGTGGTTAACAGCCATAGAAAACTAGAGGAAGTCCACTGAGAAGGAGGTGAGGACGCTGAAACAAGTGACCATGGTTTCCAGAAGCATTCTCTGGAAGGCAGAATGTCATGGTAAGCAATGGGGTAGCAAAACTTCTGTACCCAAATAAGTGGGTGAATACAAATCACAGGTTCCACTTTGGAGTGGTCACTGCTCTATGTTCAAAATTACCTTTGTTGTAAGGTGAGAAAGCAAAGAAAGAATACTGAGTAGTCACATTTTGAGAGCTCAAATTTTAGAGTCTTTATTAAGAGGCCAATGACTTCATGGTGGACGCCTGTCTCAAAAACCATGAGCCAGAAAATACACTTAACACATTTAGGAAACAGACCAGAGGAAAGAAAGAACAAAAATGATACCAACAAGCCAAATTCAGCTCCAATGAATAGCTGAATTTGGATGCCAGGGGCCTGAAGAACAGCCAGGAAAAAAAGGACACAGGAAGTGAACATGGAGACATGTGGCATAGTGTAATGGAACCTGAGCTGATCTGAGCCTGTCAGGTCAGGAGGCAGGGTCACAGGAAAACTCCCAGCCCCACGCACTTGACAGGTCTAGTAACCTATCAGCCAAGTGCCCACAAAATGAAGACAAGATGCCAGACCCTACAATTCACCCCGTGGACAATATGGGACCGGTCAGATCTGACCTCCCTACTTCATTTTAACATCATGAACCCCACCTTCTCTATCTCCAAGACCCTCTCAGTCTTTGCACTTAATGGCAGAAGTAAAGGCAAGCTACTAAGAATATAAACTTTCATTTAATGGAAAAATATATTTAAACCATGCCTTTGTTCCTTCCAAGTAGAAAAGGGCCAAATGGCACAAACAGTTCTTGTTTAGGGAAAGCCAAAAAAAAAAAAAAGTAAAATTTGAAGTCTCCTTTGACTGATGTTTGAAACTTCTAGCATGGATGCAGCCTGAAAATTTCAATTCACATGGTAAATTTGTTTTGATTTTCCTGTTGCCAGACAGTCTTTTCAGAAACAACTACAGACCCCCAGCCAGCAAGAATACAGCAGGAGTGTCTGTTTTGTGTTGAGGTGAGGGAGCCCTCACCAGCTAAGGTGACTATAAGTTAATTGCAACTAACAGTCTACAGCCTTTTATTTCCCTTCCAACTCTACCCATCAGCACCTAGCAAGTAGATGGGAACTTTTGATAAGCTGAGTTCCCTGCCAACATCAGAATTAGAAAATTGTGAGTGTGTGTGAGAGAGAGAGAGAGAAAGAGAAGGGAAAAGGGAGGAGGGAGGAGGGAGGAGGGAAGAAAGGAGCGAGTTGTGGAGTAGATACATAAATGAAGTTCAAGAGAAGAGAGCACAAAGTGACACGTAATGCATCCACAATGATGTCATGTGTGCTTTGAAAATTAAGTCAGCCTTCTATAAACACGTTCTGTTTTCTTTAGTACAGCAATAGTGTTTTAGTATAAAGAAAGGATCCAAGTATCTGTGAGTATATGTGTGCCAGGCCTAGGGCTTGAACTGAAGGCTTGGGCACTGGTCCTGAGCATTTTTGTTGAAGGTTAGCACTCTGCCATCCATTTCCAGCTTTAAAAAAAATGTTGGTAGCTAATAGGAAATAAAGAGTCTTATGCGCTTTCCTGCCTGAGCTGGCTTCAAACTATGATCCTCAGATCTCAGCCTGCTGAGTAGCTAGGATTCTGGGTGTGATCCATCAACCCCTAGCAGTTTTAGAATATTCTTTTACAAAGATATAAATCCTTGTAATCTCCCATGTCAAGAAAAAAATCATCTCAAAGTCTCTATGAAAGTTCTCTCCCATCCCCAGTTAGTTTCTATCCAAATAGTAACTACTTTTCTAACTTATTATCTTAAACCTCATTACCATATGTTACCTGTGTCTACTCTTGAATTCTCACAGACATCATCATATAATTACATTACTCTTATTATCTTAAATCTCATTACCATATGTGACCTGTGTCTACTCTTGAATTCTCACAGACGTCATCATATAATTACATGAACTCCTATCTGGACCCTTTATCATCATTACAGCTGGGGTATACATTCATATTCTTATGAATAACAGTGGCTTGTTTTTTCATTGCTGCATAGCATTCTGTTTTGTAAATATGTATTTCCTTTTTCTACTCTATTTTTGGGTACTTAGGGTTGATGTTTGCTTTTGACTATCGTGATTACAAATACTACATCCTGGTATGTAAGTTTTGATAGCCATAAGCATTCCTTTATGTTAGTAATAAATTCAGGGGTAGAATTTCTTGTACTTTTAGCTTTGATAGGTATTAGCAACCAGTTTTCCAAAGGTGTTATATCAATTTACACTCTTACCAGCACATGCATAGCATTCCTGATACAACACTACAGGCCTTTTGCACTTTTGCAGAGTTTTTTTTTTTTAGTGTGCAATTAGTTGACTAGACATTAACCAACTACAAATGTGATCAGTCATAATGCAATCATATGGACAGGACTTTTTAAAATACTTTTATTGTAATTAATAAAAGGGTTACATGATATTTGCCACATAGAAGGTGCATTAATTCACATATATCGATACCCTTTCACATGTCTTGGTCCCCATTACCCTCCCCTCCATCCCCCCATCTTGGTTTTCCCCCCTTCCCTATCCAATTTCAAATAACCAAATACAAATATATCCAATATATCAGATAACAAAGTGAGATACTGTAACAATATGATATAACCAAGGGACAGCAAAAGAGATGAGAGATAACATAGTATATTAAGGACAAAAATCATTCATTATATGGCTTTTGTGTCAATATCCTGGAGGTCCTCTCAATTAGCGTCATACTATATGGCCTTATGTATCAAGGTTTTGCTCTATTGCAAATCTCTGCTAGTTGAGCCCAAGGTTTCTACTGATTATGACAAATGAGGGAAACCATTGAGCCTAAGTTCCTTTGAGTCTGGCTTACTTCACTTAATATGATTTTTTCTAAGTCTTTCCATTTCCTAACAAATGGGTTGATGTCATTTTTTTCTGACAGCAGCATAGAACTCCATTGTGTACAAATACCACAACTTGTTGATCCACTCATCAACTGAGGGGCATCTAGGTTTGGTTCCATATCTTTGCTATGGTGAATAATGCTGCAATGAACATAGTTGTGCTAGTGGATTAAGAATGTCCTCCTTTCCGGACAGTTGGGTAAATGCCTAGTAGTGGAATTGCTGGGTCATAGGGGAGTTCTATGTTTAACCTTTTGAGGCACTACCACACTGCTTTCCATAGTGGTTGAATGAGTTTGCACTCCCACCAACAGTGTAGTAGTGATCCCTCCTGGCCACATCCCCTCCAGCTTCTGTTATTAGTTTTCCTGATCCTGGCCATTCTACCTGGAGTGAGGTGGAATCTTAGAGTTGTTTTGATTTGCATTTCTTTTATGACCAGAGATGTTGAGCATTTCTTCATGTATCTATAGGCCATTTTTGTTTCTTCTTCAGAGAAGACTCTCTTTAAGACTTTGGCCCATTTTTTAATGGGATGGTTGTTACTTTGGAGATTACTTTTGGAGTGATTCAATTTTTTGAGCTGTTGATATATTTTAGATATGAGGCCTTTGTCGGCTGTATGGTTGGTGAAGATCTTCTCCCACTCTGTAGGCTTCCTAATTAATTTACTAGCTATGTCCTTTGCCATACAAAAGCTCTGCAGTTTAATGCAGTCCCACTTCTCCAGCCTTTCTCTGATTTGTTGTGATTCTTGGTCCTTATTAAGAAAGTTTCGACCTGTGCCAAGGAGGCCTAGTGTATCTCCTATTCCTTCTTGTAACGTTTTCAGTGTGTCAGCTTTTACCTCCATGTCTTTGATCCATTTGGAGTTAATTCTAGTGCAGGGTGACAAAGAAGGATCCAACTTTAGTTTTCTGCAGGTGCTTAACCAGTTCTGCCAGCACAACTTGTTGAAGAGGCTATCTTTCTTCCATTCTATTTTTTTTTGGCTCCCTTGTCAAAGATTAGGTGGCCATAGGTCTGTGGTTTAATATCTGGGTCCTCAGTTCTATTCCATTGGTCTTCAGGCCTGTTCTTGTGCCAGTACCAAGCTGTTTTGATAATTATAGCTCTGTAATAGAGTCTAAAGTTTGGTATTCAAATTCCTCCTGCACTGTTCTTTCTGCTAAGAAGTGTTTTTGCTATACAAGGTCTTTTATTATTCCATATGAAATTTTGGATTGCCTCTTCTATTTCTTTAAAGAATGACATTGGGGGCCGGGAGTTCGGCCTAGTGGTTAAAGTGCTTGCCTGGCATGCACGAAGACCCGGGTTCAATTCCTCTGTACCACATACACAGCAAAAAGCCGGGAGTGCTGCTGAGGCTCAAGTGGTAGAGCTCTAGCCTTGAGAAAGTCCAAGGACAGTGCTCAGGCCCTGAGCTCAAGCCCAGGACTGGCAAAAAAAAATGACATTGGGATATTGATGGGTATTGCATTGAATTTGTAGATAGCCCTTGGCAAGATTGCCATTTTCATGATGTTGATTCTTCCAATCCAGGAGCATGGGAGGTTTTTCCATTTCTTTAGTTCTGCTTTAATTTCCTTTTTCAGGGTTTTAAAGTTTTCATCAAAAAGGTCCTTTACATTCTTAGTTCAGCCAATTCCTAGGTACTTTATTTTCTTTGAGGCTATTGTGAAAGGAGTTGCTTTCCTGATTGTTGCCTCGTTCTCTCACTGTTGGCATATAGCAAGGCAGTTGATTTTTGAGGGTTAATTTTTTTTAATTTTTTTTATTGTAATTAGTAAAAGGGTTACATGGTATTTGCCAGATAGAAGGTGCATTAATTCACATACATTGATACCCTTTCACATGTCTTGGTACCCATTTCCCTCCCCCCACCCCCCACCCGTCTTGGTTTTCCCCCCTTCCCTATCAAATTTCAAATATCCAAATACAAATAAATTCAATATATCAGATAACAAAGTGAGATACTATACCAATATGAGATAACCAAGGGACAGCAAAGGAGATGAGAGACAACATAGTACATTAAGGACAACAATCATTCATTGCATGGCTTTTGTTTCAATATCCTGGAGGTCCTTTCAATTAGCTTCACATTATATAGCCTTATGTATCAAGATTTTGCTCTATTGCAGATCCCTGCTAGTAGAGCCCAAGGTTTCTACTGATTATGACAAATGAGGGAAACCATTGAGCCTAAGTTCCTTTGAGTCTGGCTTACTTCACTTAATATGATTTTTTCTAAGTCTTTCCATTTCCTAACAAATGGGGCGATGTCATTCTTTCTGACAGCAGCATAGAATTCCATTGTGTACAAATACCACAACTTGTTGATCCACTCATCAACTGAGGGACATCTAGGTTGGTTCCATATCTTTGCTATGGTGAATAGTGCTGCAATGAACATTGTTGTGCTAGTGGGTTTAGTATGTCCTTGTTTCTGGTTGGTTGGGTAAATGCCAAGTAGTGGAATTGCTGGGTCATAGGGGAGTTCTATGTTTAGCCTTTTGAGGCACTGCCACACTGCTTTCCATAGTGGTTGAACGAGTTTGCACTCCCACCAACAGTGTAGTAGTGATCTTGAGGGTTAATTTTATAGCCTGCTACCCTTCCAAAGTTTTGAATCAGCTCAAGGAGCTTGGGAGTAGAGTCTATAGGATTCTTTAAATACAGAATCATGTCATCTGCAAAGAGGGATAGTTTTACTTCCTCTTTCCCTACTTGGATCCCCTGTATGCTTGCTTCTTGCCTTATTGCACTGGCTAGGAATTCTAATACTATGTTAAAGAGGAGTGGAGAGAGTGAGTATCCTTGTCTCGTTCCTGATTTTAGAGGGAATGGCTTTAGCTTTTCGCCATTAAGTGTAATACTAGCTGTGGGTTTGTCATACACAGCCTTTATTATATTGAGAAATGTTCCATGGATTCCTAGTTTCTCCAGAGCTTTTAACATAAAGGGGTGTTGGATCTTGTCAAATGCTTTTCTGCATCTATTGAGACAATCATGTGGTTTTTGTCCTTGCTCCTGTTGATGTGTTGAATTATATTAATTGACTTGCGTATGTTGAACCAGCTTTGCCTCCCTGTGATGTATCCTGTTTGATCATAGTATATAATTTTTTTGATAAGTTGTTGTAGATGGTTGGCCAGTATTTTGTTGAAGTTTTGCATCAATATTCATCAAAGAAATGGGTCTATAGTTCTTTCTTTGATGAATCTCTGTCTGGTTTGGGGATGAGGGTTATACTGGCTTCATAGAATGAGTTTGATAAAGAACCTTCATTTTCAATTTCGTTGAAGAGCTTGAAGAGCATTGGTGTGAGCTCTGCTTTGAAGACCTTACAGAATTCAGCTGTGAATCCATCTGGCCCTGGGCTTTTCTTAGGTGGAAGGTCTCTTATTGCCATTTCTATTTCAGTGCTTGAAATAGGCCTGTTTAGTTGGGATAGTTCTTCTTGGTTCAGTGTGGGTATGTTAATATTGGCTAGGAATTCATCTATTTCTTCTAGATTCTCAAATTTGTTGGCATAAAGGTTTGAGAAGTATTCCCTCATGATACTCTGGATCTTGGTAATTTCTGTCGTGATATTACCATTTTCGTTTGTGATTTTTTTTTTTATTTCACTATGCTCTCTTCTTTTTTTGGTAAGATTTGCTAAGAGTTTGTCAATTTTGTTAATTCTTTCAAAGAACCAACTAACTCCTTGTTTTGTTGATTCTTTCTATAGTTTTTTTGGTTTCCAAATCATTTAATTCTGCTTTGATTTTAATAATTTGCTTCCTTCTAGTGGGATTAGGGTTGGTTTGTTGCTCTTTTTCCAGGAGCTTAAGGTGACACATTAACTTGTTGGTTTGCAATTTTTCCAACTTGTTTTTATAGGCACTCAGAGCTATAAATTTTCCTCTGAATACTGCCTTTGCCATGTCCCAAAGGAGCTGGTATTTTGTGTGCTCCTTATTGTTAAATTTCATAAACTGTTGGATTCTGTTCTGATCTCTTTGATGACCCATTGGTGATTCAACAATGTGTTGTTCAATGTCCTGCCGGGGCCAACCGGCAGCAAACCAGGGTTCTCAGATTGGGGTTCCTGAAATCGGGGGCAAGGACTAGGAAGAAATAGAAGAGAGACAGACACACCGGGTCCGGGATGTCCGCAGTCCAGGTAAAGACTGCCGCGTTTATTTTCCACTCCCCCTTCTTCCCTCCTCCAGACCCAGGGAACCTCCAGGTGTTACATTCATATGGTAATTCTCAGGTCATTTACATAGAATAGGGCCAGAAAACAATAAGACAATAAAGCCATCGTCTGATGGAAGTCAAGGTACAGTTTGATTCCACTCTGGCTCCCAACAATCTCCATGAGTTACAGGGTTTTCGTTGGTGGAGATGTGTGTTCAGTTCTAATTTGATGCCTTTGTGGTCTGAGAGCGTGAGGGAATAATTTCAGTGTTTCTGAATCTGTCCAGGTTTGTTTTATGGCCTAAGATGTGGTCTATTTTGGAAAATGTTCCATGTGCTGCTGAAAAAAACATATATTGTGTTGTTGCTGGGTGGAATATTCTGCAGGTGTCTGTTAGATCTAGTTAGTCTATATAGTTGTTCAATTCTAAGGTTTCTCTGTTGAGTTTTTGCCTTGTTGATCTGTCCATAGGTGAGAGTGGTGTGATAAAGTTACCAACAATCACTGTGTTTCGATCTATGTATGGTTTCAGTGAAAGTAAAGTTTGCTTGATGAAGTTTGGAGCTCCGGGATTGGGTGTGTAGATATTTACGATCCTTATGTCTTCCTGGAGGAAAGATCCCTTTGGTAGTATGTAGTACTTTGTCTTTTCTCACTAATTTTAGTTTGAAGTCTATTTTATCTGATATGAGGATGGCAACTCCAGCCTGTTTATGGGGGCCGTTAGCTTGATAGAGTTTATTCCAACCTCTCACTTTCAAAAAAATGTTTGTTTTTTTAGATAAGATGTGTCACTTGACGACAGCAGAATGATGGATCTTGCTTTTTGATCCAACTAGACAGACTATGCCATTTAATTGGAGAGTTAAGTCAATTGATATTGAGAGTTAGGATTGGTTTTCACCCAGAGATAGGGTGAAAACCAGACACATTATGAAAGTGAACCCAGGAAGTAGCGTTAGAACTCAAGGTATAGAGGGATGGCTTTTTTTCCACTCAGAGCTGAGCAAGAGCATGAGGCCCTGAGTCTGAACTCTAATACTGGCATGCAGATTCTGACATACAGCCCAGATCAGATGAACAAAGGCAATTGACAGTACAATCTACCCCCAACCAGGAGCAGTTCGAGTTTCTGAGAAAGGAAAATTTGTCAGTTATTATTAGAATGAAACTCTGCAGAGCCCATATTTTATTGCCGGAAGTTCCATATTGATACAAGGTTTATGGGTTCTACATGAGTCTCACTTTTAAAGAGGAAGCAAAGAAACCACCCAAAGGCACAGAGCCAAGGTGGGTACAACTTCAGAGGGGACCTGGTTCATTGCCCTTGCTGAGAGATCCATGCGTCTTTCTAAGTAAAAGCAATGTATTTTCTATTACATACAAGGAGCATCCAGTGTGGGAGGAAAATTAGCTACCAGGAAGAAATGGAAGCTGAGCTATGAAAGCAACATTATCTGTCCCCAAGAATTTAATAAAAGAAATAAGAGAGAACTTTCCAAAACATATTTAATTAGCTGAGCAAAACATGAAAAAAAATGATCATCTTAGTAGTAGAAACCCCAGTTCTCTTAACAAGAGAATAGGTTTGGAAACATTCTTTTGACTTAAAGTATCAAGAAAGAAACAAAGCTGACCTTAGAATTTAATTCCAGAGAGTTGACAGAGCCAACAGGATGGTAAGACAGGGCAGAGAGAAGCTGCCCTGAGAAAAGTCTGGTGTTCTACTACTTGAGCCACACATCCACTCCAGCTTTTTGCAGGCTGGAGGCTTTTCTGCCTGGGCTGGCCTCTTGACGAGAAAGGATTACAAGTCACCAATGCCAGCTTGGATAAAAGATCTTTAACAGCTACTTTATATTCTGGGCATGGCTATAATACTGTCCTTTTCCCCACTTCAAGGCTTAGCAATGTGTGCCCTAAAAGTGGATGGTATGAGGGCCATTTGGGGGACCCAACAGAAAGAAATGGGTCTCTAGGTTTGACTTGTAAGAAAGGGTGTGGGATTGGGAATGTGGCTTAGTGGTAGAGTGCCTGCCTAACACTCATGAAGCCCTTGGTTTGATTCTTCAGGACCACATAACCAGAAAAAGCTGTAAGTGACACTTTGGCTCAAGTAGTAGAGTGCTAGCCTTGAACAAAAGCTCAGGTACAGCACCCAGGCTTTGAGTTAAGCCCCAGGACTGACAAAAAAAAAAAGGAAAAAAAAAGGGGGGTGTGATTAGAAGATTACTAGTCAAAGCAAAACCTAGAACACTGGAAGTCCAAAAGCCCCTCAAAACTAAAAAGGAAAAATTACAATTTCCACAAGGAGTGGAATTTAGAATGAAACATTTTGTTTAAAGGGACAGGGTGTTGCATAGACAAAAGCTCTGCTATGAAATAGGGCTAAAATGGAGAAGATAAAGATTTTTTAAATTTTATTTTTTTGCTATTCCTGGGCTTGAGCTGAGAGCCTGAGCACTGGGCTTTCTCAAGGCTAGAACTTGACCACTTGAGCCTCAGCAGCACTTCTGGCTTTTTTCTATGTATGTAGTACCAATGAATCAAACCCATGTCTTCATGCATGCTAGGCAAGCACTCTACCACTAGGCCAAACTTCTGGCCCCAAGAAGATAAAGATTTTTAAACAAAAGCTCAAGTTCCAAACTAAAATGAAATATTGACAGTAGCAGAATAATTGCCAAAAACCAAACTTAGGATCTGTGAAATAGAAACATTAGACAGAAAGAAAATAGAGAGAGGGGAGATAGAGAGACAGACAGAGGAGACAGGAAGACTTAAGAAACAGGAAGAACATCATGTAATAACTAACATCTATATAACAATATATCCTGAAGGAGCAAAGAGAACAAATGAAGAAAGAATCAAGAAAATAATTAAAAAAAAAACATTTTTCTTAGCTAAGGAAAATCTTGAATTCATATCTGAAAGATATAATCATTGTGGGACAGGAACAGGAGAGAGGACAAAAGCCATACCACATCCTTATGAAATTTATAAATGACAAAGAAAAGAGCTGTTGGTGCTCACACCTCCCTCCTCACCTGTAACGAGGTAGACAGTGGGAACAAAGCAAGTGACAAGAGAATCACAGCATTCCCTAGGGAGAATTCTGTAGACCCCTACAGTGGCTCTAGAGTGGGTTGTAAAGGCTTTTTGAGACTTTGGAGGACCTAGGACACACCCATTGTCCCCTCAGGAAATCAGATCCAGAAGCATCTTGATACCCCTGTAAGGGTTTCTAAAACTGCTTTTTACTCTCCATAGTGAAAGTCCTCCATAACAGATGCCTTCTCTGCTAGAAGATTCTTTTTTTTTTGAGGGGGGGAGAGTGTCATGGGCCTTGAACTCTGGGCCTGGGCGCTGTCCCTGAGCTCTTCAGCTCAAGGCTATCATCCTACACTTTGGACTACAGCCCCACTTCTCCTTTTCTAGTGATTAATTGGAGATAAAAGTCTCAAGTTCTTTTGTGCCCTGGCTGGCTTTGAATCTCAATCCTCAGATCTGAGCAGCTAGGATTACAAGTGTGAGCCACCGCGCCTGGCCATCTGCTAGAGGATTCTTACACACTTTCCCACAAAACAGCCTTTTTTTCTAGACCTCCCTGACACAGTAGCCTCTGCTGGCTACTATTTTCTATCTCCTTCCTTTTCAGCTGCCACATTTTCTAGTTGCTTTTCTACTTTTTCCACATCTTATTTGATTCCCCAGACTGAGCTTTCCCAATCCACCGAAAATGCCATCTTACCTCTCCACGTGGACTTCCCTACTGGGAACCCCAGAGTCTCACTGACCTTTCCAGGTGTCCTTGTTCCACCCAGCACACTGCTCCCTTCCTTTGAGACTGCTCTTCGGTAGAAACCAGAGGTGCCTCTCTCCCTCATCTCCATGGCTCTGTTTCTGTTTTGTTTTCTTTCTCTCCTGCTGGACCTTCGATGCTGTCATTTCCTAGGCTTCTTTAACTCAATTCTCTAATCTTATTAGAGAGCCTATGTTGGTTGGTCATATTTGTCTCATTTACTTCCAGAGATAAAATTTTCCATTAATTTAATTCAATTTTAAAAAAAGGATTGAGGATGTTGGAAGGGTTCAGGGAAATGACAAAGAATCTAAGAGTGAGAGCACCAATTCACTTGGGCTCCTCTTGTGTTAGTAATAGGGCAAAGTCCTCATTCCTTTTTCTCTTGGGTTCCTATGGATGTTGAGTAGAGACAGGCAGGACCAATCTGAATGGCCAGCCACTGGTGCTTCTAGGGCAGAATCTCTGAAGAGAACACCTATCCTCCTATCTGTGGGGACCCTGAGAAGAGCAGGCCTAGAGCTCCTTAAACAGGCACTGGTCGGATTCAGATCATCTCTGCAAAGGCCAATCATCTCCTTTAGGTACCAGATGTGTGCAGAAACCCAGAAAGGGAATCATAGAGCCCCCACTCTCTAATCTATTACCAAATAAGCCCAGCCCTGGATATATAGAATGCTGTAGCAATTAATTAAAAATCACTCTTTCCACCTGATTTCAAGTGGCTCTTCATGTGTCTGCTGATGCCTAACTTCTAAAACTTGACCTCATGTGAACTACCATTGAGGTACAAGGTAGCAGAGTTCTAACCAGACGTTGAGAATATATGCTTAATGTTGAAAGCATGTGCTTAATAATTATTGCTCGCCAAACATTCAGCTTATCTTGGTTCTTACTAGTGTGAAACTAATTTGCTTCACCTGTTTGTAACACCGGTTTGTCTGTTTTTCATTTCCCTTTGCCAAAAGCACAAAAAGATCATTTATCTCACTTGTCAACGCAGATAAAAACTTCATAAATTTTAAACTGCTACCCCAAGTCATGGAATAAAATCTCCTGTTACCCTGCCTGGGATGTAAATTCGCCCTTTGTCCAGTGTATTCAATATCCACTCCATGGCAGTTGAGAGGGGTGTTCACAATATTTGTGGCAGAGTTTATTACACTTGTTCTAGTTTACCAGTAGTCATTGTTTTTGTTTTTCCTTGGCAGTAATGGGATTTGAAGTCAGGGTCTTGTGCTTGCTGGGCATGTGCCTTACTGCTGAACCAGGATGCCTCCATACCTGTTTTGCTTTTAGATCCTTCCTCAGTTGTCCTTGCAGCTGGGACTATAGTATTCTTAAGAAAACCTTCTGAGACCTTCCTACCATAAATTATACATTTATTTAGCCAACTCACAGGATCTGATATTAAGTTCTAGGATGTGGAATCAAATAATGCTACTGTATCAAATAATACTACTGAAACAAATACTACTACTATAGCTCTCATTTTCAGGAATGTATAGCCCAGTGATCGACACATATGGGAACCTAGAAAAATGTGAGTAAAATGCAAGAAACACTTGACAAATGGCTAGCTCACCAACACCATGACTGGAAATACCATCTTTCAACCCATAGTCTCAGGAAGCTTCAGCTTTTGTCTCTTTTTCTGTCTCAGTTCTTGTAGCTCCCCTCTCTATCTGGCTCCTCCTTTAAATTTTAATATGCACATGCCTGCCCCAGGGTAGTGACTGTAAAGTATGGTTGTTTCTTTATTCACTTTAGTTCTTTAGTAAGGACTTTCCATATATGGATTTCACTCCCAGCATACCACCAAATGTATTCTGCTTGGAAAGATGATACCAATCAAGAGTGCCTTCCATTTCATAATACACAAACAATTTACTTCAGTCCACTCCTAACTGGACATCTTGGTTCTCTCTGGAACAATTGTTAATATTCTCTTTTTTGGAAAGTCTCCTTTTGGACTTCATGGAATGATTCTTTTTTTTTTTTTTTTTTTTGTGGGTCATGGGGCATGAATTCAGCCTGGGCGCTGACCCTGAGCTTTTCAGCTCAAGGCCACCACCCTACCCTTGAGCCAAGCCCCACTTACAGTTTTCTAGAGGTTAATTGGAGATAAAGAGTCTCCTTTTGTGCCCAGAGCTGGCTTTGAACCTTGAATCTCAGATCCCAGCCTCCTGAATAGCTAAGATTACAGGCATGAGCCTTTGATTCTTTTTTTTTTTTAATTAAAAGATTTTATTAACGCTGATTTTTTTTTGGTTGGTGTTGAGGCTTGAACTCTGGGCCTGAGCACTGACTCTGAGCTCTTCAGTTCAAGGCTACTACCCTATACCAGGAGCCACAGCACCACTGCCATTTTTCTAGTGGTTAATAGGAGATAAGAGTCTCACAGGCTTTAGTTCCCCGGGCTGGCTTTGAACTGTGATCCTCAGATCCTCCTGAGTAGCTAGGATTATAGGCATGAACCACTGCACCTAGTTAACCCTGATTTTTTCATGTCATATTTCAAATGTCAAGTAACAAATAAGTATTCAAGATGGGATCCCTATATGCAATCACATAAATTTAAGAACAAAATTAAAATTAAGCTGAGAGTTTGTGTGTCATAGATAGATATCAATCTACATATCATTATGTCTATAGAGTATATATCACATCATAGATTTTTATGTCTGTTATATTTATATCTCCAAAATCCTATCAATGACCTTGAATATCCAAGTACTTAGTCAATGGAATGATTCTTCATTCAGTGTGTGCTACAAACTATGGGTCTCCCTTGCACAACTAAACAAAATAAGAAAGAAAGAAAGAAAGAAAGGAGACTTATGCTATCCTTTCAAAGAAAAGTAAGGGCTAAGCAATTTCCAAGTACATAATTTCAATGCAGAATTTCATCAGAGTGGGAAGAATGTATAGCAAAGTCAGAATACTTGTAAAACACAGGTACATGAACAGAAAGAACTAAGGGAGTAAGTTTTTTCATTTTTTTTATTTTTATTGTCAGGGTAATATACAGAAGGGTTACAGTTACATTTACCAGGTAGTAGGTGCATTACTTTTCACACATTGATACCCCTTCTCATGGTTTTTGACCCCATTTCTTCCCCCACCCCCTCCATATCATCTTGTTTTCCCCCCTTCTCTTTCCTATTTCAAATAAACATATATACAAAATACCAGGTAACAAAATCAGATACAGTAACAATATGAGATTAACCAAAGGGCAAAGAAAAGAGAAATAACATAGTACATTAAGAACAACAATCACACAAAATAAAGTTCTTGTTTCCATATCCTAGAGATCCTTTCATTTAGTTTCATCCTATATGACCTTATGTATCTAGGTTTTGAGCTATTGTAATCCTCTGCTAGGAGAGCCCTAGATGTGTACTAATCATTACAAATGAGAAAACCACTGAACCTATGTTCCTTTGGGTCTGGTTTACTTCACTTAATATGATTTTTTCCATTTCCTTACAAATGGGGCAATGTCATTCTTTCTGATGGCAGCATAGAATTCCATCTACTGAGGGGCATCTGGGTTGGTTCCATATCTTCACTATGGTAAATAGTGCTGCAATAAACATAATTGTCCTAGTGGCTTTAGTATGTCCTTGTTTCTGGACATTTGGGTAAATGCCAAGGAATGGAATTGCTGGCTCACAAGGGAGCTCTATGTTTAGTTTTTTGAGGAATCACCATGCTGCTTTCCATGGTGGTTGAATGAGTTTACACTCCGAACAGTGTAGTAGCAATCCCTCCTGGTCACATCCCCACCAGCATCTGTTATTAGATTTCTTGAATATGGCCATTCTAACTGGAGTGAGGTGGAATTGCAAAGTTATTTTGATTTGCATGTCTTTTGTGGCCCGAGATGTCAAGCATGTCTTCATGTGTCTGTAGGCCATTTTTATTTCCTCTTCAGAGAAGTCTCTCTTTACGTCTTTAGTCCATCTTTTTTTAATATATTTTTATTGTTATTAATAGAAGGGTTACATTACATTCGCCAGATAGAAGGTGCATTAGTTCACATACATTGATACCCTTTCTCATGTCTTGGTCCCCATTTCCCTTCCCCCATCCCCACTCCTCATCTTGTTTTCCCCCCTTCCCTATCCAATTTGAAATAACCAAATACAAATATATCCAATATATCAGATAACAAAGTGAGATACTGTAACAACATGAGATAACCAAGGGACAGCAAAAGAGATGAGACATGACATCGTACATTAAGGCTTTAGTCCATCTTTTAATGGGATGGTTGTTTCTTTGAAGATTTATTTTGCAGTGATTAATTTTCTTTTTTAGCTATAGATATATTTTAGATATAAGGCCCATTGTCTGTTGTATGGCTAGTGAAGATCTTCTCCCATTCTGTGGGCTTTCTATTTAACTTGCTAGCTATGTCCTTTGCCATACAGAAGCTCTGAAGTTTAATGCAATCCCATTTGTCCAAACTTTGTTTAATTTGTTGTGTTTCTGGGTCTTGATTAAGAAAGTTTCAACCTGTGCCAAGTAGACCTAGTATATCTCCTATTCCTTTTTGTATTCTTCTTTTACCTCAAGGTCTATGATCCATTTGGAATTAATCCTGGTGCAGGGTGACATAGAAGGATCCTACTTTAGTTTTCTGCAGGTACTTAACCAATTCTGCCAGCACCTCTTGAAGAGGCTGTCTTTCCTCCATCCTATTTTTTTTTTGGCTCCCTTGTCAAAGATTAGGTGGCCATAGGTCTGCGGGCTGATTTTTGGGTCTTCAATTCTATTCCATTGATCCTTAGGCCCATTCTTGTATCAGTACCAAACTGTTATATTATAGCTCTGTAATAGAGTCTAAAGTTTAGTTTTGATATTCCTCCAAAGCTGTTTTTTCTGCTAATGACTGTTTTTCCTGTGCAGGCTCTTTTATTATTCCATATGAAATTTTGGATTGCCTCTTCTATTTCTTTAAAGAATGACATTGGAATATTGATGGGTATTGCATTGAATTTGTAGATAGCCCTTGGCAAGATTGCCATTTTCACAATGTTAATTCTTCCAATCCAGGCGCATGGGAGGTTTTTCACTTCCTCAGTTCTGCTTTAATTTCCTTTTTCAGGTTTTTAAAGCTTTCATCATAAAGGTCCTTTACATTCTTAATTCAGTTAATTCCTAAGTACTTTTTTTTAAGGCTATTGCAAAAGGAGTTGCTTTCCTGATTATTGCCTCGCTCCTTTCATTGTTGGCATGCTATGAAAGCAGTTGATTTTTAAGGGTGAATTTTATACCCTGCTACCTCACCAAAGTTTTGAATCAGCTCAAGCAGCTTGGGAGTGGGGTCTATATGGTTTTTTAAATACAGAATCATGTCATCTGCAAAGAGGGAAAGTTTCACTTCCTCTTTCCCTATTTGGATCCCCTTTATGCTTGCTTCTTGCCTTATTGCTCTGGCTAGGAATTCTAATACTATATTAAGGATGCCCACTCTCTCTACTCTTTATCTAATTTTTGATTTTAGAGGAAATGGCTTTGGCTTTTCACCATTAAGTATAATCCTATCTGTAGGTTTGTCATACACAGCTTTTATTATACTGAGGCATATTCCATGGATTCCTAGTTTCTCCAGAACTTTTAGCACAAAGATGTGTTGGATCTTATCAAATGCCTTTTCTGCATCTGTTGAGAATCATGTGATTCTTGTCTATTAGGTCTAGTTGGTCTATGCAGTTGTTCAATTCTGAGGTTTCTCTGTTGAATTTTTGCCTGGTTCATCTATCCAGAAGTGACAGTGGTGTCTTAAAGTTACTAACAATCATTGTGTTTGGATCTATGTGTGGTTTTAGTGTAAGTAAAGTTTGTCTGATGAAGTTGGGTACTCTGGCAATAGGTATGTAGATATTTAGGGTAATTATATCCTCTTCGAAGAAGAGATCCCTTTAGTAGTATGTAATGGCCTTCTTTGTCTCTTCTCACTAATTTTAGTTTGGAGTCTATTTTATCTGATGAAAATGGCAACTCTAGCCTGTTTATGGGGACCATTAGCCTCTCACTCTCAAAATGTGTGTTTGGGCAAGATGTGTCTCTTGAAGACCACAGAAAATAGGATCTTGCTTTTTGATACAACTAGACAGTCTATGCCATTTAATTGGAGAGCTAAGCCCATTGATATAGAGGGTTAGAATTGAAAAGTATTTACTAGTTCCTGACATTTTTTTATTTCATTAGGGCTTGTGACTTGTGAATTCTTGTTGTAATTAGCTGGTATGACTTTTAGATGCCATTTCTCTGTCAGTAACATGTTTGTGTTGAGTTTCAATGTGTAGAACATCTTTGAGAATTTTCTGTAATGCTGGTTTGGTCATTACATACTGTTTCAACTTTTCCTTGGTATGAAAGGTTTTTAAGATTCCCTCAGCTATGAATGAGAGCATAGCTGGGTACAGTATTCTTAGTTGGTAGTCATTTTCTTTAGGGCATGACATACAGCATTCCAAGCTCTTTTTGCTTGCATGGTGTCTACTGAGAAATCTGTGGTTATTCTGATTGGTTTTCCTTTGTAGGTGATCATTCTCTTCTCCCTGACCAAGGATCTTTTCCTTGATCTGTATTGATCCTGTATGAATATAATGTGGCAGTGGGATGTCCTTTTATGGTCAGGTCTGTTTGGGGCACTAAAAGCTTCTTGTATTTGGATGGGCCTGTCCTTCTGGATACTTGGGTCTCTGAGATGATTCCCTGATGTATATTTCCAATTCCATTAACATCCTTATCCAGGCCTTCTTTAGTACTGATTAGCCTTAAATTAGACTTCCTAATTGTATCTTGGAGTTCCTGAAAAGATCTGTCATATTTCTTAGACTTGGTTTGAATTGTTTTCAGTCTTTCTCTATAAATTCTAGGTTATCTTTTTTCCCATATATTTTTATTGTAATTAATAGAAGGGTTATATTACATTCGCCAGATGGAAGGTGAATTACTTCACATACATTGATACCCTTTCTCATGTCTTGGTCCCCATTTCCCTCCCTCCCACCCCCACCTTCATCTTGTTTTCCCCCCTTTCCTATCTAATTCTAGGTTATCTTCAACTCCAGAGATTCTCTCTTCTTCATTGTCTATCCTGCTATCAATACTTTCTATTTTGTTCTTCCTCTCCCTTCCTTCTAGTTGGTTATTTTTGATGTCTTGTATCTCTTGTTTTAGAACTTGTATGGACTTCTATACCTCCTTGATTTTTATTTGAGTGCTCTCTTTGAAGTCCTTTAGCTCAGAGGCTTTACTCTCATTGGATTTTTGTTGGAATTCATTCAGCTTTCTGTTTGTGGATTCTATGAATTTCTCCATTAGTCTTTGATTGCCTTCCCCACATTCACATATATCCTTCTTTATGCTTTCAATCTTTTTTATTGATCATGTTTACCAGTTGGCATTTGTAGAGCATTTAGAGGACTCCCTCTAGGTTTCCCATTGACTGCTCTGTTGCCCATTTAATTTGAGTGGGAGATGCTATTCCTTGATTTGTCATTTTTCTTGAGTTTCTTGTTCTGCCCATTTAAAAATGGGAGCAAGAATAATACCACACAAAATTACAATTTTAAGATAATAACCGATCTAGGGCTCTATAGCTGCCCAGACTATAAAGGTTCATAATTTTAGACTGGTATTTTCATTCTCTCTCTCTCTCTCTCCCCTTTGGTACACCATCACTGAACACAGTTTTATGACCAAAAAAAACCCACTGTCCAATCACTATGATATTTGAATCACCCTTTACCTACAGTATAATTGAACAAATACATATACAGCCTGGGTCAATAACAATCAACTGTAGATCCATGCATTATAGAAATTGAAGAAGGAACAAAGGACCAGAGATGGAAAGATATTATGAAAGACAAGAGGGGGAAATAAGAGAAGAGTAATGTAGGAATGTAAGAATAATATAGTAATGAAGGAAAGGAAGAGAGTGAAGATAAATGTGACCTAAAGTGATAGGAAGGGAAAATAAATGAATAAAAAATTTTTAAATTAAATTAAAAAAATAAAAAGATTAGAAAGAATATATAAGAGAAAAATACATATAAAAAGGTCAATGATAAAAAAAGACACCTCACAATTATGAGTTCTTAAACAAGAATTTTGTTACAACTTTTCACCTTGTTATCTGATATATTTTATATGTGCTTAATTGGTTATTTGAAATTGGATAGGGAAGGGGGGAAATCAAGATAAACAGGGGGAGGGTGGGAGGAAAATGGGGACCATGTCATGAGAAAGAGTATTAATGTTTGTGAAGTTATGCACCTTCTATCTGGTGAATATAATGTAACCCTTCTATTAATCACAACAAAAAATTTTTTTAAAAAAAACTACAAGATTGGGCTGGGAGTTTGGCCTAGTGGTAGAGTGCTTGCCTAGCATGCATGAAGTCCTGGGTTCGATCCCTTGGTACCACATACATAAAGAAAAGCTGGAAGTGGTGCTGAGGCTCAAGTGGTAGAGCTCTAGCCTTGAGAAAGTCCAAGGACAGTGCTCAGGCCCTGAGCGCAAGCCCAAGACTGGCAAAAAAAAAAAAAAAAAAAAAAACTAAAAGATTAAAAAGCAGGGGTCTGGGGTTGGGAGTTTGGCCTAGTGGTAGAGTGTTTGCCTAGCATGCACGAAGACCTGGGTTCAATTCCTCGGTATCACATATATAGAAAAAAGCCGGAAGTGGTGCTGAGGCTCAAGTTGTAGAGCTCTAGCCTTGAGAGAAAAAGTCTGACAGTGCTCAGGCCCTGAGCTCAAGCCCAGGACTGGCAAAAAAAAAAAAAAAAAAGCATGGGACCAAGTCAATAAAAATATAATTTGAAGCAAGTCTGCACACAATGAAGGAGAACTACTATTAATTGTTGTTACTATGTTTTGAGGAATGACCACAATGACAGAAGAAAGAAAAAAAGGGAAAAAAAACACCAAGACATGTGAAAGGGTATCAATATACATGAATTAATGCACCTTCTATCTGGCAAATGTCATTAATAGAAGGGTTACATGATAATAAAAAATATATGAAAAAAAGGGGAAAAATGATGGAGAAAAAAATGGCCAAAAAAAAGAATAAGTAACTATAACAAGTAACAATATAGCTATAAACTTTCCGCTATAATGCTAAAACTGGTATCTCAGTGAGAGCTCAGAAAGACTCACCCTGAACCTCTGCCATCTTCCCAGAATCCTCCCAGGAGGTAGGTTTTAAGAGAACTATTGTTATTCTGAAACATTAAAAAAAAAGAAGAAGAAGAATTTATGGTGTGGCAACACCCAACAATTCTGCCAAGAAGGATAGTTCATATCTTGAGAAAATATTTGTTATATTGGGGAAGTTTGTGTTGGCATTATTTTAGCTAAGTAAGTATATAGCCAGGTAGAAAGAAACAATGGCTTCTACGATGAGACATTTCAGGTTAGCTCCTTCCCATTTAATGAATCATAGTTTCATGCAAATACAAATTTAATGTTTTGTTTTGTTTTTGCCGGACCTAGGGCTTGAACTCATGGCCTGAGCACTGTCTTTGGGCTTTCTCAAGGCTAGAGCTCTACCACTTGAGCCACAGCACCACTTCTGGCCTTTTTCTATATGTGGTACCAAGGAATCAAACCCCGGTCTTCGTGCATTCTAGGCAAGTACTCTACCACTAGGCCATGCTCTCGGCCTCTGAATTTAATCTTAAAAAGAAATCAATCAAAAATATTTTGAATTGTTGAGAACTAGCTCTGAAAGGGACCTTATAATATCCTGTCACATCTCCCATTCCCTCTCACATATTGTATAATATAGCAAGTTGAGGCTCCAAGATGTTAAATCATTTTCTTGTTTGAATGACTTTTTTTTCTTTTTTCTTTTTTTGCCAGTCCTGGGGCTTGAACTTAGGGCCTGAGCACTGTCCCTGGGCTTTCTCAAGGCTAGCATTCTACCAATTGAGCCACAACACCACTTCTGGCTTTTTCTGTGTATGTGGTACCGAGGAATCGAACCCAGGGCTTTGTGCATGCTAGGCAAGCACTCTACCACTAGGCCACACTCCTGGTCTACGTGTTCTTTATCAGCACATTTTCTAATAGAAGCCATTGCTATGTTTAAATTCTTTGTGCTTTTTGACTGCATAAACTCCAAAGAGACTGCTCCAACCCATTAAGGAAGAAAGATCTCTGGAAACCTTTACCTTTTTCCATCTCCAGTTTGGATTCACTTCCACAGTACATTCATTTTTCCTTTTTTTAAAAATGACATTAGTTAAAAAATGTGGGATTGGAGCTTCTATATGGCAAAGGACATAGCTAGCAAATTAACTAGAAAGCCTACAGAATAGGAGAAGGTCTTCACTAACCATATAATGGACAAAGACCTAATATCTAAAATCAAAAGCTCAAAAAATTGAATCCCTCCAAAACTAATCTTCAAAGAAACAACCATCCCATTAAAAGATGGGCCAAAGACTTAAACAGAGTCTTCTCTGAAGAAGAAATAAGAATGGCCTATAGACACATGAAATGCTCGACATCTCTGGTCATAAGAGAAATGCAAATCAAAACAACTCTAAGATTCCATCTCACTCCAATTAGAATGGCCAGGATCAACCTCACTCCAATCAGAATGGTCAGGATCAAGAAATCTAATAACAGATGCTGGAGGGGATGTGGCCAGGAGGGATCGCTACTACAATGTTGATGGAAGTGCAAACTTGTCCAACCACTATGGAAAGCAGTATGGCAGTTCCTCAAAAGGCTAAACATAGAGCTCCCCTATGACCCAGCAATCCCACTATGTGGCATTTACCCAAATGTCCAGAAACAAGGATTTACTAAAGCCACTAGCACAATTGTGTTTATTGCAGCACTATTTACCATAGCAAAAATATGGAACCAACCCAGATGTCCCTCAGTCAGTGAGTGGATCAACAAGATGTGGTATTTTTATACACAACAGAATTCTATGCTGCTGTCAGAACAATATTGCTCCATTTGTAAGGAAATGGAAAGACTTAGAAAAAATCATATTAAGGAACATAGGATCAATGGTTTCCCTCATTTGTTATAATCAGTAAACACCTTGGGCTTTCCTAGCAGAGATCTACAATAGAACAAAATCTAGATACATAAGGCCATATAGTATGACGCTAAATGTATGGTCCTCCAGGATATAGAAACAAAAGCCATGTAATGAGTGATTGTTGTCCATAATGTACTGTCTTACTTCTCATCTCTCTTGCCATCCCTTGGTTATCTCATATTGTTACAATATTTTACCTTGTTATCTGATACATTTTATATATGCTTAATTGGTTATTTGAAGTGGGAGAGGGAAGGGGGGAAATCAAGTTGTGCAGGTAGAGGGTGGTAGGGAAATGGGGACCATGACATGAGAAAGGGTATCAATATTTGTGAAGTAATGTACCTCCTATCTGATGAATATAATGTAACCCTTCTATTAATTACAATAAAAATGTATGAAAAAAATGTGGGATTGGAATTTAAAGCCCTACCAGTCTGACTTTCAAGGTATCTGTGCTTAACCAGAAGTGTACCCAATATTCTAAAACAAAACTTTTCTCACTTTTAATTGTATTTTTGTTATCTTTGAGTAGTTTTACAAAGGAGTTACCATTAAATAACTCAGTTTATGTATACAGTGCAGCTAGATTGATGTCACTCTTCATCATTCTCCCCCATTCTTTCCAATCCAACCCCTCCCCTTGATTTTCTTAATTTTACAGGATGTGCATTGAATACTATGACTGCATACTCAGCTCTTCTTATGTTTATTTTGTCAAAACTTTCATAAGATAAGATATATTCTGCAGAAATCCTAAATTCAGGACATCTAGTGTGCCAGATAGCATATTTTGCATAGAAGAAGTCTTTGGGTCCTGTCATCACATACTGGAAAGGCTTAGGAGATGAAACAGAGTAGCTGAAGAACTTTGAATAACTCCTCAAGATGCTATTCTGTTCTATAGCAGTATTAGGCTTGCTCTTGTCTGTGGGTTTTGGGCAAATCAGTCCTCTTGCTCACATAGTATATTTGGGGAAATTCTTCTGCTTAAAAGAACTTACTGCCAGGCGCAGGGGCTCACGCCTATAATCCTAGCTACTCAGGAGGCTGAGATCTGAGGATCAAGGTTCAAAGCCAGCCCTGGGTATAAAAGGACCTGAGACTCTTATCTCCAATTACTCATCAGAAAACCAGAAGTGGCACTGTGGCTCAAGGTGTAGAATGGTAGCCTTGAGCTGAAGAGCTCAGGGACAATGCCCAGGTCCACAGTTCAAGCACCATAAGTAACCAAAACAAGATTTACTAAAGATGATCCATACTTCCAAATAATTAAAAGTAAGATTTAGCCACATGCTAGTGGCTTACGCCTGTAATACTAGCTACTTAAAAGGTTAAAATCTGAGGTGCATGGTTCAAAGTCAGCCCAAACAGGATTGTCCTTGAGGCTCTTATATACAACTAACCACCAAAAAAGCTAGAAATGAACCTATAATCCTAGCTACTCAGGAGGTTGAAATCTGAGGATCACAGTTCAAAGCCAGCTCAGGCACGAAAGTCTGTGAGATTTTATCTCCAATTAACCACCAGAAAACTGGAAGTGGCACTGTGGCTCAAAGTAGTAGATGGTAGCCTTGAGCTAAAGAGCTTATGAACCATGCCCAGGCCCTGAATTCCTCTCACAACTGACCAGAAAAGAAAAAAAAAAAAAAAAAGCTAGAAGTGTTCTACCACTCAAGTGGTAGAACATTAACCTTCAGCAAAAAAGCTAAAAGACAGTGCCCAGGCCCTGAGTTCAATCCTCAAAACTGGCATACATACACACACACACACACACACACACACACACACACACACACTCCAAAGATTCAAATGGATAAATGTACATTGGTGTACATAGAGCCGCATGCACGTCAGCCAAAAGGAAGAAACATCTCAAGTTTCTGTTAATTGTGGAATGAATAAACCCAGCATATTATGTATATACAAACAATAGAATATCATTCAGCCACAAAAAGGAATAAAATTTCTCGACATGGATGGATCTTAAAAAATATGAATTAAATCAGTAAGACACAAAAGGACATAATTCCCTTTACATGAAGTACTTCAATAAGTAAATGAGAACAGGAAGCAAAATAGGTGTTACTAAGGGCTGGAGGTAAGGGTAAATGGAAATTGACTAAGTAATGTATACACAGGTTCTGTTTGAGACAACAAAGAGGTTTTGGAATGAGATCAACGAAATGGTTATAGAACCTTCCAAATGAAGCAGGATAACTTATGGAAACTGAGGCCTGCTGAGGGCTACTCAGAAATATGGTATTTAGAAACATAGAAGTGCCATCTTTGTTTCAAAGAGAGACAATAGGATGCATTCCTTCCTGAGGGATACATTCCTCATCCCAAGAATCAACACTTGTCTGACCAGATGTGTGCCTTCCTGAGAAAAATGCTTCCCCCAAACTTGAGCTGCCTCTTGTCCAAAATGCAGGCAACAGGGTTCTTTCCTTATCTCAAGGATAAGAATATGTTTTATGGCAGGATGCATTCTCACCTAGAAACTGGAAAAGCAACACCAGGTGTGGTAAGATCAAAAGACAAAACACCTAGCTTTGTATAACTTTAACAACAGACCCCCTGCCTTTACCCTATAAATAACCCATCAGCCCCAGAAGCTGTGCCTCTCTCCTGTTGTCTCCTTGTGTATGTGTCTGTCTCCCTGTGTGTGTGTGTGTGTGTTAGCACATGTGCATGCAAGCATGCCTATTTGTCACTCTGTACCTCTCTCTATCTCCCTATGAGAGCACACACAATCTGTTTGAGTGGGTTCCTGCCTTGGTATGCTTTTTGTCTGCCTCTTTATTGACTTAATAAAGCTCTGCCAAGTTTTTGTACCATTGTGACTTGTCCAGAAATTCTTATTCTATGATCGAAATCAAGGACCCTCTGTTGGGAGACACAAATAGATTTTAGACAGTTAAAGTTGTATAAAGCTGTGTATATTTTATCATAAAAAATTCACTGAACCAGTTTCATCCAAGATGGAATGGTCTCATTTCACCAAGATGCTTCTTACAACTAAAAATCAGATAAAACCAATAGATCAAGACAGATTTCTGAACATGGCCCACTAACTTACAGGAAAGTACAAAAACAGAAACAAGCAATAAGAAACAAAAACAAAACCAGAGTGATAAATATATCATATTTACAATTTCCTGAAGTGTCAAAGATCTAACTTGAAAGACAGGAACCTACAGGAATGACCAAAATAAAGTTAAGATCCAATAATGTGCTTGCTAAGAAATTCATTGGTTGTAAACATAGAATGGTTGAAAGTAAAAGGATGAAAAAAGACAACCTGTGTTACATTGATTTTTTTTTAAAGAGCAAAACAATGTTTTTCTTTTGGCTATATACTCAGTTATGGAATGGCTGAATCATAATTTTTTGAGGAAACGCCAAACTTTTTCAGTGGCTGTACTAGTCATTCTCGAGTAGTTAAGAGTTCCTTTTTGGGCTGTGAATGTGGCCTAGTAGTAGAGTGCTTGCCTAGCATGAATAAGGCCTTGGGTTTGATTCCTTGGTAACACATACACAGGAAAAGCTGGAAGTGGTGCTGTGGCTCAAGTGGTAGAGCACTAGCCTTGAGAAAACGAAAGGACATTGCCCAGGCCCTAAGTTCAAGCTCCATGATTAGCAAAAAAAAAAATTTTTTTTCTTTTTTTTTAAATTGTAATTAATAAAAGGGTTACATGATATTTGCCAGATAGAAGGTGCATTAATTCACATACATTGATACCCTTTCACATGTCCTGGTACCCATTACCCTCCCCCCATCCCCCCACCCACCTTGGTTTTCCTCCCTTCCCTATCCAATTTCAAATAACCAAATACAAATAAATTCAATATATCAGATAACAAAGTGAGATACTGTAACAATATGAGGTACCCAAGGGACAGCAAAGGAGATGAGAGATAACAGAGTACATTAAGGACAAAAATCATTCCTTATATGGCTTTTGTTTCAATACCCTGGAGGTCCTTTCAATTAGCTTCATACTAGATGGCCTTATGTATCAAGATTTTGCTCTATTGCAGATCTCTGTTAGTAGAGCCCAAGGTTTCTACTGATTATGACAAATGAGGGAAACCATTGAGCCTAAGTTCCTTTGAGTCTGGCTTACTTCACTTAATATGATTTTTTCTAAGTCTTTCCATTTCCTAACAAATGGGGCAATGTCATTCTTTCTGACAGCAGCATAGAATTCCATTGTGTACAAATACCACAACTTGTTGATCCACTCATCAACTGAGGGACATCTAGGTTGGTTCCATATCTTTGCTATGGTGAATAGTGCTGCAATGAACATTGTTGTGCTAGTGGATTTAGTATGCCCTTGTTTCTGGATGGTTGGGTGAATGCCAAGTAGTGGAATTGCTGGGTCATAGGGGAGTTCTATGTTTAGCCTTTTGAGGACCTGCCATACTGCTTTCCATAGTGGTTGAACGAGTTTGCACTCCCACCAACAGTGTAGTAGTAATCCCTCCTGGCCACATCCCCTCCAGCATCTGTTATTATTCGTTTTCCTGATCCTGGCCATTCTAACTGGAGTGAGGTGGAATCTTAGAGTTGTTTTGATTTGCATTTCTTTTATGACCAGAGATGTTGAGCATTTCTTCATGTATCTATAGGCCATTTTTGTTTCTTCTTCAGAGAAGACTCTCTAAGTCTTTGGCCCATTTTTTAATGGGATGGTTGTTACTTTGGAGATTACTTTTGGAGTGATTCAATTTTTTGAGCTGTTGATATATTTTAGATATGAGGCCTTTGTCCGTTGTATGGTTGGTGAAGATCTTCTCCCACTCTGTAGGCTTCCTAATTAATTTACTAGCTATGTCCTTTGCCATACAAAAGCTCTGCAGTTTAATGCAGTCCCACTTCTCCAGCCTTTCTCTGATTTGTTGTGATTCTTGGTCCTTATTAAGAAAGTTTCGACCTGTGCCAAGGAGGCCTAGTGTATCTCCTATTCCTTCTTGTAAAGTTTTCAGTGTGTCAGCTTTTACCTCCAGGTCTTTGATCCATTTAGAGTTAATTCTAGTGCAGGGTGACAAAGAAGGATCCAACTTTAGTTTTCTGCAGGTGCTTAACCAGTTCTGCCAGCACAACTTGTTGAAGAGGCTGTCTTTCTTCTATTCTATTTTTTGGCTCCCTTGTCAAAGATTAGGTGGCCATAGGTCTGTGGTTTAATATCTGGGTCCTCAGTTCTATTCCATTGGTCTTCAGGCCTGTTCTTGTGCCAGTACCAAGCTGTTTTGATAATTATAGCCCTGTAATAGAGTCTTAAGTTTGAAATTGAAATTCCTCCTGTACTGTTCTTTCTGCTAAGAAGTGTTTTTGCTATACAGGGTCTTTTATTATTCCATATGAAATTTTGAATTGCCTCTTCTATTTCTTTAAAGAATGCCATTGGGATATTGATGGGTATTGCATTGAATTTGTAGATAGCTCTTGGCAAGATTGTCATTTTCACAATGTTGATTCTTCCAATCCAGGAGCATGGGAGGTTTTTCCATTTCCTTAGTTCTGCTTTAATTTCCTTTTTTAGGGTTTTAAAGTTTTCATCAAAAAGGTCCTTTACATTCTTAGTTAAGCTAATTCCTAGGTACTTTATTTTCTTTGAGGCTATTGTGAAAGGAGTTTCTTTCCTGATTATTGCCTTGTTCCTCTCACTGTTGGCGTAAAGGAAGGCAGTTGATTTTTGAGGGTTAATTTTATAGCCTGCTACCCTTCCAAAATTTTGAATCAGCTCAAGGAGCTTGGGAGTACAGTCTATAGGAATCTTTAAATACAGAATCATGTCATCTGCAAAGAGGGAAAGTTTTACTTCCTCTTTCCCTGCTTGGATCCCCTTTATGCTTGCTTCTTGCCTCATTGCACTGGCTAGGAATTCTAATACTATGTTAAAGAGTAGTGGAGAGAGTGGCCATCCTTGTCTCATTCCTGATTTTAGAGGGAATGGCTTTAGATTTTCACCATTAAGTGTAATACTAGCT
The DNA here is from genome assembly GCF_031878675.1 of Megascapheus bottae. NCBI lineage: Eukaryota > Metazoa > Chordata > Mammalia > Rodentia > Geomyidae > Megascapheus > Megascapheus bottae. Next base: position 17,558,325 of record NC_143530.1, on the reverse strand, counting down.
GTGGGTTTGTCATACACAGCCTTTATTACATTGAGGAATGTTCCATGGATTCCTAGTTTCTCCAGAGCTTTTAACATAAAGGGGTGTTGGATCTTGTCAAATGCCTTTTACGCATCTATTGAGACAGTCATGTGATTTTTGTCCTTGCTTCTGTTAATGTGTTGAGTTATATTAATTGAGGGGCCAGGAGTTTGGCCTAGTGGTTAAAGTGCTTGTTTAGCGTGCATGAAGACCCGGGTTTGATTCCTCGGTACCACATACATAGAAAAAAGCCGGAAGTGGTGCTCAGGCCCTGAGCTCAAGCCCAGGACTGGCAAAAAAAAAAAAAAGAATTATATTAATTGATTTGCCAAAAAAAAATTTTTTTAAGTTCCCTTTTTTGTACCCTCTCCAGCACTTGTTATTGTCTTCAGCTTTGTTGAATAGCCATTCCAACTGGAGTTAGATAATGTCTCATTGTGGTTTGATTTGCATTTCCCTGAGGATTAGCGGCACCAAGTATATTTTTCATGTACTTATTAACCATTTATCTATCTACTGTTGAAAAATCTATTTGGATCATTTTCCCATTTTGCTGGATTATTTTTTGTTGAAATTTGAGTTCTTCATATATTTTAAATATCAATTCTTTGTTAGATAAATAGTTGGCAGGTACTTTCTCTCATTTTCTAAATTGTCTCTTAGCTCTGTTATTGCCTTTGCTGTATAGAAGCTTTAAAGATTCATACATTCCCATTTCTCAACTTTGCCTTTGGTTGCTTGCTTTTAGGGTCATATCAAACAACATCCTGAATTGTTTCCCTATGTTTGCTTCTAACTACCTCATAGTTTCAGCTCTTTATCCATTTTGAATTGATTATATGGGAATGGGTAGAGTCTAATGGGTAGAGTTTAATTGCTCTGATAAAATCACTACACTTTCATATGCATGCACTGAAATACTGTACTATGCCCCCACATACATGTGCATTTATTATATTCAATTTTTAACTTAATGTGCAATTAATTATATATAATTATATGATATAAACATGTAAAAATAATTTTTTAAAAAATTGACTATGATTACATATTTAATAAGATCAAGTTTGTGGGCTGGGAGTTTGGCCTAGTGGTAGAGTGCTTGCTTAGCATACACAAAGACCCGGGTACCACATACATAGAAAAAGCCAGAAATGGTGTTGTGGCTCAAGTGGTAGAGCTCTAGCCTTGAGAAAACCCAAGAACAGTGCTCAGCCCTAAATTTTTACAATACTGGGGGAAAAAAAGACTTGCTTATGTTAGTACCAAAGCAGTTAGGAAACATTCATTTGACACAAACTATAAAGTGCTCATTCATGGGTAGAACAAAGTAAGTATTAAAGATTACATGAACTCCTAAGGCTATTTTCTAAACAAGCCAACTTCAATAAAACACATTCTCTTATTTACTTTCCTTCTTCATAAAACACCAGTGTCCTCTTCCTGTAAGTCATAAAGACAGTAGTTGAGTTAAGGTTAGAAACATTCTTGTGTGTATTAGAGATGGAGTTCATAACTGGCTACAGGAAATTGAGAGAACAGACCTGTTCCATTGTCTGTGGAGTGAGGGACATGAGAGGCAGACAAATTGCAAAGTTCCTAAGCAAAGAATTTTTGTTAGTGCTCCAGCTTCTGATGTCCCAAGAAACAGCAGCTTGAGGTCTCTTATTTCCTCTTCTCTGTTAAGTTGAAAGACAGAGATATCCATAACCGGAATCTGAGGCAGAGTCTAGCATTTGAATAGGATGTATCAGGTTTAGAAACTTCCTTATCCCTTCCTCCTCATTTATGCCATAAAAGACAATGTCCCTGGGTAGTATCTGCCTTCCTTATGGCACTTTATGAACATGCAATTCTATATGCAGACTTTTAATTTAATGGGACAAACAATGCATAAAGTATGAATTCCATTTCTCAGATCAGAAACGAAATGGGGAACATGATATTGACTAAAATCTTGACAAGTGGTACTTAAAAAGAAACTCCGATATCCTTCTTGAATGCTAATGTTTTTGCATCCAGGGTTTGCGATTGGAGGTCAACGTCTTCCTAACTACTGAGAAAGCATAAAGAGAAGTATTCTACCATTTTGTGTGGTCCACCCCATGTAGGGTAAGCAATTTTGAAGGTCATAATAAGAATGAAGGGAAATTCTCACTTTCTTTTTTGTAAAGGTGATATACAAAGTAAGATAATGAGTACATTTTGTTTTGAACAGGCTTACCCCCTCCCTCATTTTATCCCTCTCTCCCTCTGCCCCCGGACTCCTCTCCTCCCCAAGTTGTAAAGTTCATTTCCAGCAAATGAAGGGAAATTCACTTCCATGGTGACTACAAAAGACAAGGGGGTTTGTGGGTAGTAGCAAGAATGAGTCTCTAGACTGTGGAGATAGATGTGTTCTCCTTCTAGGATGTCAGGAATTCCAATCTCATACTACATTCATATGATGATAAATATTTAGCCAAATAGCTTCCTCTTTGGGAATTAAGAAGAAAGAATTCATGAAAATTAAAGAGAACGGCAGATTGTATTTGCCCAACATGGTCATGCTGATATATTTTTCCCTTCAAATAAGTTTCTTACACTGTAACTGAAAGTCTCCCTCTTGGGTAACAGTCTGTAGTTTCCTTCTCCTTGTATCTGGGTGGGAGCCTGTAATTGTCTTCATTGGCTGACTGGCACAGAAATGATATTCTGTGAATTCTGAAGCTGGATCTAAAAAGACATAGATTCTACTTGACCCTTTCTCCATTGACTTGTCTTTGGAAACCAGGCACCACATTACGAGGAAGTCTGGGGCCTGTGAAGGAACCACAAGTATCTGGCAATAACTCCAGCTTAGGGCTCAGGGCCAGTAACCTCAGACATGTGAGGGAGTAAAGTTCCTCATTTCATCCCACCAGCTGGAGTCTTCCAGCTGTCACCCAGAGGACACACAGTAGAAATCAGGTACTCCTGCTGTGCCTTGCCTTTTTATTGGCCCCAGTCTCTGTGATTATAATCCATGGTTGCTTTTATTAGTGGAAAAAAATCTTACTCAGTTAATAATTTAGATTCCTATTAGCACAAAATGGGGATGTTACAGATATTATTGTGCTAGAGGATCACAGACATACACCATGAACACTATAGAGGACAATTATAATCTAGGGTCTGTTGGAGCAAGACTTAGCAGAGAAATGTACAGCATACAGAGTGGCTCAAACTCTTGCCATTCTATAGGTTGGCCTAGACAAAGTTGGCCTGTATGTACCATGGCCAGCATCAGAAAAGGCATCTGGTTTCTATGAGCAGATGGAACACAGTGAATAGCATTGCAAGACAAAGGACTTGCGCTCCCCCTGTGTCACGCATAAGCTGAAGTGGCCTTAGGTAGGTCTGTGGAATACTTTGGCTAAGTAATGAGAACTGTACCAAGGCATCTCTGAGCTCACAAGCAGAAAAAAAGAAGGCACAGTGAGTACCCAAGTCTGTAAGAAGAGTCAGAGTCTGTGCATCAAAGCTGTGTATCTGTTCAAGTATCATAAATAGGACTCAAGAACACATTTCTGTTCATTTGCATGTTTGGAGTACATTATAAGTACTCCTACATGTAATTATTTTGCGTAACACATCTAGTTCATTAATGCTGTAAAATAGCTACCCTTGCTGGTCATACCTTTTTCCATCCTGAAGTAGAATGCTCATATTTGAAAGTCAAGAATATTAGGCTTAGCAAAATAAAAAAAATGATAAAAATAAAATTGTCAAACTCATGGATCTCTAGATACTCATGCAGTTGTTGGAGAGGTTCACAAAGGGTCCATAGCTATGTGCATATTAAGTAATATTATCAAAATAAACTCCAAAAATGGGTATGAAAGGTTACCTTTTCTTTATTGCCGTTTTAGTTTTCTGTCAAACTCCAGTTCTTTGAGTCTAGCTTTCCTTATTTACGAAAACTTTCCTCATTTACAAAATGATCACAACACCTACCTCTGAGAACTGCTGTGATGAGAAACAAAATATGCAAAATTGAGTGTTAGTTTAGAATTTGCATGGCAAATTCATTCACTGAACTTTAGAGTCCCTTTCAGTGTGTGAGATAAGAGGCTAGGGGTGAAGGAGAGGATAAGAGGAAAATGCCAAACATCAAAAACACAGCCATAATCAAGAGTAGAAAATTGTGAGTGGCAAATGCCAAGCCTGAATGCTAGCCATGAGTTTTAAGAAATGATAGTTACAGTTTGGAAGGCTCTGGTCTTACTAAGCCATGAAGCACATACATTGTATTTTATCATCACAACAAAATTCTCTTCAAGTCAGACAGACTTCCTGAATAATTCCCATCCAGCTCCATTTTCTCAATGCCACTCTTCATGGTGCTTTTATACTTTCTTGGCGAGGAGTATATGTGAATGTTTGCCAATTTGTCACAAGCCCCAGGCCTTGAAATGACAGTCTATTCTCACAGTTCTAGAAGCTAGAAGTATGAGAATGATGTGTGGACAGGATAAGTTCCTTCCTAAAGTTTTATAGAACTTCCTCGTGTTTTGCTGGTTCAGGTAACTGATGTTGGTCTCAGTTATCCAACAGTCTCATAGCTGATAGATGGCTTAGTATTTCAGTCAGTGTCTACCTCCATCATTATGTAGTATTTTCCTGTTTCTCTTCTTCTGTCTATTATTTCCTAAGAAAAGCCATTGGATTTAAGGTTCATCAAGGGCCAGGAGTATGGCCCAGTGGTAGGTAGGGTGCTTGCTTGCCTAGCATGCAGGAAGCCTGGGGTTGGATTCCTCAGTATCACATACACAGTAAAAGCCAGAAGTGGTGCTATGGCTCAAATGGTAGAGGTCTAGCCTTGACAAAGCTCAAGAATAGGGCCCAGTCCCTGAGTTCAAGCCCTAGAACTGGCAAAATAAAACCATGCAAAACAAGAAAACGAGGCTTATCAAGATATATAAGCTAGGTTTGGCTCATCTTAGGATCCTTAATCTAAATAAAGTCATCTCCAGTGTAGATGTAATACTTCTTGATACATTTACATCTCTGCGTTGTTCTTAAAGACAGCGTTTTCATGTCTGGCCAGAATCATAAGAAAAGTCAATGCACTGTTAAGGAGCTAAAGAGTTGTTACACTGGGAACTGAGTCAAATCCCCCAGTGACAGCCTCTAACCAAGAGGACATAGAGGCTCATGGATGCAATGGACTCCATATACAACCCAAAGGCCTCCCCAGCTCAGAAGGAACTGCAATGCATGCATTCATCTATTTTGCCTTATAATTTTTAATTAACTTGCATTAACTGAATCTATTAATGTGGTTCTGAATGATATTTTCATACCTGCCTACAGGCTGAACTGACCAGATCCGTTCTGTCTTTGTCTATCCTTCCACTTATCCTTCCCAGCCTCCATCCACTACTAGTCTTCATTTAGATTCACTTTTTTTTTAAGCTTCTACATATGAGAGAACACACAACATTTGTCTTTCTGAATCTGGCTTATTTCACTTAAAATAATGTCCTCTAGCTTGCTGCTGGTGGCTCATTTCCTTTAGGATTGTGCCCAGAAACAAATCTATTTCTAGGGGCTTTTTTTCCAAAGGCACTCTCTCGTGTGTGTGTGTGTGTGTGTGTGTGTGTGTGTGTGTGTGTGTGTGTAGTGATGAAGGTAAAATTGAAGCCCTCACACATGCTAGACAAGTGTTCTACCTCTGAGCTATATCTTCTCCTTGTTAATTTTCTTTAAAAAAAAATAGCCATTCTACATTCACAGGGAAGTAGATAAATCTAGAGTGAATCATGTTGAGTGAGACAAATCAAGACCAAAGGAACAAAAGGCATATGGTATCCTTAATATGTGTCTATTAGATCCAAACAGTATAAGAGTGAGGACTCAATATTTGTGTACCCAATGCTATGGACATGGTATTGGAGATATAAATACAATTACATAGACATAAAAATTTATGACTCTATAGACATAATGTTTTATCACATAGATTAGTATGTATCTATGACATACAAACCCTCAGGCTAATTTTAATTATGTTCTAAAATCTAAGTAACAGTAATTATATATAGAGATTCCCTTCCTGAATACTTGCTTGTTAAACTTGTCATTTGAAATATGATGTAAAAATCAATGTTAATAAGTTCTTTATTTTAAAAAAGTAGCCATTCTAACTGGGTAAATTGCTATGTCATAATTTTTATTTGCCCTCCCTGATGAGTAATGACACTTTATACATTTTTGACTATTTGTATTTCTTTTTTAGAAAATTGTCTATTCAAATCATTTGTCCATTTTTAATTAAATTTTTATTAAGTTTTTTTAGTTCCTAATAATTCTAGAATTTAAACCTCTGTCAAAGGAAACATTCATGTCCACTATATACAAAAATTCTTTCAAATCCAAAAGGAAGAGCAATTTATTTTTTTATTTATTTTGTTGGTGGTGGTCCTGGGGCTTGAACTCTGGGTCTGGCCACAACCCCTGAACTCTTTGGCTCAAGTGGTAGAGCAGTAGCCTTGAGCTGCAGTGCCACTTCTAGTTTTCTGGTGGGTTAATTGGAGGTAGGAGTCTCAGACTTTCATGCCCAGGCTGGCTTTAAACTCCAATCCTCAGATCTCAGCCTCCTGAGCAGCCAATTACATGTCTGAGCCACCACCGCCTGGCACACCTTAATTTTTTTAAGCCAAATGATGGAAATCATTTATAGAGATTTACAAAGGACAATTTATCACAGGAAATAGTTTCTAGTATTTTTAGTCATATGAGAAATGTAAATGAAGACCAAAAAACCAAAACTCAAAAATGGGTCTGGAACAAAGTCATGAAGAATGACATGTATTTCCATTTCCCATCAAGATGTAGAAGCACATGATTCAGATCTACCCTCCTCTTTGAGACATGCCTCCACCTCCTGCAAAAAAAAGGACAACATATGAGAAATAACTGTTCAAATAAATCAGACAAAGAATGGTGGCCTCTGAAAATCTGGAAATAAACTCGGTAAAGCCAAAAATCACTTCTTATGACGTTCGGAGGAAGTATCCGGGTGAGAGACTGAGGAAGGCCCACCTGCCTAGAGGTGGCTCTAAGCAGAGAAGGAAGAGGAGAGGCAACAGTGCATCAGCCTGAGTGCCCTAGACAAGAAAGAGGCATAGAGAAAGCACACGGAGATGTTCAGAGTCCTCAACCCAAGATGTGTGTGAAGAAAATGCCAAAGGCAAGGGACAGAACCACCTGAAATGACAAGGAAACAAGAATCAAGGACACATGGCAGTAGGAAGAGTGTCAATCTGTGAGCTGACTCCCAGAATACACCACGAAGACACCATAACAGGTCAGCTTCTGTATCACCCCAAAGCTAATCCTATCAATGAAACTGGACTGTTAACACTGTGGTACATTTCAGCACACCAAATATGCACCAAAATCCCAACTGGCCCTAGGACCTAGTGTTACAGGAAAATAATGCATCCTTTAAGTGATAACACCTTACATTACTCTTCACTTTCGACCACTACCACCACTATCCAAGAATCTTCCTGCTCTATCATCTGTATGCCCTCCTGGCCTACAAGACCCAAGCACTGGAACCTTTTCTTCCTGTTTTTTCTCATCGCTACTGCTTTACCCCTGTGTCATTTCCTCAGGACCTGGCCCTCTTTGCTTCTTGAAGTAGCAGCGAGTTCTCTCACAGTCCGCTCCACGCTAATAAGCAAGGAGTTCCAAAATGTTTTTGTTCTTTTTTTCTTTTCTTGGCAAGGTGATGTATAGAGGGGTTTACAAAGTGGTTTCATTCCTATCATTCCTCTTTTTCCTTTCCTAACACCCTTCCCGACCTAATGCAATGCCTTATGTCAAAGCTGTACAGGTTTCCTGGGAAGATGATATTCCAGCACAGAAATGGATGCCAGGGTAGAAATTGTTGGTACTTTGACAGATACAGAAAGAAAGAAAGAATTTGGGTACTGGTGGCTCACACTTGTAATCCTAGCTACTCGGGAGGCTGAGATCTAAGGATCATGGTTCAAAGCCAGTCCAGGCAGGAAAAGTCCATAAGATTGTTGTCTCCAATGATCCACCAGAAAACTAGAAGTGGAATTGTGGCTCAAAGTGGCAGAGCCTTGAACAAAAGAGCTCAGGGACAGCTTGCAGGCCCTGAGTTCAAGCTCCAAAACTGATGGGGCGGAGAGTTTATTTTCTCTCCATCAAACGTAAATTCACTTTTTGTTTATTTCATTTTACAAGGAAGCCCTTCCTTGGGAAGACTCTAAACTGAATACTAAGTCAGAGTTATAGAGTATTCCATAGGGGAAAATGCCCTATGTGTTTGGGGAAAAGAGGGATCAAAGGCAGGAGAGAATAAAGACTGTTCATTTAGTTAGCACTAAAGTGCCAGGTACCACAGTAGTTTGGGGGGGGGGATATAGTCAGAAAGAAATGGTTTTGTTCACTAGTAGTCTTCAAAATTTCCCCACTATGGAAATTCTCATTTTGGAAGGTATAGAACTTGGGTTTGTAATTTTAAGGAGTTTCCTAGGTAGTCTGAATGTCAGACAAGTTAAAGAATTACTACTAAGGCACCAAGCTGGGATTCTCTCTTCATTGATTATTAAAAATACACTGAACTGGGCACAGTGGCTCATGCCTGTATTCCTAGATATTCAGGAGGTTGAAATATGAAGATCACACTTCTAAGCCAGCTTGGGCACTAAACTCTGTGAGACTATTATCTCCAATTAACCACTAGAAAACCAGAAGTGGTGCTGTGGCTCAAGGGTTAGGATGGTAGTCTTGAGCTGAAGAGCTCAGGGACAATGCCCAGGCCCAGGGGTAGGGTGGTAGCCTTGAGCTAAAGAGCTCAGGGACAGCACTCAAGTCCAGAGTTCAAGCCCCATGACTGGCAAAAAAATACCCTGAATGATATTTGTTGATTTTGAGAAATCTGACTGAATAGCTAGGCGCTCCTCTTTGTGTGTTCTGTCTCCGTGCACAGTCTGTCTGAAGCCAGCGATGTTCTCCCAATCTGTCCTCCGTGTAGCAAACTCTCAGAAAGATCTCCAGTTCCAGGTATTCATCAATTCCATCACTATGTTTGGCAATATAACGTGAATTGAAGACTTGGAATAAACCAAGGGTGTTCTTAGCAACGTACACATATTTTGTCATATCCTCTTAAAAACAACTTGATGTTGTAGATATCATTGTCTTTCAGTGGAGTAGTTAGTCCTATTTCTTATTGTAATATCCAAAGGGCTTTAGGCTTGGCACTACCCAAGGATTATGATTCAAGAGCCTCAACATTTTCACGTAACCTTAAGTCATGTATGTGTGTGCTAATTTAGGTAACCTTGAAGCCATACTTTGGCCAGATGCTGCTTTTTGTCTTTGCTGGACAGTAAGCTCTTGGTGGACAGAATGTGAGTCAAGAACCATGTGTGGAGTCTGCCAGTCTATGCTGCCATGGAGCATAACATGTAAGCTGAACATTGTTAGGCTGTTGTGCTATGTGCTGAAGCTGCTAATGATGACTCTGTATTCCGAGAATTTTGAATAAAACATGATTGCCATTCTCACCATCTCATCTTTTTCTTTGGCATGGCCAAATCAGAGGAGAGCCATAGAGTTTGTAGCATAAACATTCATACTAACACTATTCCATCATTCTTTATGTAATAATGTTACTTTATCTTTTTTCATTTTTTTATTATTAAAGTAATGAATACAGTTACATTTTCCAGATAGTGGGTGCATTACTTCTCACACATTGATACCCTTTATGTTTTTGTCCCCATTTCCTCCCCCCTACACCCCTTCCCAATCATTCTGCTTTCCCTCCTTCCATATCCTATTTCAAATAAACAAGCAAATATATATAATATACCAGGTAACAAAGTCGATACAGTAGCAATATGAGATTAACCAAAGGGCAACAAAGGAGAAGAGAAATAATATAGTATATTAAGAATAACAATCTTCGAGGAAGAGGGCGTGCTACTGCTATGGCCCTGGGGCGCCTCGACAGCTCCAGCTCTGGGCCAAGGCCTCCGGCTCCTGAACCTGGGGGCCCGGCAGGACTGGAGCGGCCTCCGCTTCCACACCGCCTTCTTTCTCTGCTGCCTGTGTGAATCATGGCCAGCGGACCCCGACCTGAGCGAGGTGACCGAATGCCAGTGGTTATCTCCATCTGAGGCAACTGAAAATTTCCCATCCAAAAATATTTGGTTGGCATGCCCACAGTTCTATGAAATAAGGAGATCTGAAAACTTTGTTTCCCTTCTCTGCCTTGCACAACTTTTCTTCGAATCGTGCATTAGAAGCGCCTGAATGATGGATGCCCATCACGCTGGTAACTGCCAACTCCACCATCAAGCTTTTTCCAGGAGATGAACTGTATGTAGAAGATACACTTTGTAGAAAATCTTATGTATGCTGAATAAACGACTGAAGAAATCATGAAAGGCAGTCTTTGACCCTTGGTCCTACTGCTCTGAGCATCACCATATAGAAGGTTCTAGGTGTGAATCACTGTACCTGGCTTTCAAGAATGTCAACAGAAAATGGGAAATGATCATTAGTGTACTGATTCTCTTTTATGATCTTTGGCTAAAAGATATGCCATACGGTGAATTTATTTTTCCATGAAATGTCTTATTATTGTATCATCTTTATCAGTAGGAAAACTAAGAAGAAAAAAAGATAAAGCTCTTGTTTCCATATTCTAGAGATCCTTTCATTTAGTTTCATCCTATATGACCTTACATATCTAGATTTTGAGCTATTGTAATCCTCTGCTAGAAGAGCCCTAGATGTGTACTAATTTTTACAAATGAGAAAACCACTGAGCCTATGTTCCTTTGGGTCTGGTTTACTTCATTTAATATGATTTTTTTCCAAATCTTTCCATTACTGTAATGGTTAAGATGTTAACGTTTGAAGAGAGAAAGAGACAGAGAGAGAGAGAGACAGAGACAGACACAGAGAGAGACAGACACAGAGAGACAGAGACTGAGACAGAGAAGAGAAAGAAGAGAGGAAAGGAGAAGATGGAGAGGTGAAGAGAAAAGGAGTGGAGAGGGAAGGAGAAGAGAAAGGAGAAGAAAGAGGGAGGGGAGAGTAATTACAACTAAGAATAGTGGCTATGTTTTTAATTTGTCTATGCAAGCTGAGAGCAGGAAAAGAGGTTGGTAATTCCTAAGCTTTCACTGAGTGGATGGCTGGATGAGTGAACACATAGTTTGTGAAGTCCTTAAGGACAGGAATTCAGACAGCACTAAACTTTTGAGAGAATTACTTACCCCTCTTACATGTAAATTGTTAGTAACAATTAATTGTGTCCCAATTAATCCCCCAAAAGCCAGAAGCAGAGTTGTGGCTCAAGTAGTAGAACACTAACCTTGAGTACAAAAGCTCAGGGACGGTGCATAACTGATTGTGAGAATAAAAATGAAAGGAAAACACACACACACACACACACACAACTAAGAGACAGGGAAGGGGTAACAATGTTCAAGAAGTAGTGTATCCACCAGCTGATGAATGTAAGCCCTCTGTACATCACTCCAACAATAAAATTAAATTAAAAAAAAACACTAAGTGGCAGCCCCTAGGCTCTGAGTTCAAGCCTAGTACTGGAATAAAACAATGAAACGTTTATATTAATGTTTCTATTCATGTTTTAGATAATTTATAAAGATATACACAGTGCTATGATACACTTGCAGCAAGAGCACATTCCACCTTAAAAAGCTGCCAGAAGGCATAGGTGTAGCAGGGGTAGTAGAGCATTTGAATGCAGGGCCTTGCATTCATTCATCTTGCCAGCTTGGCTGGTTCTCTACCACTTGAGCCACACCCACAATCTGGCTTTTTGCTCATGAATAATCTAAAGAGGATGCAGAAATAGCCTGTGGTAGGCCTGTAGTTTGGCCTAGTGGTAGAATGCTTTGCCTAGCATGCACAAAGACCTGGGTTCACTTCCTCATTACCACATACATAGAAAAAGCTGGGAGCTCAAGTGGTAGAGCTCTAGCTTTAGAAAGCCCAAGGACATTGCTCATGTCCTGAACTCATGCCCAGGACTGGAAAAAAAAGAAGAAAAGAAATAGCCTATTGTAGACTAAAAGAGAAAAATCAAAAGAGAACTGCCTCACATGTCTGTTAAGGCTTTAAAAGCTAACCCATAATGGGACTCGCAAGAGATTTTAGAACTGTTACAGAACAAGTATATTCTGATTATTCTCATTACCTAGAAGAAAATAAGAGGAAAATCAAGCCAACATAGAATCTATCAAAATAAGGAATTCAGAATGTTGTCCAGTGGTTCCATCCATTACTTCATGGGAAAATTTTACTGTGTTATTTAGCTGTTTGTCAGATGAATATAAGTCAAATAAAAATAAAGACAAGAATGTAGTACACTGGGAGAAAAAAAATGACAGTTGTTCCTTCACTAGGATGGAGAAATAGGCTAGTAGATCAGAATGGTAAATGAGTTTTCCTTCTTTGTTTCTCCTTTCCTCCTCCTTTTCCTTCCTTGACTTCTGTTACTGTCTCTTTCCCTTGCGCTCTCGCTCTCTCTCTCTCTCTCTCTCTCTCTCTCTCTGTCTCTCTCTCTGTCTCTCTCTCTCTGTCTCTCTCTCTCTGTCTCTCTCTCTCTGTCTCTCTCTCTGTCTCTCTCTCTCTCTGTCTCTCTCTCTCTGTCTCTCTCTCTCTGTCTCTCTCTCTCTGTCTCTCTCTCTCTCTGTCTCTCTGTCTCTCTGTCTCTCTCTCTCTCTCTCTCTCTCTCTCTCTCTCTCTCTCTCTCTCTCTCTCTCTCTGTGTGTGTGTGTGTGTGTGTGTGTGTGTGTAAAACCCAAACCCAGGACCTCATGAATTTTGAGCAGCTGCTCACCCACTGAGTTACTCCAACCAGCTCTCTCTCTCTCTTTCCTTCTTTCCTTTCTTCCTTCCTTCCATCTTATATTTGCCAGTCTTGGGGCCTGGGCAATGTCCTTTAGCTTCCCCAAGGCTAGCACTCTACCACTTGAGCCACAGTACCACTTCGGGTTTTTTTTCTGTGAATCTGGTACCGAGGAATTGAACCCAGGTCTTTGTGTGTGCTAGACAAGTGCTCTACCACTAGGTTACACTCCCAGCTCCTCATTCCTTCTTAATAAATTCAGCACTCACTCAAGCCCAACCATCTTCACCAGAAAACCATTTCTGCACATTATCTCTAGGATAATTTTTTAATAAAACACAGTTATTAAGCCTGATACTTCTGGCTTATTCCTGAAATCCTAGCTACTCAAGAGGCTAAAGGGATCTAAGAATCATGGTTCAAAGCCAGCCTAGGCAGGAAGGTCTGTGAGAGTTTTATCTCCAATTAACCATCACATACACTACATCCAGTAGCTGGAAGTAGCGCTATGGTCCAAGTGGTAGAGGCTTAAATGGAAAAGCTAAGGAACTATACCCCAGCCTAAGTTCAATACCCAATACTGGCACGCAAGTGTATGCATGCATGTGCACACACACTCCACAGTTATTGTATTTCTCACAATCAAATACTGCCCAAAAGCATTCCTCCACTTCTACTCATGCATCAATAAAACAAGAGCTGAGCAGTGGCAGCTCGGGCCTGTTATCCCAACTACTTGGGAGGCAGAAATCTGAGGATCACAGTTTGAAGCCAGCTCAGTCAGGCAAACCTGTGTGACATTTTTCTCCAATTTACCAGCAAAAAGCCTGCAGTGGAGCTCAAGTGATAAAGTGCTAGCCTTTTAGGGACAGCACCTAGGCTGTGAGTTCAAGCCCCAGGACCAGCATGGCTGTGCTCATGTGTGCACACACACACCAGTACTTCCTTGATTATTCATATGGTGCATTACATAACAGAGTTAGAATTTAAGTATGCCATTGACTATATAAACTGATAACCACCAGATGAACATCACTGCTAAGTGATTTTCAAGCTTTGAAAATATTAAGGGTAAAATCTGTCATTATTAATAGCTATATTCTAGTTCATTTTGTTACTCCTTAGTGCTTAGGCTTTATCCAGTTTTAAGTAATAGTAATAAAATCTTACACCAAACAAAAAAAATGCTAACTATATTTCAGCTATTAATGTAATATAGTTTTATTATTAACATAATATAGTTTTTTTTTTTGCCAGTCCTGGGCTTGAGCTCAGGGCTTGAGCACTGTCCTTGGACTTTCTCAAGGCTAGAGCTCTACCACTTGAGCCTCAGCACCAATTCCGGCTTTTTTCTATGTATGTGATACTGAGGAATTGAACCCGGGTCTTCATGCATGCTAGGCAAGCACTTTAACCACTAGGCCAAACTCCCGGCCCAACATAATATAGTTTTAAATTCAGATAGGTTGAAGAAATACATGGAGTTAGAAGTTGGCTTTGAACCTTGATCCTCAGATCTCAGCCTCCTAAGTTCCTAGGGTTACAGACATGAACCACCCAAACCTGGCTATAACATCACTTTGGTATTTATTTTACCAGATTTGTGCAAATTAGGTGGCTTATTTTGTTCCTTCTTGTACACCCTAGGTAGCTCCTCTTCACCACTTCTGGTCTCTGTTCAATTTCGTCCCAGTATATCCTGATTGTATGTCGCTCCGCCCTGGGAACTTTTCTTACAATTAAGGAGTTAGCTCAACAGTGCTCACACAGAGACAGTCCAAAAGTGTGAGGAGCAGGGGTCAGCTCCCTCTGAGGAAATCTTTGACAGAGGGAGAATGAGGCAAATGGAAGCATTCCCACCTTTCTTCTGCCCAGAGGGTTCTGAGATGCAGGCTCTACAAGTCTCAGGAGGGGAAGCACCCACAGCAGATTGGCCTTAGCCTGAACCACTGGGACCCAGAGAGCAAGGATCAAACCCAACTGTTATGGAGTTTGCCTTCTTGGATAGCTTGCCATCTTCCCCCAAAAGATCTCCCTCATACTCTGGATGAGTCTGCAGCTTATAGGCTTTCATTCAAATACCTAAGAGTTTTTATAGGTTGCATTGAGATCTACCCCCACTAAAAGAAATGGAGGCCAGGATAGCTTTAAACTAAACTCAGAGAAGGCTTCAAAAGGAAAGGAAACCTCATATCTCAAACTCAGCATCATTAGTTATTAGTAGAGGCCTGTGTGCTTCTGCTATGCAAGAGTCCCTGGGGGTCATTCAGTAACCACATAAGAGACAAAGCTAAGCTCCATCTGCAGCTCCCCCAGGCCTAGGACCTGGGTACTCTGTCTCCGGGAAGAACTGACAGAGCCAATGCCTTCCAAGGCATCATCTCTTATAGTCCAGACTGATGGAAAACGACTTGAACTGAAAGCACTCCCCCTGTGACAGCCTTATCTTAGAACAGTCCTTGTTGCCCTTCCCACTGAATCACCTCCCCTCCTCATCCCCCTGAAGAAATGCACCCAGAGGATTTGGATGAGTGCCTGAGGCCAAGGCCACAATGCTACTGATGGACCCGGGTGCTATTGAGACCTTGAAACTCCTCCCCCCATCCAATAACATTATACACCTGCCCAGCCTCCAGCTCATCCTGCTTCCATCTGTCCCATCGGACTTCACTCTTCAAGACCCTAGTTGTAAGGGCTGGGGAAGAGGCTGGGGGGCCTTTCAGTCCAGCTGAAGAGGACTTGTTTGCCCTTCCCAGGCTTCGCTGACAAATAATCTGTTGGTCTGTTGAAGTCTGCCCCTTTTTTTCTTTTCTTACACAAATCATTTCCCTCATCTCCACTATTCTTTTACAGCATATATATATAAATATATATTTAAATATGTAAGTGTATGTAAATATATAAAATACAGCACACACAGCACATGCGTGCCTACACATGCGCGCACGTGCACACACACACACCCCACACACACTGCCCATGCTGGATAGTTCATTCCAGTTCCTGACAATGAATTTCAAGGAGAAATTCCTGGGTGCTTGGTGAAGCACCCAGGCGAGGGAGAGATGGATCTTTATTTCCATCTCCCTTGGCTTTGTTGTGGTGGCTGAGCCAGCCACACTTCATTTTCCCCTCATAGAAATCAAAACAAAAATGTGTATCTCAAACACTAAACACAGACTTAGACTTGGCAAGTGCTGTCTGACATGCAAAAGGAAAATCTGATCTAGGAGAGACTGAAGCAATATTGTGCTGTGAGGATTAGGCTGCTGATAGGCTTGCTTGGGGAAAGAGCCCTACTTACAAGATGACGGCTGGAGACTTCCTTCATACATAGTAGTGTGCACCTCTTCACGCCAGAGAAGCCCATGTGCTTGGGCTCCATCAAACACAGACTTGGTTCTTTAAATGGCAGAGTAGATTTCATCAGTGCCATTCAAGACCTCTTCCCAATCTGAGCATTCCCCAAGTCAGCATCCAACTGTCAAGTATGCTTCCTGCTGTGACAGCTGAGAGCCCTTGTCTGCCATGCTAGAGCCCTTAGTATGAGTGCTCACAGTAGCAGATGGAAAAGAAGAACAAGCACCGCAAACTAATGTCAGCCTGCAGGTGGTAATTCTCACTTGGCCATCATTTGGGGAAAGACCTAAACCAGGGTGAACCTTTTGCAATTACTTCTGACACCCAATCAGATTTGACTTAAATTATTTTAACTCCATGCCTTGGCTATAATGTATATCACAATAGTGTTCTAAGTACACCCTATAGCCACTTTTAATCATTACCACATTAACTACTAATTTTTAAAATCCAGCCAATTATTTAGAAATTTTGAAAAACTAACACCATGGCTGGTACCTACCAGCATGACAACTCCAAATTTACAGATGTTTTCAAACCAGTTTCAGAATGCAGGTGCTTAAAATGAAATATCAGCTGAGTTAAGTATAAACAACACTGAGACTGTCACATCTTTGCTTGATTAATCAGCTACCAGAACTTTCCCACAATATAATGCCTGCCTCTACCTCTAAGACAGGTTTGCACCTTGGTTTTTGATGGTGAGCAAATTAGGTGAAGAGTGATAAAAAACTGTGGGCTGGGAGTTTGGCCTAGTGGTAGAGTGTTTGCCTTGTATGCACAAAGACCCAGGTTCAATTCTTTAGTACCACATACACAGAAAAAGCTGGAAGTGGTACTGTGGGTCAAGTGGCAGAGCTCTAGCCTTGAGAAAGCCAGAGGACAGTGTTCAGGCCCTGAGTTCAAGCCCCAGGACTGAAAAAATACAATTCTAAAAATCCAGGCATAGTGGCTCACACCTCTAATCCTAAATACTCAGAAGGCTAAGATCTGAGGATCTCGGTTCAAAGCTACTCCAGCAACTGAAGTCAGTGAGACTCTCCAGTTAATCACCAGAAAACCAGAAGTGGCACTGTGGCTCCAGGAGTAGGGTAGTAACCTTGAGCTGAAGAGCTCAGGGACAATGCCCAAGTGTTCAAGTCCCACAAACGATGACAAAAACAAACAAAAAACCCCAAGCTCTAAAAGTCCCACATCTGAAATTTCATATTGAAATATTTACATATACTATTTGCACTGCTATTCCAAACAAAATTGTCATTTTTTTAATCTTAGAAGATGGATTTTCAAATGAAGCTTATATATCTAGGTGTGGTTGAACACACTTATAGTTCAAGCTACTTAAAAGGCTGATGTAGGAATATCACTTATGATGGGTAACAGTAAGAAGCCAGCTTGAAAATAATTCACTAATTAAAATATAAAATAAAATGTGCATGTGTACATAGCAGTCCCTAAAGTAGAACCTATGGCAGTAACAAGAAGCAATGCATTCATTTCCCCTAGTTCTGAGAATCGTGTTATAAGGACTGAAGAACTTTTTTACTGTGTGTGTGCCATTCCTAGGGCTTGAGCTCAAGGCCTGAGTGCTGTGTCCTACCTCCGTCGCCCAAAGCTGACACTCACAGTTCTACTTTTGGTTTTTTGGTGGTTAATTTGAGATAAAGTCTCACAGACTTTTCTGCCAAGGGCTGGCTTCAAACCACAATCCTCAGATATCTGCCTCCTGAGTAGCTAGGATCATCAGAGTGACCCATTGGTACCAGCTGTTTTTAATTGTTTACAATACAGTTAGGCTCTATAGCTATGGTTTGGATGTAAAGCATTCCCCCAAAAGGTTCATATGCTATAAAGCTTCATAGTCAGCTGATAGGCTTTGGGGAAGTGATTGGGTCCTCAGGGCTCTTCCTAAGAAATGGATAAAATCTTATGGATTCATGATATGATAGCTATATTGGAAAGTGAGGCCTACTTACAGGAAAAGCATCCTGAGGGACACATCCTGGAAAGATTCACCTTGTTCCCAGCCCCTCTGTCTGCAACCTCTCTCCTGTTTTCCTGCCTTCTCTTTCTCTCTCCTGCTCCTTTCTTTCTTATCTCTCTCCTCCCATTACTTTCTGCCTTGTCTCAGGACCAATGTAATGGAGCTAGGGTACCACAGACTGGGTCCCCTGGAAATAGGTCTTTTCACCCTTTTAGATGTTTATTTCAGCTGTCACAGATATACAAAATCTTACTGATATGACACAGTCCCCAATTCTCTTTTTTTTTTGCCAGTTGTGGGGCTTGAACTCAGGGCCTGAGCACTGTCCTTGGGCTTTCCTGAGGCTAGAGCTCTACCCCTTGAGCCACATAATCACTTTTGGCTTTTTTCTATGTATGTGGTACCTAGGAATCGAACCCAGGTCTTCATGCATGCTAGGCAAGCACTCTACCACTAGGCTAAACTCCCAATCCCAGTCCCCAATTCTTGCATGTATCTTTTTTTCAAGTCTCTAAATCATCAGTTTTCCAATAGATAAAGCAAGGCTGGGCTCAGACATAATAGGAAGTAGGGGTGAGATGCCAGTGGCTTATACCTGTAGTTCTAGCTACTCTGGAGGCTGAGATCTGAGGATCATAATTTGAAGCTCACTAAGGCAGAAAACTATGAAACTCTTATTTCCAAATAACCACCAAAAAACTGGAATTGGAGATTTGGTTTACATGCTAGAGCATCAACCTTGAGTGAAAAAGCCAAAAGAGAGCTGAAGGTTTTGAATACTAGCCTCAGAACCAACACACACACACACACACACACACACACACACACACACACACACACACACACACACACACACACCATTAACATTTAGGATCTTTTAAAAATGAGTGTTCAATGACAAAATGTGGTTCATAAAGGATAATTTGGGGTGGGTCAGTGGTGGGGCTTGAACTCTGGGGTCTGGGACTGTCCCTGAACTCTTCAGCTCAAAGCTAGCTCTCTACCACATTGAGCCACATCCCATAAAGGATAATTCTTAACCCTCCAAGAGTAGGCTGGCTGAATCTAAACTTAGTCTGCAGCCCCATCACATCCATAGGTCCTGGACCAAATTTAAACAGCTACAGTCTGATAGCTGCCCTCTGACTTACAATATGTAGGAACCTCTCTTTTATGAATTAAAGTGTGAGGAAGGGAGTAAAATACTTCCCCAAATGACTTTACATCCCATAGCTTTTTCCCCCAACTCTCCCCATCTAAGGGATATTCTCTCCAAAATCTCAACCTGATTGTTTCCCCATCTGACCAAACTCATCTTTCAGAGAAGCATGTAAAAAATGCCTTTCTTATTAACTGACATTTCTCTGTGCCCTTGAGATGATGCATTCCTTATTTCATTGTTTGATGGAGAGGAAGTTTGACATTTTACCTTCCCTGACAAGGAAGCAAAGGCTTTTTTTTGTTCTCTTTTGTAGAAGAAAAACAGCATTTTGAGGGCATTATATGAAAGGGCCACTGGGTGGCAGTCCTGAGCTGTAATGTAAAGCAAAAGACCTAGGAAAGACAAAAGAGTGAAGGATGTTTAAGTGAAATCTGGCAGGCTTAGCTGCCAGATTGTTTTAGTTTTTGTAAAAATGCACGTGCACACGCACACACACACATAGCACATGTGCTGAGTGTAATGACCCATTTATGAAAGACAACAACTATGCACAATTTCTCTAATAAGAGGCAGCCAAAGTCTCCAATTTCATAGAGACAGAAAATAGAGTACTACTGGCTAGGGCTGGGGGAAGGAGAAATTAGAGTAATGTTTACTATGCTTAGAATTTCACTTTTACTGCTCACGAGTTTGGCCTACTGGTAGAGTGCTTGCCTAGAATGCATGAAGACCCGGTTTCGATTCCTTGGTACCACGTACAAAGAAAAAAGCCAGAAGAGGCGCTGTGGCTCAAGTGGTAGAGCTCTAGCCTTGAGAAAACCCAAGGACAGTGCTCAGGCGCTGAGCCCAAGCACAGGACTGGCAGAAAAAAAGTTAATTCATTAATTTTTACTTTTACTAGAGGAGAGAAGCTAGTCCTAGGGCTTGCACTCTGGGTCTGGCACTCTCCTCTACCTTTTTTGCTTAAGATTAGTGTCCTAAGCAAAAAGGGGCACCTGGTCAGAGGTTCTTAATGCTTGAGCCAGGGCTCTACTTCTAGCTCTTTTTTGGGGGGGTGATTAATTAAAAATAAGAGTCTCATTGACTTTCTTGCCCAGGCTGGCTTTGAATTGTAACTTACAGATCTCAGCCTCCTGAGTAGCTAGCTAGGTGTGAGCCAGTGGGCCCCTGACTTAGATTTTTTTTAAAACAGTGAATAGTAGGCTTGTTTCAAATTCCCTGTTTAAAAAAAAAAAAAAAACTAGGAACAAGTAGGGGAAAAGTTCTCTTTGTGAGGCTTTCAATGGAATGCATTGTGTGAGAGTAACTTGAAACTTCATTTGGGTGAGATTCTAATTGTGTTCTTATCCTGTCTAGAAAACTGACAACCTATATTTTATATCTCAAAAAGAAAAATACAAAGCTCAATTTGGTTTTGATGTCAAACTCAGGAGCCTAAGAGAACAAGTAGAAATAAATGTTTTCTTTTTTTATTCTATGTTCTTTTCACACTGTTAACCCTTTGTTTATTTGAAAACAGTTAATGGGGCATGTGTAACCCAAAGACACAAGAACTGAACGTTTATTTAGTCAATATATAAATCATATTTGCTCATCTCTGCCAAAGTAACATTCAATCTAGAGCAACAATATATGCTAAAAATAGCCTCAATATAAATAGTGGTTGGACAGGGATTGTTGAGTTTTTTGGTTGTTTATTTTTTTGTGGGGGCATTTGTTTATTTTGTTTTATTTATTTATTTTACTTTTATTATTTTTGTTTATTTGTTTTATTGAACTCAGGGCTTGAGCACTGTCCTTGGGCTCTCTCAAGGCTACAGCTCTACCACTTGAGCCTCAGCCCCACTTCCAACTTTTTTTCTGTGTATCTGGTACTAGGTAATCGAACCCGGGTCTTCATGCATGCTAGGCAACCACTCTACCAAACTCCCGGCCCTATTTTGTTTTTGTGCTGATTTGAACTCAGGGCCTTACAATCCCTTAAGGCTTATCCACTCAAGGCTGGTACTCTACCACTTGATTCACAGCTCCACATCTGGCTTTTAAATGATTAATTGGAGATAAGAGTATCACAGACTTTCTTGCCTGGGCTGGCTTCATTCTGTGATTCTCAGATCTCAGCCTCTGAGTAGCTAGGATTACCGGAGTGAGCCACCCAAGTGCAACTCTGTAGTGGTTTTCGTTGTTTATTTATTTTTATTACCTTTAAGGAGGTTTACAAAGAAGTGGCTGTTTAGCCATCAGTTTATGAATACAATGCATCTTGATCAGTGTTACCCCTTTCCATATTCTCATCCACCCCTCCCAGCCCACCCCTTCCTTCTCTATTCATTCTTTCTTTTTTTGTATTTTATATTTATTTTTTTCTTTTTGTTATCTGTGGGCTTGAACTCTGGGCCTAGGCGCTATCCCTGAGCTCTCAGGACTTTAGTGCCTGAGCTGGCTTTGAACCTGAATCCTCATATCTCAACCTCCTGAGTAGCTAGGATTGCAGGTGTGAGCCACCAGTCCCAGCTTCCTTCAACTTTCTTAATTCTGTAGGATATACACAGAATTCATTTATATACACAGAATACATTCTCCTTTACTTCTCTACATCCATCTACCTCGCTCCTTTGACTCCAACCTGCCCCTTCCAAAACCTGTTTTTTGGTGTTTATGTTATTAAACTTGGGCTTTTCTTTCTCTTTCTTTCTTTCTTTCTTTTTGCCAGTCCTGGGGCTTGCCACTTGAGCCATTGCACCACTTCCAGCTTTTTCTGTGTATATGGTACCAAGGAACCAAGCCCAGGGTTTCATGCACTCTAGGGAAACACTCTACCACTAGGCCACACTCCTGGCCCTGGCCTTTCTAAACAAATACACTATTTGAGTTCTCCCTTGAATCTACTATATTTTAGTTAACACATTTATATATGCATGCATATTCTCCTCCCCCAACCCCAGATTTACTTATAAGTTTACAATCTAATTCTAGTTTCCATAGATGAGGGAAGCATGCAAACTCTGTCTGAACAGAACTATATTATTATGACAATACTTTCTGCTCCTTCTTCTATACAAATCAGAGAAACCCAGTTCTGAAATCTTTAGCCAGGTATATTTGGCATATAACTAGGTAATGCTTGCCAGTACCAACTGGTTATGGATATATTCTATTTAGAAAACCTAACAATGACTATTGTATTCTAGCAAGAAATAGTTCCTGAAAGCCAACTGTAATAACCTGGCAAGCTCAGCTGCCAAATTCTGTAAAGCATTTTTGTAAAAATGATTAACCTGCTCAATCACCTGTGTGTAGTTATGATCACCTGTGTGTGGTGTCATGCTTGTGTTTATTGACTGTGGTCAGCATAAGGTGACATCATCCATGATGATCACCTGTGGATGGTAAACCCCACATGCAGCCCCACTGAAGCTCAGGGCTGCCCTCTATCAGCCCCAACAGTGGAGAGTAGCTGTTGGGCTGCTATTAAAAATGACTCCTAGAGCTGGGCGCAGTGGCTCATGCCTGTAATCCTAGCTACTCAGGAGGCTGAGATCTGAGGGCTATGGTTCAAAGCCAGCCCAGGCACTAAAGACCATGAGACTCTTAGATCCAGTTAACCACTAGAAAACCAGAAGTGGTGCTGTAGCTCAAGGATGGTAGCCTTGAGCTGAAGAGCTCAGGGACAATGCCCAGGCTCAGGGGTAGGGTGGTAGCATTGAGCTGAAGAGCTTAGGAACAAGACTCAGGTCCAGAGTTCAAGCCCCACGACTGAAAAAAAAAAAAAGACTCGTAGCTCTGTTTACTGAGTGCTGGTGACTTCATTCTTGGGGGGGGTTCATGTCCCCCCCAAATGGCTTGGATGTTATACCAATAAAAGCATAGATGTTTAAATTAAATCATTCAAATCAGTACATGTGCCAGATATCCATGATTCACAGCTGTAATCCTAAATGCCTACTTTTTATTTTGTTTCATTATTCACTACAATGCAGAGGCCAAGCAACTGTTCCACATTAGAGGCATGAGCTGTTTCTAAAGGCTATGAATTTCCAGCTACTGGAGGCTCACACCTGTAATTCTTGCTACTTTAGTGGCTGAAATAAGTAAGACCTGAAGGAGGAAGGTTCAAAGCCAGCTGGCAGAAAAGTCTGTGAGACTTAATTTCAAGCAATTTAAAACATTAGCAAACTACCCAGGCCCCAGGGGCTCACTCCTATAATGTAGAGACACCCTGGAAGGCTGAGAGAGGAAATCATAATTTGAGGTCAACCTAGGCAGAAAAGTTCACAAGGCTACTTCTCAACCCATAGCTATAAGCTTGATGTATCCTTGTCATCTCAGCGACAGAGGAGACTGAGAACCAAGGAATCAAGGTGCTAAGCTGACCTAAGAAGAGCATTTCACTAGATTCCATCGCCACAACCGGGAAGCTGGACAGAGTGGCACACACCTGCAATCCCAGAGATTATGGGAAGACAATGGGCAGAGAGCTGCTCAGGAGCATGTTATCACTCTGTGTGTGTGTGTGTGTGTGTGTGTGTGTGTGTGTGTGTGTGTGTGTTTAATTGAATGTGAGAGTCTCATCGACTTTCCTGCCTGGAGTGGCTTGAATCCCAGCCCCCTGAGTAGCTAGGATTACAGGAGTGAGCCACTAGTGTCCAGTTTCACTACACATTTGAGTGAAAAGTGAGACCCTATATTAAAAATAATAGGTGAAAATCAAGGATAGAGGCATTTCTCAGCAATATCCTACCAGCCTAACAAGAGTGAAGCAGAGAGGACAGGAGTGGTAGAATGCTCGCCTAGTGTGTATGAAGCCTTAGGTTCAATTCCTTTATACCACATAAAAAGTTAGAAGTGGTGCTATGGATCAGGTGGTAGAACTCTAGCCTTGAGAAAGCTCAAAGACAGTGCCTAGGTCCTGAGTTCAAGCCCCAAAATTGACCCAGAAAAGAGTGAAGCAGAGTTCAAACCTTAGTACTGACTGCCAAATAATAGACAAATATATGTATATACCTATATGCATGGATACATACATAAGATAGGCTTAGATTAAACTGCAAAATTGTGCATTAGAGGCTGGCACTTGGAAATGCCAGGGGTCTCCATTTCTATACCAAATAATAGGCTGATAGGTCAGCATTTCATGAGAATACTTGTTGTTAAGATCGCTTTAAGTAGTTAAACATCTTACTCAGAACTGGTGAAATGGTAAATTAGACCCACTGCTAATTATGGTGTTGTCTTGTATGCTGTAAACAAATGCCAAGAGTCAGGGACTAGTATGGCTTAGCAAAAACCATAAACCATTGGCTGCGGTGTGGCTCAGTGTTAGATTACCTGCCTAGCATGCACAAAGCCCTAGATCCATCCCCATCATCACAGAAATGACAATAACAAAAACATACAGAGTTGTGGCATTCTAAGCCAGCAGGGCTGTGGCAAAACTAGTAGTCTCTGAAGTTGCTGAACTCAATATAAAATAGTATCCGTTTGAAACACCCAGTAGAAAGCCAGTAAGCAACTTCCTACCTTTGGTCCAACTTCTGGAGTTTTTATCCTGAGAAACTTGTGCAAAGGGAAACCAAAGCTACATGTATGACTTGTCCATGTAGCACAGTTTATAGTGGAAGAAATAAAGTAGGGCAAGTATGATATCTTGAAGAGCACTTAAAAATCAGAGTCTACCCTAGCCAATAACTGTGTAAAATTAGGGAAATTATTCTCAATAGGCTCCTTCTATAAGTAATAATTGCATTTGTTACTGGAAATTTCCAAATTGAGTTCCACAAAACATTAGCATCTCTTAGAATTCTATAATTCAGTAAATTTGGAAAGTGCTGTTATTGACTGTTCATGTTCCCCTCTCCCTCATATACTAAAATCCCTAACCTCCAGTCTGGCTGTATTTGAAGGTAGAGCCTTTAGGTTAATTAAGGTTAATTAAGGTTAACTGAGGTTAAATGAGATCACAAAGACCTGACCCAGAAGAATTGGTGTCATTGTAAGAACACTCTCCTCTTCCCTCCCCGCCCCCTTTCAGTCCCTTCCTCCTTTATGAATACCTAGTGAACTTTTGCCTACAGAAATTCTTCTGAAAGCCAGGTAAGCTAGCTAGAACCCATGGTACCAGCTATGCAGGAAGTTGAGACCGAAAGATCACCTAAGTTCAGGAGTTTTTAAAAACCATATGAAAACCCATGTTTTGACCTACCTGTTCTGATATATATATATGAAAATGTGTCAAACACCTTCTGAAACTCACAAAACAGCACTAAAGTACATGCAACAAAATTCTACTTGCAAAGGTTTAATCTGTGCCCATAGCCTCCTTCTAAACAAGAACAAAACAACTTTGTAGACTACCAACAGATGGCAGTAGCATTCATTTCTTAAGCATTTTGGTTTCCCAAACCACAACTTCCGTAATGGAACCTGTAATCAGAACTACTGTGACCTAAAAACAGTTACATCACCTCTCTGGGGTGACGCTTTCTTACCTGAATAACTGAAATGTAAAATAATCGACTCAAAAGTCGTCTTGAGAATTAAACAAAATAAGACATTTAAAGCCTTTGCCATGTATGGCTCATAAATTAATAGTTAATACTTGGCATGGTTAATATTGTTCTCATGCCATTTGATAAAATGTCAACTTGCCATAAGAGGAATAAAAATCAGGTGGCAAAAAGTAGCATTGCATCCCAGTGCAATAATGATATTAGCAATAGAGGAAAAGGAAATGCAAATAGTTTTGTTTTTACAAATGCAACAAAGGGAAAATACAAACTTTAGAAAATCATTTGAAAGAGCAAAGAATTGAGAAGCTTTTTAAATGACTGCATTTGCCCCACAGATTACTGTTAAAATACTTTGCTTGTCTGATGGTAACTCCCTAGTTGCAGAAGGAATTGTGGATTCTTTGTAGATCTTTCTTTTGACAAAGTAGTTGGCTTGCATGGGAGCTCTGGGGTACACAGCCAAGGCAATTACAGAGCTATTAGGAAGCTAAGGTTATTGTTCCTTGGACAAAGGAGACAGTTGTTTTAAGACTTGAACCTCCGGAATGACTCAGTTACTTAAAAAGAGCCAGAATTCAGAAATTGGAAAGCTGAGTCAATTTACCTCTCTTCTTGAAAAGACTGGGGGCAACAAAACTAGGGGACAGTGTTGGGGTTGAGAGGAGAGAAAACTTGGGTCTTTTTATATGCCATTAAGGCAGGAAATTTTCTAGAAATAATTTAGATAAGCAGATATAAATTTATTGAATGGATTCATCCACATGGGAATAATGATAATGCTTCAGGGCATGGATGATTGCAGTAGAGACAAATGGTTTCCACATGCAACCCCAAACTTCTCACTGGTCTCCTTAGTAACAAATTGAAGGACCTTATATGGAAGGTTAGCCTTCTGGGTAGATTACCACAGTCTGAAGGCTGAGTGACTGAGAAACAATCATCTCATATTTGTGAGGATGCATGAGATAAAATTGAGCAAGAGGAAAGTAGGTATGTAATGCTGATGAGATACATCCATAACTTAAAACCATGAAATGACAACTAACGTGGTTATTTTGACCTCCCATAGAATGAGAATTTCGGTGGAAAGGGATTTGGGCTTGAATTTAGTATCTGGATGGTATTGCTGAGCTGTTTTTGCTTTAGACATTCATCTCTCCCCCACCCTGTCTTTGCACATTCTCTCTCTCTCTCTCTCTCTCTCTCTCTCTCTCTCTCTCTCTCTCTCTCTCTCTCTCTCTCTCTCTCTCTCTCTCTCTCTCTCTGTCTCTCTGTCTGTCTCTCTCTGTCTATGTCTCTCTCTCTGTCTATCTCTCTCTCTCTCTCTCTCTCTCTCTCTCTCTCTCTCTCTCTCTCTCTCTCTCTCTCACAGTTCTTCATACTTAAGTGATCTGATATTATAGACCTAGTGTTACAAACAAATTGTACACTCTGTCCACACAAATGGTCATCAGATCACTTAAGTACAGTTCCACTTCTGGCTTTTTAGTGGCTAATTAGAGGTTAGAGTGTCATGGACTTTCCTGCCCAGACTAGATTTAAAGTGTGATCCGTAGATCTCAGCTTCCTGAGTAACCAGGATTATAGGCATGATCCACAGACACTGAGTTTGAGACATTCTTTCGATAATCCCTTTGTTAGGGGTTGGTTTTTATTTAGAAGTGTTGTGTGCAGGCAAAGTAATTCACCAATAGGCAGATAATACGAAGCAAAATATTTTATTGGGTTATACTACATTTTCCATCCAACCTACCTCAAAAGCCTAGTAGAGTTGCATAAAAACTAATCACATGAACTTTAGTCTGGAAACATCAAATTCTAGGTTTAGTCTTTGACTTTTTTGGGGGGGGGTTGGTCATGAGGCTTGCACTCTAGGCTTGGCTGCTATCGCTGAGATCTTCAGCTAAAAGCTACTGCCCTACCCCTTAAGCCACAGTGCCATTTCTGGTTTTCTAGTGGCTAATTGGAGATAAGAGTCTCAGGTTCTTTAGTGCCTGAACTGATTTTGAAGTTCTCAGCGTCCTGAATAGCTAGGATTACAGGTGTGAGCCACCATGCCTGACTTAGTCTTTGATTTTTGAAAGCTTTGTGACTTTGAGCAAGTTCCTCCACAAATCTGGCCTTCTTTCCTTATAGTGGTAAAGGTACAGTAATTACACCTTCTAACCCAAGGAACAACTGAGTGACTCATATTACCATATGAACAATTGACTCAATATCAGACTTTGCATTTACATTGGAATGGGGAGGGGAAAACATGATGTTCATTGTCTCCACAGATTATAAAATGCATTGATTCTATTAACATTATAATGAGAAAACATGTTTTTGAATCGAGACAATATGTGTCTACTGATGTGTTCAAGTGTTCTGAAAATGGAAAGCCATTGTGTAATTGTGGGCTCTGATTATGGCTTGTTCAGGTAGATGACTCCTGAATTAATCAGTAGGTTGATTTTCCACTTTTTGCTCAGTGATAATGGCTCAGGATTTGCGCTGTATTCATGTTGTTAGGAAAATTTTCAAAATACACAGAAGCTAAACTCCCATGTATCCATGGAGGAACTCCCATGTAAAAAAAGCTCCACTTTTGCTTTTTGGTGGTTAATTGGAGATAAGAATCTGCCTTTGGTTTATACCCCATTGTCATTGTTATTGATTTTGGTACTTAGTGTCTTGTATTTATGTTTATCTGATCTGGGGAAGGGAAGGGGAATAACAAAATGGTGAGACAAAGGACAAAGGATGAACCAGTGCAACAGGGATACTCATCAGACACTATGTTGGCAATGAATTTTACAACTTGGGGGGAGGGAAAGTGGCAGAAATGAGGGAGGGGGTAAGACTGTTTGACAAGGAATGTACTCATTACCTTACTTTTTGTAAATGTAACACCTCTGTACAGCACCTTTACAATAAAATAAAAATATTATTTAAAAAAAATCTGCCCTGGTTCGCTTCCAACCTGGATCCTCACATCTCAACCTCCTGAAGAGCTAGGATTGCAGACAGGAGCTGTGCCATCACTGGGCTTATTTACCTCCTCATTTGATCCTAACATCCAACATCCCTCAGTGATTATTCAAGCAAAATTTAGATGTCATATTATTTCATATGTAAATTGAGAGGCTAAAAATTGTAACCATCATTTTGTAGTCACTAATTAACTGTGCTAATTCTGCTTTTGTAACCCACTTCACTG
Source organism: Megascapheus bottae (assembly GCF_031878675.1). Lineage (NCBI taxonomy): Eukaryota > Metazoa > Chordata > Mammalia > Rodentia > Geomyidae > Megascapheus > Megascapheus bottae. The sequence goes on along the minus strand of NC_143530.1, from coordinate 17,529,192 downwards.
CCTTATTGCTGAGGCCCTAAGTTGTGCTGTGACCCTTCACCCACTTTTGCCCTAATACCAAGAAAAGCTTAGTGGAAAGCAACTCCAGGAACCATAGATGGCAACAAAGATGTCAGTCTCTATAATACCAGAACAGCCCCTTCTGGAGTCTGGTAATCACTGTCTAGACCAGAAACCGTGAAGTTTAGTTGGTACCCCCTAGAGTCACCCAACCAGTTCAAAGTATGTCAACCCTCGAACCTCACCAATAATTTGTTTCTGATCCTTTCCCGCTTGGTAGCATGCCAATCACACTATTGAGTTGTTTTATGAATTTCCCGCAGTGTGTGATGATTTGTTACAAGGTTCTATGATGTGTGCTTAGCCCCTGTCTCCCCAAAAAGAAAGTATAAAAGATACTGTACCCCTGAGTTCTGGGCCTCTCAGCGTAACTGGTTGTAGTGGGAGATCCAAGCTCGAGCTTGCAATAAAGACTCCCTTGCTTTTACTGGTGACAGTCTCTGATGGTCTTTTGGGACAAGTCTTCCTGAACTCGAGCTTAACATAAATACCTCAAAGAAATATTGTTAAATCACCATTTACTTACTCCTATCGTCTTCTAATATAAATAAAATACGTTTTTTAAGAGCTGTGTGCAATCACAGTTTGCATTGTATATTTCTGAAAGATCCACATTCATCTAGGTGAGAAATACACACTTCCTTAAGAAGTTTGTAACAGTAAATGTCAGGATGGGAAGTAAGAGTTAAAATCATGGCTTGGGAGAGAGAACTTTGGGATAGAGCTCAATAGCTCAGTGTTTTCCTGCGACATGCAAAGCCCATCCCTAGCATGGCAGAGAACAAGGTTCTCGGAATTGTTGATTTTTCACATTAAAGGCAAGACCAGAGACTGACCTAGATAAGTTTGTGGGATTTTTATTAGTTTTCTGCTTTCTTTTTCTTGACTATTTTGTTTTTATGAGTTTAATCATTGTATGTTCTGTTCTAATGATAGTATCTAAGGTCATTAAAGAAACATTAGAGTTTTTAAAAATCAAATTACTTTAGAGAGTAAATGAATTTCAGAATGTACTACTGAGACAAAAGCTTACACCATAACTTTAAAATTTAAAAAAATTATGCATAATTTTTCTGAAGTAACTTTGTCATCTAGTGCACGCTAAATGTATCACTATTTGTCATTATTTAACTTTTGGAGTGGGTCACATTGTAGATTATCAAACCTAGGTCCTTGGACAGACTAAGCAATTCTCATCTCTGTGTTCTACATTTTAAAAGAGCTTTATCCTTGGAAAAAACAGTTTTCTATGACTTTGTGTCTCAGATAATCTCTCCTAGTTGTAAGGCTTAAACATAGCCTCTTATAAATACTTAATCGGCTGAAGCAGACTATAGCTAATCACATATGTAATGACAATCTGTTTCATGTAGAGATTTGGACAGTCTTTTAATTATGACCAGATAAGCATGGATGAGCTTAGGCTGGAGGGCAGGTGAAGTGGGTTGGGACCCTGTTAAAATCACAAACTCTGACTGATGTTGTAAAAAGTCTGAAGTTTATTTCACTGAGTGGATGGGGCTAACTCAACTTGGGAGTGAGCAGCCCTGAATTCAAAAAGCCAGGGAGGGGGGTTATAAAGGCAAACATACACACACACAGCCACACACAGGTGGCCAATGATTTTATACCCACCATCATCCCAGTTTCAGATGGCCAATGGCTGTATGGCAACCATACATTGTAAAACCTACCATTGTTAAAGTCAAAATTGACACACACATGCAAGCAAGCAAGCAGGACATGGAAGTTGCCCACATAACCTTGGCCTGAACTTCATTCCCGGCACTACTTGCCTTGGGGTTTTCTGATAAGTTTACTGTTTGCTGGAGGATTCTCTGATCAATTTGTTAAGTTTTTAATAACTGTTGCTCTTGAAGTTAGCTTATGCTGACAATTCCTATAAATTTTTATTTTTAATCCATTTCACAGGTAGACTGAAGAAGTTATTTTTCTGCAGCTTTAGCAGAGGTGGGCAGATTTCAGTTCACATTGCAAACTTTTTTTTTTTTTTTTTCTAGGCAGAAAACATGTGTTTCCCTGTTCTGGGATGCTTACTACTGGTTGAGTTTTACAGTTTCATAGGCAGTGCTCCTTCAAGTTTTCCACTTTCTTCTGCAGCACATCTGAGCTTTGTATCCAAAACATGACTGGCTATCATTTTCAGTCAGCCAGTCAATTACAAGTGTGGTGATAGTACACTGATTTGGATCTATTCTGTCAGATTCTGGAGTGATTCGGGAATTGGTTGTAGGGATAAAAATATATTAAAAAAATGAAACCAAACTTAGTTTTTTCCCCCCTTTTCCTTCCTTCTTCTTTCCCCCTGTCCCTCTCTCTTAGAGAAAGTGATACCAAGTTTATTCAAAAGAATATACTTTCAATAGACTGAAAGTGGGTCATCTCTAGGGTGGAAACAACTGCAGCTTTCTTTAAAAGGAGGAAGGAGTTCAGAGTTACAGTGTTGCCAGACAGCCTCCTTTTTATCATCTCCTCCTCTCTAGGCAAAGAAAAACATCTTTGTCCTTATTTTCACAAGTTACCACATGGTTTGGAACCTACAGGGCTATTTCTTGAAACTTTCTTGGTATGTGGCAGAAAAGTCCTCCTGAATACACAAACTCGGAAGGCAGTTTTGAGGTGTTAAATTTATCTTTATTATTAGCCAATCTATTTAATACATTTAGGAATTACATATAGCTTAAAGAAATGTCCACATCTTGAAAGAAATGGTGGAAGACATGAGGTACAAATTCATAATGAGTTACCAAATGTTTATTAGGCACCTACTTTTCCAGAGGTTGTTGAAGCAGTGAGTATGGCCTAGAGGTAAAGTGCATGCATAAGCAGTACCTTCGGCTAAAAATCCTTAATGCCTTAAACACACACACACACACACACACACACACACACACACACACAGTCTTTAATTCACCCACAATTAGGTTGCTCAAAAACAAAATAAGAACAAGGTTTGGGACTAGTGGCTCAAGCCCATAATCTAAGTAATGCTGAGGCCAAGATGAGGGAGGGTTACAGTTCCAGGAGAGGCAAGGCAAACGAAAAGTTACGGAGCCATTATGTCACCCTTGGCCTGGTGGCAGTTGCCTGTGATCCTAGTAATGTGCAGGATACCTTAGTAGAAGGATCTTGGTGCAGGCCAGTGCAAACCAAAACAAAACATGATCCCTTACCTAAAAAAATAACATAGCCCAGCCCTGATGGCTGTGCTTGTCATCCTAGCTATGCTGGGAGGCTGAGAATGGAATGATCACAGTTCAAGGCCATCCCATGCAGAAAAAATCTAAATAGTCATTGCAGTGAAGGAAGCTGGGCATCGAGACCAGTGCCTATTATCCCAGAATTGTCACAAGAAGCCTCAAATAGGGAGAGCATAATCCAGGAGCCCACCTAGATAGAAAGCAAGATCCTAGCTCCAAAACAATTCCTCCAAAAAGGGATGGAGGTGTGGCTCAGCGTTAGAACACCTATTTAGCATAAGACATTGAGTTCAAACTCCAGAACTGCCAAAGAAAACCCCCAAAATAAAGATGAAGAGCTTGGGGTGGTGGCTTAAGTGGTAGAACAACTGCCTAAGGTGAGAGGCCAACTTCAAATCCCAGTACCCACTAAAAAGTAAAATCAACAGTAACAACAACAAAATGAAAGATGGCCAGGAAACATTTCAAGAGTTAAATAGCAAATGTAGACATATATACAAGCAACAAAACAGGAGTGTTTAAGACCTAGGGATCCCAGTGACTTGAAAACTCTTGGAAAGTTTTTACAAAGAACTTGACATAGGTAAGAAAGAGATAACCTTCAGAAGTGAGATTCTTGAAAAGGCTGTAGAGGAGAATGCAGTCTGGCTGTAAAAGCAGGGGTTGGGGATGAGAAAAGGAGGGTGGAGTGGCATAGGTTAGCAGGATAAAGACTGGCTTGCATATGTCCAAGAGGCAATGTAGGGTTAAGAGGCTGAAGATTTATTATTATCGTTGTTATTGTTATTATTGCCAGTCCTGGGCTTGAACTCAGGGCCTGACACTGTCCTTGGACTTTCTCAAGGCTAGGCTACCACTTGAGCCACAGCACCACTTCTGGCATTTTCTAAGTATGTGGTATCAAGGAATCGAACCAGGGTCTTCGTGCATGCAAGGCCAAACTCCTGGGCCATTATTTATTATGATTATTATAAACCAGCCCTGGGGCTTGAACTCAGGGACCGGGCACTATGCCCAAGCTTCTTTTGCTCAAGGCTAGCACTCTGACCACTTGAGCCATAAGCGCCACCTCTGGCCTTTTCTGTTTATGAGGTTCTGAGAAATCGAACCCAGGGCTTTGTGCATGCTAGGCAAGCACTCTAACCACTAAGCCACGTTCCTAGCCCCCCCCTCAAGTTTATTCTCGTAGAAAGCTAGGTCCTCAGGAATGTTTAAAAGTAAAATACCAAATACTCGAGATTCCTTTTCTTATTTGGTTTTCCCCGATGGAAATCCTTAATATACGGACCTTGATTCCACAGTCCCCGGACATTCCCTGCCCCCCCCCGCCTCCCCCCCCCACCGTGGGCGAAGCAAGCTCAGATCTTGGCCCTGTCGCTGGCCGCCAGGGGGACGGAACTCGGGGGGAAGTCGGCGGGAGCTGGGCCGGGAGTACCAGGTTAAGCAGCAGGTGAATGGTGGCCCGGGAGGACCCCGGGGGCTGAGGGGCCGGGTGCGGGAGAAGGGCGCTTGCTTCCCCGGGGCGTCTGGTCACGGTTTACCGGGGGCGTCGAGCTCTTGCTCAGCAGAAATGCAAAATTAACAGCACTCAGGATGTGACGAGACGACCCCGGGGAAGGACAGATTTAAAAACAGTGAGTCCGAGGCCCGAGGAGAACCAGCTCCGGGGCCAGCAGGCGCGTGGGGAAGGCAGCCTCCCGTCCCCGGAGGCCCGGGAATCGGGGAGGCCGGGCTCGCTCGGCTGTCCTCCCCGCCGCCAGCAGGTGGCTCCCGGGCTCGCTCTCCTCGCTCCCTCCCTTTCTCCCCGCGCTCGCTCGGACCCTCCCCAGGAGCACGGAGAGACCGCGAGAAGGGGGCGCCGCGTCCGCCCCCGCCCGCCGCAGCACCCAGCGTCGCCCGTCTCCGCCCCCTGCCAGGCACCGGGGGCGCAGGCCAGGGAGGGCGACCCGGGAGGCGTGCGGGGGCCGGCTCTCGCGAGGCGGAGGAGAAGGAGGAGGGGGAGAAGAGAAGGAAGAGGAAAAGGAGGAGAAGGAGGAGGAGAAAGAGGAGGGAGAGGAGGAGCGTGAGGAGGTGGAGAGGTGGAGAAGGAACAGCAGGAGGAGGACAGCCAGAGCTGTCCATTTCCAGCTCCAGCTCCAGCTCCGGCCCCGCATTCCGCCCGCGCCCGGCTCCCATTCTGCCCGCTCCGCCTCCCTTCACCCACCCGACTCTCTCCCGTTCCGTCCCATTCGCTTCGTTCGACTCCTCCAGTCCCGCCCCACCCCTGTGCCACTCCTCCCTCCCCGCCCCTCTCGCTCCGCCCCAGCCGTTTCCACGCCCCCTCTCCCCTCCCTTCTATCCTCCCCGGCCCCGCCCCAGTCTCCCGCCCCGCCCCTCTCGCCCCACCCCTCGCTCCCGCCCCGCCCCGCTCTCCCCGCCCCCTCCCCACGCCTTCCGCTTTCACCTAGGGCCGTAGGTGCGGCGCGGAGGTTGGGCGCCTGCCGGAGCCGAGCGGTGGGTCCGCGAGCGGAGAGGGGGAGCCCCGGGAACCCCGATCCGCAGCCGCGCGGTACCCCGCGCCCCTCGCCCCGCGCCCCGCGCGGAATCTGCCCGCTCTGCGTCCCGCCGCCGCCGGCCGTGGCGGAGCGGCGTCATGTAGGAGCCGCAGCCGCAGCCGCAAACCCACCTCGGATTTGCACCACTTTTTTTTTTCCCCTCCCTTCCACCTCTCCAGTCCCCACACCTCCCGAAAACAACACATCTGGAGGGCGTCGGGAAAGGGCGCCGGGGTCGAGAATCTGAGTCGGACCTGCCATCCTCCCCGCACCTCGGGGGCCACCATGACCGAGGAGAGCGCCGACGTGCCCCGGGAGTTGATAGGTAAGCTCGGCGCCGTGGCTGGCCGGGTCGGGTCCTCACCTCCTCCGCCCTTCCCGCCGCCAGGCCCGGGGACCTGAGGGCGGCGTGGGTCGGGGGCGGACTGGGGGGCAGCCGGGAAGTTTGCTCCCACCTGACTGCCTGCAGAGCCCGGTTCGGAACGGGAGGGCAGAGGGCCGGGGGGGGGGGAGGGAGGTGGGGGGACGGATCGGGAGCCTCGGGAAGGCAGGGTCCCCGGCGAGCCCGCGCCCCGTGGCGGTGGCGCCGTTCTGGGGGAGGAGGAGGGGACGGGCTGCCCCGGCTTTGGGAGTTCTGGAGATGAGGGACCATCCCTCATGCCCACAACTCTGGAAAGTCGGGGGCGGCCTCGCGGAAGGATGGCTGGCCGAAGCCCCTGTAGATCGAGCGCCTCCAGCCCCAGCCCTGTGGGGCACATCGGGAGGGGCGGAGGGGGTGCTGTGAACTGGTTGGAAGCCGGGCCTGGCAAGGCGTGGTTTGGTGTAGCCAGGAGCTGGGGAGGGAGAGGGTTTTAGGATTGACGCAAACTCTGGCCAGGACATTTAAGGGTTAATGATAAAAAAAAATCCACTTCTTATTTTAATAATGATTAACCCACTGATCCTTCTCTCCCTCCCCCCCCTCACTTAAGGAACCCATGTGTGGTACCCTGGTGCAAGGTGACTCATTGTTTGAAGCCCTTGAACAAGCTTTTTTCGTTTCGGAGGAAGAGGTTGAGGGAAACCTGGATTGGGGAATTCGTGGAGTTTGAGTTATCTGGCGGGTTAAATGGCAAGGCCTAAAACAGGTTGGGGGAGTGTTCCAAAAACCTAGCCTTTAAGGTGTGTGTGTGTGTGTGTGTGTGTGTGTGTGTGTGTGTGTGTGTGTGTGTGTGTGTGTGTGTGTGTGTGTGTGTAGCAGGTGGTGTTGCAACAAGGTGAGCGTCTCTGCGGGTGAGCTTTGAGCCCCAGTGACCTATATTCCCAACTGTTCCATCCTTCCTTCCTTGGCATGATTGCACATCTGAGTGGAAAGAAGGATGTTTAAGCCCGGCTGACAACTGGCAGAAGCTCCCAGCGTCCAGTTCATCTCTGTCTGTGGAATTGGCCCTTCTGTTTTGCTCCTTGGAGGAAGACTACTCGAGAGGAATTTGTGTATGCCTTCCCCTTTCCATGAGTGACTGTAGATTCAGCAGGTGGAAGCTGTTGCTATACTCTGCTTTTTTTTTTTTTTTTGAAATGCACAAGGAACAAAACAGCCTGTGCATTTAGGGAGTCCAGAGTGTGAAGACAGCTCCAACTGTACACGTACCCCCACGTCCCCTTGCTTATTTCTGGCCCTCCTTCTCAGCTCAGTGCAATCAGTTCCTGAGATAAAAGCATCAGTCTTTGCTGGAGTGAGTAGCCAGTCCAGTTCTGGGTGTTTCTAACATCCCACGGGAAGAAGAAGCTAATTCTGGAGGCTTTGAAGAAGCCTCCAAAGAGTAGCAGTTTTTAATTTGTGTAAATGGTTGTTCTTGCCCAGATGTGAGGAGTTTAAGGGATTACTTTGACTCATGGGAAAGGTGAGGGATAGGGTGGAAATAAGATATCTGGTTTATATTAATCTCTGTCAAAATAAATACTTGGGCAGATTTGAAAAGTTGAATTTGACCCCTATCTTGAAATGGAATCTTTGTATTTATCAGGCATCTGTCTTATATGTATCTTTTGGCCAAGTGACATGGTTTTGTGATATTTCTGCTATGATTTGTCTAGGCCTTGAAGTGTTCTGACCAGACTGGAGGCTAGGATGAAACAGTACCATCATCTAAATTCTGATTTCAGGCTCTTGCAAGAGCTCTGCTCTGATCATCAATTCAATATGGTGGCCAGAGGAAGACCTCTATTACTTTCAACTAATTCTCCAGGGCATTTACACTGTATCTTTCTGACTATGAAAGTAACACAGGAGTTCCATTACATTTTTGTTTTGTTTTTAATACAGAGAATATATAACTCACATAACTACTCAGAGATACCTATTTTTAAATTTTGAGTTTGTGACTTCCTTTTCTATATGCAGATATTCTTATGTGCACTTCACATGTCCATTTCCCACAGATTTTTCTTAAGGAGGGAGTAGCCTGTACTTGTTTTTATGAGTTCTGGGGAGATAGGAGCTGCCCAGAAAACTTGGAGTACTGGGACCTCCCCTACATTTCCCACTGTCCCTCATTCTACATCATCTGGCTTGTTGAACAGGCTGTACTTCTGCAAACTTCCCTGCCCTACTCTATGCTGACAATTGCCTTTCTTTACTCTTTAATTACCAGTCAAATTAATGGTGCTAAACTTTTGAAGTAGTTTTGATTACTCTTTAATAAACATAGTCATTGAACCACTCAACACATCTTCTTTAGTATGTATAATTTGAAACAACAATAGCACTTTGCAAATTAGAAGTAAACATTTTCCTGTGTACTGAATAGATTGTATGGTACACTCCACTTTGAAAACCAGTGGGCTATTTCCTACATCTTTAGCTCAAGGGGCCTTTCCTCAATGAAACCTGTAGGTGCTCGGTAATCTGTTATCATATGTGGTATGCATAAATTTCCTTCTTTCCTTCCTTCCATTAGGGTTTGAATTCAGGGTCTCATTCTCTCATTTGGGTTTTTTGTTTTTTTTTTTCCACTCAAAGCTGGAGGTCTACTACTTTAGCCATGATTCCATTTCTGGCTTTTTGGTTGTTAATTGGAATTAAGAGAATCTCATGGACTTTCCTGCCCCCAACTATCTTTGAACTCTGATCTTCAGATCTCAGCCTCCTAAGTAGCTGGGCTTACAGGCATGAACCACTAGCACTTGGCTAGACTTGTTTTAATGACACCTTCCCATCCTCTAGTAGATGGTAAGCTTTGAAAAGCAGGGACCATCTTTGTCTAGTACACAGTTGGGGTATGTATACATATTTGTTAAATGTGTGGATAAGGGGCCGGGAGTTTGGCCTAGTGGTTAAAGTGCTTGCCTAGCATGCATGAAGACCTGGGTTCGAGTCCCTGGTACCACATACATAGAAAAAAGCCAGAAGTGGTGCTGAAGCTCAAGTGGTAGAGCACTAGCCTTGAGAAAGTCCAAGGACAGTGCTCAGGCCCTGAGCTCAAGCCCAGGACTGGCAAAAAAAAATAAATAAATAAAATGTGTGGATAAGCCAAAATGATTACCTATGAAAACCTAGAGGAGGAAGCTATGTTTGGAAAGATGGGTAGAGTATAACCAGCAGGAGAATAGGAGAGGGACATCCCAGCAAGAAGAATATGCACATAATCTAGAGGTATAAAAGGTGGAAATGCCTCGGATGATTGGATTGGTTGAATGTACTGAGGAGATAAGTAGAAAATTGTGAAAGACCACAGTGACATACTATGAGATTTGGGCTGAGCCAAAAAAAATGACACTCAGACCAGGAGTGATAGGATGGGACTTTTGGATTTAGAAGGGCCCCTCAGGTTATGAAGGCAGAGCCTTAGATGCCATGGTTTACTTTCTGTGATGGAATCTAAGGCCTTGAATGCAGTTATGCCCAGAGAAGGGGGAGCTGTTTTACAGATAGGTTAAAAAACATGGTGTCTTGAGAGGATAATCTGGAGCTGAGCAATATAGTAGGCAGCAGAGGAGAGGATGAATCTGATGTGGGGCTAGTTCAGGTTTAGATACTCATGGGAGTGTCAGGAAGACTTTTGTACTCTCTTCCTCTGAATTTTGAAGTCTTTCCTCTCCTCCTTCCTTTTTCCTTGCTGTTTTTTTTTTTTTTTTTTTTTTTTAAACCACCTTTTGGATATTGTGCTCTGGTGATTTTAGAACAGATGGTGTGCCCTTCTTTGGATAAATCATTTGGTCCAGTTCTGGTTCTTGCCAGGTTTCTTAACCTTTCTGGCAAGCCACTTGTAGAAAGTGATATTTATTTATATGTCACTGTGGTCAACTCAGAGGCTGGTTGGTTGGAGTCAGACATATCCAACTTAATACTGAAAGACCTTTGGAATTCCCTTTGTGTTTATGTTTTGCATGTAGATAGTGCTTCATTATCCAACATCGTGCTCCACCATACTGCCCTGCATAGCTCAATGTGTGTGTGTGTGTGTGTGTGTGTGTGTGTGTGTGTAGCCTGTTTTCCCAGCAGAATTACGCAATGCTCTTCATGAGCTGTTGTATTTTTTCCACAGGACAAGGCCCAAAGTAGTTGTTGATAAACTACTTCTGTGTATGTGTGAGGGGAAAGCCGGGTCGGTACTGGGGCTTGAACTCAGGACCTGGGTACTGTCCCTTAGCTTTTTTTTTTGCTCAAGGCTGGTGTTCTTTTTTTTTTTTCCCATTTCCACTTTTTTTAAAATTGTAATTAGTAAAAGGGTTACATGATATTTGCCAGATAGAAGGTGCATTAATTCACATACATTAATACCCTTTCACATGTCTTGGTACCCATTTCCCTCCCCGCCCCACACCCCCCATCAAGGCTGGTGTTCTACACTTGAGCCAAGGCTCTACTTCTGACTTTTTGTTGTTTAACTAGAGATAAGAAATCTCTTGGACTTTCCCGCCCAGGCTGGCTTTGAACTGTGATCCTCAGATCTCAGCCTCTTAAATAGGTAGGATTACAGGTGTGAGCCACCAGTGTATAAAGTGATGCATTTCTTGCTGGAAATGGTCTGGGGATATAGCTCAATGGTAGAACTCTGCCTAGCATGCCCAACAAACTGACAAAAGAAAAAAGAAAGAGGCCAGGCACTAGTGGCGCAAGCCTGTAATCCTAGCTATTCTGGAGGTTGAGATCTGAGGATCACAGTTCAGAGCCATGGTTCTAGTACTAAAGTCCATGAGACTTAACTCTAATTAACCACCAGAAAACCAGAAGTGATTCTGTGGCTCAAGTGGTGGAGTGCTAGCCTTGAGCTGAAGAGCTCAGGGACTATGCTCAAGTCCCATGACCAACAACAACAACAACAACAACAAAAAAAAAAAGAAAAGAAAAAAAGACAGATGACAAAAACAGCTTCTCCAATGCTTTTTTCTCTTACTAATAAAGGAATATAATGAAATTATTTCCTTCTTTCAGAAAGCATCAAAGATGTGATTGGCAGAAAGATAAAAATTGCAGTGAAGAAGAAAGTAAAGTTGGAACTGAAGGGAGACAAAGTTGAAAATAAAGTGCTGGTAAGTACTGCCATTTTATTTTTTAATTGAAATATTTGGAAGTGAAAATGTCTTTTTCCTCCACTGTTTTGATTGTGTAATTTTAGCACAGCATTAGATCTGGTATTTTGTATTTCATTAAAAAGTCTGGCACTCTTTTTTATTGTTAAATTAATGGGAATCTTTGTTGAAAAAGTTAAAAAGTATGATTATTTAAAGTTGGGATTAAAAGATCACTTAGAGATGGAATTTTTAAGTTGTTTTTCTTCAAGTTGCAACAGTGCTTTTTTGGGGGATTACACTGGGTTTTGCACTGACTAGACAGGCTTTCTTACACTTGAGCCATGCCCCCATCTTGTGGCATTTATCTATGACATCATCTTTGATGTGGTAGCTGATCATATGACTTACTTACTACAGTTTAGGGAGGAGTTTAAAATGTTTCAAGTGATTCTGGCTTAATTGTTTAAACTTTCTTGAAGGGTAATGAGTAGAGGATGTGAATAAGGTGTTTGTCAGGTTCTACCAGGCTCTGCTGTTCCTGGATAAATGTTTGGTGGTAGTATTTGCTGGTGTGGCCATTGGACTTGGGCATTCAGTTCGTGAAATGAATTGTTAGGGGCTGAAGAATTGGACCCACGTGAACAAATTTTTAGGGAGTCTATAATGGCTTACTAGTATAGTGTGAAAGCCTTTTGTGGTGTTTCTAGGTTGAGGTTATGGCAAATCAAAATTGAATGTGAGTGGAGAGGTGTGTGTGTGTGTGTGTGTGTGTGTGTGTGTGCGCGCGCGTGCGCGCGTGCGTGCGTGTGTGCGCGTGCTCGTGCCTGGGTGTCTGGGTTTGAACCCAGGGCCAAATGCTCTACTATTGAGCCATTCCTCCAACACATTTGGTTTTAGTTACTTTACAGATAGGCTCTCACTTATTTTTTTCTCAGGCTGTCACAGACCATGGTTGTTTTACCTATATAATTCCCATACTAATGCCTCCCAAGCAGCTGGGTTTCTACCAGTTACCATGCATGATTGAGAGAACACTGTTTAAGTCTGCATCATAGAAACTTCAAAATGCACTCACCATTAGAGAATAATACTGAATCCTGCAAATTTATCATTTAGCTCCAACGTTTCTTACTGTTTTGCCAATCAATATTTCTTCACCTAACACTCCTATTTTTTTTGGAGTGTTTAAAATAAATCACAAGCATATTCTATTGAAAGAATATTTCTAGTATTTCATTGGTTTCCATTGAATTTGCTACAGAATCTGAAGTATCTGCCTAGTAACACATGTTTTTAGAATTTTTTTAGAATTTCTAATTCCAGGATATGTATGATTGTCATTTATTTTTAAGGTCTGGAAGAATTGATAGATAGTTTTTAAATCTCCTATCTATGGGCACAGGTCAAGATGGCAGATATATTGAAATGGGAAAACATGGGGGATTTTTACCTTGCAACAAATGTTACTTCCATTTTCTAATGAAACGGACATAGTAACAGTGAATATTTGTGTACAACTTGATTTCAGGGATAATAAGTGGGACCTATTTAAATATGGGTTCCCCATTACCTAGCACATGGTAACATCTAGTAAGTGACTACTCATCAGGAACTAAGGGATCCTGTATTCTGTTTGCTCATAGAAAATGTCATTGCTTCTGGATCTCAAGAATCTGCCACATGTCCTAGGGTCCAGAGGGTTTGTTCATTCTTTGTGAAACCATAGGACCAGGATATAAGCCAACAAACAAGGTCTTAAATTCCTAAGGAACATAGGCTGAATGGTTTCTCTCATTTGTAATAATTAGTACAAACCTTGGATTCTCCTAGCAGAGGATTACAGTAGCTCAAAACCTAGATACATAAGGCCATATAGGATGAGGCTAAATGAAAGGACCTCCAGGATATGGAAACGAGCCATAAAATATGTGATTGTTGTTCTTAATGTACTATGTTATTTCTCATCTCTTTTGTTGTCCCTTGGTTATTCTCATATTATTACAGTATCTTACCTTGTTATCTGGTATATAGTGTATACGATTATTTGTTTATCCGAAATAGGAAAGGGAAAGGGGGGAAAAGCTGATGGGAGGAGGTAAGGGGAGGGAAACGGGAACAAAAACTTGAGAAGAGGTACCAGTGTGTGTGTGAATTTATGCTCCTTCTATCTGGTGAATATAACTGTAACCCCTCTATTAATTACAATAAAAAATTGAAAAAAAATAAACTCTTACATCAAAAAAAGAAAAAAGAAGTGCTAGGGTCTCATGGAAGAAGAGTGTTCTATGTGGAAATAAATTTGGCCTTCAGATTGTTATTGATGAATCAGTTTCTTTTCTGCATGCCTTTTCCAAAACATTAACATGCCTCTGTGCATTAGAGGTTTTAAAGAACCAAGTGTGACCATCTCCCTTCTTTTTGTCCTGAGAATTCTTCCACATGGATGTACCACCATTTGTTTATTCATTCATCACGGATAGACAGCTGGGTTGTTTCCAGCCTTTGGCTATTAGGAATACAACTGATATAAACATTCACATACAGAATTTGGAGTGAACATACGTCTCTATTTCTCTGTGATACTGTGCAAAGGATTTCAGTTGCTGGTTTGCATGGGAATTGCATTTTTTTTTCAAACTGGCAATGGTATGTAGTCAGACTGGCAAGCTTTCCCAGAGTGGCAGTAGTATTCATTATGTAGCCCTACCAAACAGTGCCTTAACCATCCAACCTCTCTATAGCCTCGGCAGCATGTGGTATGGTCTGGACATTTTTTTGGACTGATGGTTGGAAGAAAGGAAGGAGCAAGGGCCCCTCTCCATCCACATAGCTGCTATTTTCTTGCTTGCTACAGGGAGAAATGTGGTGGTATCCTTTCTCTGCAGGATGGTGGCTCAGAAGTGTGTGGGAGACCCACTTCTGTGTGTGTGTGTGTGTGTGTGTGTGTGTGTGTGTGTTTGCTTGCAATTTAGTCTGTAACTTTTTTTGGGGTAAGTCCTTGTTCTTCTGTACTCCTCATAAAATGCATCACAAGTAAGTAGCCTGCAAGTGGAACTCTCCTCTTTGAAACTGTTCATTGTAGCCAGGCCAATGGTTCACACCTGACAAGGCTGGGATCTGAAAATTGTGGTTCTAAGTCAGCCTGGGCAGAGGAATCTATGAGACTCTATCTCCAATTAACTAGCAAAAAGCCAGAAGTGGGGCCATGGCTCAAGTATTAGAGCGGGCCAGCCTTGAGCAAGTAACCTGAATGAAAGCATAAGGCCTTAAGTTGAAATCCCAGTACCTACACAAATGTATCCTTAAAGATCCCAAACAACAACAACAAAAAACAATGTAACACTCCCCCTCCCCATGTAGGGCTGGGACCATGGCTCAGATGAAAAAGCAACTGCCTAGCAAGTACCAGTAGCCATGAGTTCAAACTCTGATATTGCACAAGAAATGAATGAATGGATGAAGAAACAAATAATAAATAAATGAGACAAATACATTTTAAGGTATTCATTGTCCATTTGTTTTATTTTCAAATGATAACATGGGGAAGTGGAGCTGTGGGCTCAAAATGGTAGCATGCTAGCCTTGGGCAAAAGAGCTCAGGGACAGCACCCAGGCCCTGAGATCAAACCTCATGACTAACAAAAGCAAAAACTTACTTGGAATGTCTTTAACAATATTTTATTTGGATATTGTTATGCCTTTTGCACATCTTAATTAGATTTGATTGAATTGACTGTAAGCTAACTTTAAACATGTTGAAAAAAAAGGGATGTGATTTTAGATGACATGTTCTAAAATATTTTGGTGTCAGTGCTACTTCTCATAAATTCAAAATAAACATTCTATTACCTTTTAATATAATTTTTCTAAATAAGGAGAAATAGTTGAGATAAAATTTTTTTAAGCATTTGGTTCAATTAGGCATCACTTCTTATAGATTTCAGATATATTCCTGCCTGGGAATGGTTTCTATAAACTTGCCATGCTTCTTTTTACTTAATTTAGTTTTTCTTTTTTTCTTTCTTTTTTTTTGGCCAGTATTGGGGCTTGAACTCAGGGTGTGAACATTGTCCTTGGGCTTTCTCAAGGCTTGAGCTCTACCACTTGAACCATAGCACCACTTTCAGCTTTTTCTATATATGTCGTGCCAAGGAATCAAAACCTGGTCTTCATGCATGCTAGGCAAAGCTCTCAGCCTCTCTTTTTACTTAATTTTTTTGGGACAAGACTTCACTATGTAGTTTACATACTGGTGTGTAGTTTACTACATAGCCCAGATTGGCCTTGAGCTTGAGATGCACCTGCCTAGTCCCCTGAGTGCAGGGATTATAGTTGTGTGCCACCACATCAAGCTTAGGCCTTGTTGTACATTTTGCCTGGCTAAGGCATTTATATTTTCTAATTCCCCAGCTTAATGCCTAACACTGCAACAGCTTTATTTTCCATGTTGGGAAATGTTTTGTGCAGTGGGATCATTGTTTTAGCTAGTGGTTTTTAGACCATCAAAAAGCTTTGCTAGGTGCTGGTCACTCATGCCTGTAATCCTAGCTACTCAGGAGGCTGAGATCTGAGGATCATGGTTCAAAGCCAGCCAGGGCACTAAAGTCCGTGAGGCATTCATCTCCAGAAACTGAAAGTGGTGCTGTGTCTCAAGTGGTACAACGATAGCCTTCAGCTGAAGAGCTCCAGAACAGTGCTCAGGCTTAGAGTTTAAGCTCTCTATGATTGACAAAAAAAAAAAAAAAAAAAGCCTAATAGTAGGATTGAAGTTTTTCTCTTCTTTCTTCCTCTCGCCCTTCTCTTTTTGAGACAGGATCTTGTTTCTAGTAGTAATTTTTGGAAATTGAAAATACTTTTTTCCTCCCAATGGCCTATGAAATGGGGATTATTTAAGGGTATATCTTAAACCCAAGTAGTGAACCTGGTCGTACAGTGAGGCTGTTGCTGTGCACAAGTTATAAATGCATGGGATGGGAGTCAGTTTCTGTTTTGTTTCATGCTATGGAGGCCCCATGGGGGCAGTGTGAATTTCACAGTCCTGGAAATAGCTAGGTTTTCAATCACAGGACTTTCCAAGTATGGTGGCAGGAAAATCTTCCTGAAATCTCTGCTCCCAAATGGTTGATGCCAACAACATAACTTAACCCGGTGTCTGATCTCTGACAGGTTAAATATAGTGTAACACATTCAAGGGTGTGTAGGCATTTTGTTGTAGTAGTTAAAATAGATAAAAGAAGCCAGGCTCCGGTGACCTTTGCCCGTAACCCTAGATATTTAGGAGGTTGAGATCTGATGGTCAAGTTTCAAAACCAGTCAGGACAGAAAAGTCTTGGAGACTCTTGTTTCCAGTTAACCAAAGTGCCAGAAGTGGAAGTGTGCCTTAAATGGTAAAGTACTAGCCTTGAGTGGAGAAAACTAAGGGTCAGCACCCAGGCCCTGACTTCAAGCTCTAGTTCTTAAGTCACAAGAAAGGTTTGTAAACTACTATGGCTTCTAGAGCAGCCTGTTAGAAAATCCCCATTAAGGCCTCTGTCCTTCTGTGCAAGGCTCTTGTACCACTTGTCAGGTAATTTGAACAGTTTCCTTTGTGGTACCATTAGGAGTCTCAACTTTTAAGGATCACTTACAATTCAGAGCATAGGTGATTTTCAAAGCACCTGGGTGAAGTTACATGGCTGTAGAAAATTGAGCTTTAGAAAACAGCAACTATGTGGAAACCATCTTCAGGAGTGAGTATCGTACCATGCACTGTTGCCAAGAATCCTGGCAAAAGCTTGGGAAAGTCACAAGAAAAGAATCTGTATTTGAATGCTTCAGAATGTACTTGAACTCATACCTAGGGTCATCTCCCACTTGTTCCCCTTGATCTTTGGGGGTAGTACTGGTTCTGTCTCCTGGCATACATTTCCAGGAGACTGTTCTGGCTCGCTTGAACTTGTTACCTGAGCTGCAGCTACATTCTTCTCACCTGCAACTGCCCCACTTTCTTCAGTAGTTAGATGAGGCGAGTCAAATGACCTTGGGCAAGGAAGCCCTTGTACATATACCAGCCTGGGTGTAACTTTACATTGTTCTTAAAAAGATACTCTTTTTCCAGCCTCTGGGATTTAGCCTCCCTGGGAAAGGAGCACTGGGGGGGGGGGGGGGAACAGAAAGAGATAGGAGGGTGGGAGCATGAAAGGGGCATTGTATTAATTGAGGCGACAGGATAGCTAACCAAAATATGAAATAGGGAGAACTCTTTCTTTTTTTTTTTCATGGTTGTAAAATAGTTACAGAGGAAATAAAACAGACATTAATAAAACTTTACTGTAGTACTTCTGGGTGTCATTGAATTGGCAACACTGTGAATTTATTGTCAAAGTAGATTGAAAACTGCAACCTGTTCTGTCTCTCTCACTCCTCCTCCCTCCTTTTCTATTTTTTTTTCATATTGAAGTAAGCTCTCTCATGTTGCCCAGTTATGCACTGTGGTTAAATATTTGAGCTTAAAAGGTTTTTTTTTTTTCCCTCTACAGTTATGTCCCTTTTTCTAAGGTGCTTGAGGGTGTAGTAACAGAGTACACCAATTTAGGCAAGGTGTCATGGTATAGACCTGTAATTGCAGCTCTTTGGGAAACAGTTGCTGGACAAACCAAAGCTTGAAACTAGTCTGGATTACAAAGTGAGTTTAAAGGTAGTCTGAGCTAGATAGTGAGACTGTCTCAAAAACTTTACTGCTTGGCCTGTCTTTTTTTCTGAGCTTCGTTTTTGTTTCTCTCTCGGACTCACTTTCTAAAACTTACTAAGACCTGAAAAGGGAGAAAAAGACGCTTGGAACATGCATTGTGGGGAAGGATGAGAATTAGTATCAAACAGTTATGGAGGCCTCCCCACTTCAGTTGAGTGAAGGATTTTTTTTTTTGTCAGTCATGGGACTTGAACTTTGGGCCTGGCATTGTCCTTGCGCTCTTCAGCTCAAGGCTACTGCCCTACCCCTTGAGTCACAGTGCCACTTCTGGATTTCTGGTGGTTAATTGTAGATAAGAGTCTCATGGAGGGGCCGGAGTTTGGCCTAGTGGTTAAAGTGCTTGCCTAGCATGCACGAAGACCTGGGTTCGATTCCTCGGTACCACATACATAGAAAAAAGCCAGAAGTGGTGCTGAGGCTCAAGTGGTAGAGCTCTAGCCTTGAGAAAAATCCAAGGACAGTGCTCAGGCCCTGAGCTCAAGCCCAGGACTGGCAAAAAAAACAAAAACAAAAACAAAAAACAAAAACAAACAAAGAGTCTCATGGATTTTAGTGCCCTGGCTGGGTTTGAACCAGGATAATCAGATCTCAGCCTCCTGAATAGCTAGGATTACAGGTGTGAGCCACCTCACTTGGCTTTTCTGTTGCTTCTTGTGTTATGGTGCTGGACATAGAACTTAGTGCCTCTTGCATGCTAGACAATTAAGTGGCACACCCCTCCCCACTTCTCCTTTCCCCCACACCATGTCTTACTGAACCTTGGTCAGCAGATATCTTGGTTTTGTTTTCAGGTAGGAGTTGGTGCGGAAGTCCTCTTTGAAGTTGGAAGCCAGTATGTACAAATGTCCCCAAGCAGTAATTACAGATTCTGCATTTATGGAATTAGTAGACATTTCCTCCAGATAGGATCTTCTGTAGACACATGGACTTGTATAGGGGGAAGGGTTGGTGGTGGTTTATTCAGACTGTGTCCTCCCTCTTTGATTGCTGCCAAAAGAACGCCTGGTGGCCATTCCACTATGCCTCCTAGCCTAGGAGAAGCTTCCACTTGTGATGAGTCTCAGGAAATCCTTTCTTTATTTGAATTGGGCTCAGCTTCTCAATATTTTTTTCCTATTTTTTTTGACATGCTCTTCAGGAACATGGCAGTTTTGCTGTCTTTTATCCATGAATGTGTTCCAGTGTTTTGTTTTTTGCTAGGTCTTGTAATCCTCAGGCTAAAGCAACCTCATTTCCTGATGTCTCATTTCATTCCCTAGACAATATCGGTTTCAAGTTTGTCCCTATTCTCATCACTTTGCTTTGGTATCTTAACACTTATTTTATCAGTGAGACTTTGACACGGTAGGTGTTTAGGGTGCTACGTGCTTGGAAAATAGTCTTGAATTGTCTTAAACAAATGCTGCTTCTTCACTTTAAAAAGTTATTGTTCTTTTTGGTGCTAAGGTTTGAACTCAGTGCTTTGTGTTTGCTAGGCAAACTCCTTGAGCTGCATCTCCAGTTAATAATGTCTCCTGAAGTTGGGGAATTTAATTGGACAGCCCAGAATTTGCATTCCTGCAGACAGTATATGGAGTATGATATAGGGATTCTCTGTACTGGACAAATACTAGGTATGTATAGTGATTGGGTATTGGTGGTTTTTGAATTTTGAAAGTATCTGTGACATTTTCTTTTCTCTTTTTGCCAGTCAGTTCTGGTGCTTGAATTCAGGGCCTGGGCACCGTTCTTGGACACTTTTTGCTCAAGGCTAGTGCACTGCCACTTGGACCACAGCACCGCTTTGGCTTTTTCTACACATGTGGTACCAATGAATTGACCCAGGGCTTTGTGCATACTAGGCGAGCACTCCATTACTAGGCTCCTATCTGTGACATTTTCAGTAGTGAAACAAATGAAATAGGAAAGCAAAAATGAGGTATCCTCTAATCTTAGATATAAAAGTTTTTTTTTTTTTTTGCCAGTCCTGGGCTTGAGCTCAGGGCCTGAGCACTGTCCTTGGACTTTCTCAAGGCTAGAGCTCTACTACTTGAGCCTCAGCACCACTTCTGGCTTTTTTCTATGTATGTGGTACCGAGGAAGCGAACCCGGGTCTTCATGCATGCTAGGCAAGCACTCTACCACTAGGCCAAACTCCCAGCCCCTGTCCTAGTATTTCTTAGGGCAGTGTTCCCTGGACCCTAGCTCCTGAGGCAAGTTTCTTTCATGCCATTTTTTTTTGGGGGAGGGGGCGCGTCATGGAACTTGAACTTTGGGCCTGGGCACTGTCACTAAGCTCTACAGCTCAAGGCTACTGCCCTGCGTGTGGCTTGGGTGCTGTCCCCGAACTCTTCAGCTCAAGGCTATCACCCTACCCTTTTGCCATAGCCCTACTTCCCATTTTGTAGTGATTAATTGGTGATGAGTCTCACAGCTTTGTATTATCTGGATGGCTGTTCTGCTTTGAACAGAGACCCTTGGATCTCAGCCTCCTGTGTAGCTAGGATTACAGGCATGATTCACTGCTCTTTCAGGGCATTTCTGACCCTTTCTGGTCTGCCTATATGGGCACGTTGTTACTATGGTATGTTTGCAGAGATGGTGAAGTCCTGGGTGGCGTTACTGATGACAGCCAATATGGCTCTGGAATCACAGAGCCGTGGTGCCACTCATGGTAGAATCAACCCCCAGTTTTTTCTTTTGGCGAGGTGTGAGAATTTATGTGACATAATTGTTGTTATCTGTGGGGTTTGAACTTAGGGCCTGGAGATAAGAATCTCATGACCTTTCCTGCCTGGGCTGGCTTAGAACTGTAATTTATAGCCCTCAGCTTCCTGATTAATGACATAGGTTTTTGTCTTTGCAGTGGAACTTTCTTTCCTTAAGTCTTTGAACTCTGATAGTAGATGTACAAATGGATGACACATGGATTTCACTTCTGTTTGATATAGAAATTGCGTGCGCCTGTGTGTGCATGTACATGCGTGCGCTGGTACTGAGGCTTGAACCCAGAGTCTGGGTGGTGTCCTTTAGCTTATTTTGCTCAAGCTTGGCACTGTACCACTTGGGCCACAGCTCCACTTCTGGCTTTTTTGGTTACTTCAGGTCTTATTGACCTGAGTAGCTGGGACCATAGGCATGAGCTACTGGTGCTCAGCTTACAGAATGAACTTAATGAAAACCATAGCTAATGCATCTTAGCATTGGGATATCTTAGCCTTGCTTTTCTTCCCAGACAGTTCCAAAGGCGGTTGATTTGAACTTAGCATGTGTAGCTATAAATGTAAATAGAAACAAATCTAAATGCAGTGGTCAATTTCCTTAGCCTACCAGAAACAGGACTTTCCTTCCTTCTCTTCTCATCAGTGACCTTCCTCACTTCCCTGACCTTTTCCCTGATGCCATGCCTTTGGGCTGGGGGTGAGGGTGGGGGTCTGTGGTGGTAGTGGTAAGGGAGTCCTAGGTGAGAAGTACTTGTGGCCCTGCATCTGCTGCTAGCAGCTCCTCTTGGAGAGCCTTCTTCCTTTCTGAGACTCTCCTGGGTTCAGGAGAGTTGTTTCGGAGAGTTGAAAATTGTCCTTTCTTCTAAGACTGCCACTGCGCAGGGGCCCCTTATTTGCTACCTCAGAACACAAAACACACAGGACCCTTTCCAGTGTCAGAAACAGTCTTAGTTACTGTGGAGAAGATGAGGGAGAAATAAGAGCCAGATGTGGTTGGAAGCACATGATGTTTCAGGATCCTTTCAAGGTTCTTTTGATATTCTTTCCACTCCTTGATTCCTATGGGCTGAAGCAACCCACTCTGTCTCTCTGTCTCTCTGTCTCTCTGTCTCTCTGTCTCTCTGTCTCTGTGTCTCTCTGTCTCTCTCTCTCTCTCTCTGTCTCTCTCTCTCTCTCTCATTGAATCTGTGCTGGTGAAAGGCTAGTTAGAAGGTCAAGTTGCTTGGGAGAAATGTTAATATCACTGGACCCTTTTTGTTTTCCTGACTCCATCTGTTCTAAATCAATTGTCAGTAGTCACCAAATACAGCTCTTATCACCTCCTATCATCAGGACAGGGAGAGAAGCAGCTGGGCTATGTGTTTTGTCTCTTAGTTTGGCATTTCTAGCATCCAGCTCCTTCCCCTTTCAAAATCCCTGTGAGGTTTCTTCTCTGTGCCTGCAAGCAGGATAGCCTCTGTGTTGTGGTTTAGGGAAACATTGTGTCCAGCTTTGTGCATTGAGTCACAGGCACTGAAGCACTGTTTGTTCTGGTGATAACACTAGCTGTAGGGTTATTGCAGTCTCCTGTGTGGTGGGTTTGTTCTGATGTGGCCATTTAAGACTCTTTGGGCCCTGCTCCTTATCAGAGAACTTTTACCTCCTCCATGTTCATAGTGAATTAGCTACTAGCTAGTTTCTCTTACTCCCTCAGGCTCTCTCCCCTCCTTTCCCCACCTCTCCCCTAGGGCAATAGAAAACATGTTGCAGTTTAGGTTACCCTTGACTCTTACCATTTTATTTTCTCCAAAGTGGTCTGTGCTCATTGGGTCTTCTTCATCCATTATTTCTTTGTCTCTATCATCCATTCTTTTCTCCTTTCCTCCATTCTCTCCTACCCTTCCCCTCAGTGGCCATACTAGACATCTACCTAGAGCTTTTTACATTCTAGGTGTACCACTGAACTGTGCCCCTAGCCTGCCTCCTTGCCTTCTTGCCTCTCTCCCTTTCTCTATTTTCCTTCCTCCACCCCTTTGTTCCCCTTCCCTTCCCTTCTCTCCCCTTCTCCTTCTCCTTCCTTCTCCCCTTCCCCTTTCCCCCTCCCCTTCCCCCTCCCTTTTCCTTTCCCTTCTCTCCCTCCTTCCCTCTTTTGCTCTTGTCTTCCCTCCTCTCTCTGTCTCTTTCTTCTTTCCTTCCTTGTCACAGTACTGAGAACTCAGGCAAACAGCATACTGCTGTGCTAAATCTCCAGCCTTAACAAAATACTCTTTTGAGACAAGTGCTTGCTAAGATAGTCAGCCTGGCTCGAACTCTTAATCCTTCTGCCTTTGTCCCTCCAGTGTTGGGATTAGAGATGTGCACCACCATACAGAGCTTCATCTTGCTCTCTGTTTTTGAGAGTCCTGGGGTCTGGATACAGGGCTGGCACTTGCACTCCGGCCTTTCACTCTTTTGTGACAAGGCAGGAAGCCAGGAGATGGTCCAGTTTTTGCTGTCTAGCTTTGCTTGTTAGCAAAGCATCTGAAGCAAAGGAGAGGCTGTTAACACCTTGTCACTTAAGGATTCGTTAGTATTAAGTCATTTGTGTGGTTTTACTGCAGAGATGTAATGAAAGTGGCATCTGTTGTTACGTCTGACACATGTAAGCCGGTCATCTGCAGAGCTGAATAGCCATGCCATGTAATAGACAAAAGGGCTTCTTGCCTGCCTTGCTGTTTTTTTTTTTTTTTTAAACAGGTTTCCTTATTCAATCTTGGAATTCCAGAGAGAGAGAGATTCCGTGTGTCTTTTCTTTGAATAGAGGAACAGTGGGTTTTTTTTTTTTTTCAGTGTGATCATGGGTGTTTTAGCCTTTGCATTCCTTTAAGTGCCCTTTTCTGTTCTTGAGTAGTCTGCGTGGATTTGAATCTGGAAACTGCCATTTGCTATCTCTTGGCCATAGATAGGTAAGTTGCTGTAACCTCTCTGGCCTGACTTTCTTTACCTGTAAAATGGAGGTAATAACAGAACCTACTTTGTAGGTTTGATTTGAAAATTAAATGAGATCTAAATATGCATAGCTATGAGTATATTGGCTGTAATTACTGTAAATCTTGCCTATTGGTGTAGACTAAATGCTCTCAGAAAGAGGATCTGTTTACCCATTCCTCACCACAAATTATTTAGGTATATGTTATGTAAATATTTCCAGAATGAACTTCTACTCTGCATCTCTTTCTGGCTTTGCATGATGTTTGTTGTGATTTATTTTCTGTGCAGAGCTGTTTTCCTCCAGGCTGTCTGTGGTAAAGTGTTTAGCATGTTTTCCTTTCTGCTGCTTTGTAGGAAGATGTGTTACCTTTGAGCAGTCTTCCTTAAAAAGAAGACGTTTCTGCGAACTTTCTGTAACGTTGTATCTTGGTTTTACTATAAATGATTGCAGTCAGAAATATGCATGAATCTCTTTCCCTTTCAAGTTACCTAGTAAGATTATTAGTAATACTAATAATTACCCCTATTTGTTGGCAGCTCTCCATCCATTTAGGAGTTGTTTTGTTTTGTGTTTGGTTTTTGTTTTTGGTACTGGAGTTAGAACTCAGGCCCTCATACTTTCTCCACTTCCTTGTTTGGCTGGTACTTTGATACTGGAGCCATGCCTCCAGCCTTGCATATTTTGAAGGTGGAGTCTTGTGGATTATTCATTCCAGGTTGGCTTTGACACATGAGCCTCCTGAGTAGCTTGGATTAGAGGTATTCGTCACCCGGGGCTGGTTTTGTGGTGCTGTAATCTTTTTTTCTTTTTCTTTTTGGAGGTATTATGATTTGAACTCATGGCTTTGTGCTTCTCAGGCAGACGTTCTACCACTTGAGCCATGAATCCCACCATGTCTCTATCTCTTAAATGCTTAAGAAGTTAGACCAGTGGTTCTTAATATGTGATTTTTTTTTGGAAAAGCAGTGTTAACATCACTTAAGAACTTGTTAAAAATGCAAATTCAAGCCTGGTACCTATGGCTTATGCCTATAAGGAAGCTGAGAGCTTCAAAGCCAGCCCCAGCAAGAAAGTCCATAAAACTCTGATCTTCAGGTAACCACAAAAATCCAGAAGTGGAGGTGTAGTAGAACACTAGCTTTGAGTACAAAAAAAAGGTCAGTGCTCAGGCCCAGAGGTCAAGTCTGGGACAGGCTGGAAAAAATAAAAAAGATGCAAATTCATAGGATTCCTGTGCAGACCTATTAAGTTACATTCTGGTAGTAGGACCCAGAAATACATTTGTTTAAAAAGGTGGGTTTTTGACAACTTACTCAGGCTGTCCTAGAACTCTTAGCTAGATTGGATTGAGTGCTGGGATGCAGGTGCACATTAGCACACCTAAGTAGCAATGTGTTTAAAAAGCCTTTCAGGTAATTTGGATGCACACTCTAGTTTGAAATAAAGTGAGTTAGTTACACAGGGAAACTCCAGTTAGAGACCTGTAAAATAAGCTTGAGAAGTAACCATGACTTATATAGAGAGCTTTGGTCATTGTCCTTTGAATAACCTTCCCTGTCCATAACTTTCTTTTGATGGGTTCCTTTTGACAGTGTCCTTGAACTTTGACCATGAAATTCCACATTTTGCCTAGAGCTTCAGTGACCTAGGAATGGTTGTATTTGACCTTGACCCCAAGGTGAGCATCTTTGGACGACTAACCAGCTGCCTGTACCTCATAGCACAGCCCACCTGAGTTGATCAGTACTGCAGAAGGATCTTTCCTCTCTTGGGTCTTTGAAACACAGGAATGGACACAATCTTGACGATAGCATAATCAGAATGTGTTAAAAAAAAATCTTTGGATAAACAGAAGCCATGAGGAGAAGAGGAGGCTGTTCATGAGCCACTTGTCTGTCATCCCATTCTCACTACTGTTCACAACAGGGTGCCACTTCAGAAAGGATGATGCTCAAGTTGAAGTTGATCTCAATATATCCCATGAATAGTTTGCAAGGCCCTGCTAGGCAGCTGCTGATAGAGAGGTTTCTTGTCTTGATCACTTCCTTCTTTCCTTTACTCTTCTTGATAATGTTACATTAGAGAGAAGAAAGTCTTAGTGTCTGGACTTGAAGAGCTTATATGTAGATACCTATTATAAAACAGGTATTCTCTACAGATAGGTTTCATGGCATGCTACTTTCTTAATGCAGTGATTCCTAGTCTACCTGTGTCTCAGATCTGGTTTTCTAGTGGTTAATTGGAGATAAGAGTCTCATAGACTTTAGTGCTGGGATGGCTTTGAACCTGGATCCTCAGATCTCAGCCTCCTGGGTGGCTTGGATTACAGGTGTGAACCACCACACCCTGCTTTTCACTTGTGATTTTGACAGTTAGTGGAAGTATACACTACTGATAACATTGGGAGACAGCAGCTATTTATTTTAACAAATGGGTATGATTAGCATGAGGCTTGTCTAAGGCATATATTTCAGAAGTCTTCCTACTGTGTTTCACTTGCTTACATTGAAACCAAGAGGCCAGGTTACCATATTTGTTCTAGATATTTATTGATTTGATTCCAGTTACATTTTATTTGGGGGTTTTGGAGGGAGGTTCTGGGGGATAAAATCAGGGCCTGCCTCTGTCTACTAGGCAAGTAATTGCTCACTTCCAGTCCCTATTGTTTATGTTATCTCTTCTTTAGGCATCTTAGTGGCATCTCTGGAGGAAAGTGCTGAAAGTTAGTACATTAAAAACTCTATTGGAAATAGAGTGTGGAAATTGGGAATCATCTTCTCATAGACCAATGAGCCTATAGAATTTCTAGTTTGAATTTTTGGCATTGACTCCAGCCAGTGGGGTAGTGTTTTCATTTTTCCTGTCATCTCTTCCTCCATCTCTTTCCCATTGAAAGCAGGGAAAATGTACAAGTACTTTTATCTTTAATGAAGCAAGTTATTGGTGTGTGTGTGTGTGTGTGTGTATGTGTATGTTTGTGTTTGTGTGTGTATTACACAGAGGTTTACACTCAAGACTGTAGGTCTAGGTAGGCCCTCTACCACTTGAACAATACTTCAGTCCTTTTCGGTTTTGGTTATTTTGATTTAGGGTCTCATACTTTTTCCTCTATCTAGACTCAAACCTCAATCCTCTCATCTTTGCTTCTGGTGTAGCTGATCTTACACCATGCTTAGAAAGGATCCTATCAATCCAAAGAGGAATAGGTAGAGATGCAGACTATTTTACATCATTGCTTAGATGGTTGGCTGAGTTCTTTCTACATAGGTAAGAGCTTCTAGGAATGTATTCCAGTGCTTGCTTCCAAGATTAGCTTAAAGGATCTGGGATCCAATTGAAAGCATAACCAGAATTAATTCTCTGTCTCTGCCTCTGTCTCTCTCTGTTATTCTTGCCAGTTCTAAGGTTTGAACTCAGAGCTTCACATTTGCTTGTTTAGCTGGTACTTTTCCACCTGAATCCTACCTCCAACTGTGCTTTTTGCTGGTTATTTTGGAGATGGAATTTAGTGGACTCTTTTTTTGACTGGGCTGGCTCTTTCTTTCTTTCTTTTTTTTTTTGCTAATGGTGGGGCTTGAACTCAGGGCCTGAGCACTGTCCTTGGGCTATTCTCATAGCTAGCACTCAGCCACTTGAGCCACAGCACCACTTCCAGCTTTTTCTATGTATGTGGTACCGAGGAATCGAACCCAGGTCTTCATGCATGCTAGGTAAGCACTCTTAACACTAGGCCAAACTCCCTGCCCCAGCCTGGGCTGGCTTTGAACTGTGGTCCTCCATATCTTAGCTTTGTGAGTAGAAAGCTGAGTCGGATCCATTGGTACTTAGCCGATTCTCTTGTTCATTACGAGAATCCCAAACATTCTTGAGTTTGCCCAAGATATTTTTCTTTACTGTATTTTGTATTAAGTGCTTCTAACCCTAATCATAGTCTTTTCATAGTATTCAGATTTTTTGTTCTGAATATAACTTGGGTCTGGTGTTCAGAGTTCAGGCTCAAACTGATTTCACAGCCTTATCTGATGTAACCCATCTTTACTGTGCCTCTTTGGGATCAATAAAAGCACTGGAGATGAAGGAGACTGGCCAGCTGCAAGCATCTGCTCATTGACAGCACTTGAACTGGACCCCGCCTTGGTCAGCATAAGTGCAGTCAGGAAAGCTATTAAGTGCTCTCTGATTTGTGAATTTGAGCTCTGTTTGGTGTTGCACCCAGCTCCTCAACTGGGAGATTACAGGATGCTTGAGGAGAAAGGTTGTCACATCCCCCTCTTGTGGTACTGAGCAGTGTGTGTGTCTCTGTCTTGGGAATGTGAATCATAGTGCAGATGAGCCATTTCCTCTTCTGCCTGTCATTTCAGAGAGAGAGAGAGAAAGAGAGAGAGAGAGAGAGAGAGAGAGAGAGAGAGAGAGAGAGAGAGAGAGAGAGAGAGAGAGAGAGAGAGGGCACGCGCTTTATTTCCTGGATGCCATTAGTCCTATGGGAGAAGAAATTGGATGTCCTTTCACCTTTTGGCTACTGACAAGGTTCTCCCTTGCTTGAAGGGAGAGTTCATCCCCCCATTGGGAATATTGTTTATGTCAACTCAAAGGAAAAAAATTATTTTCTTATGTTTTCAAAGATGACACTTCATTTCTTTTGTGTGATAACATTACAAGGTGTGTTCTTATTATTTTTAGCAAGCAAAACTGTTATCTAATGTTTATGTAAATTATTGGAAAAAAACAAGAAAGCCTTTCATAGCTCTTGATCTGTGATTTCCTAAGACCCGTTCCCGTGGATCCCCATTGTTCATGGGATTTTGACTTTGCATTTCCCAAATGTACATAGGTGACTCCACCTCTCTATCCCCAGAACTTTTAGCTATTCTGACTTAACCCGGGTTGTACATTTCTTGAAGCATCAATTAATATCTAGCACTTGTCAGTGTTCTAGGGACCACAGAGAAGCTGACAAGTTAGCTATTTCAGTGTTTAATCTTCCATACAAGTGAACCTTACACAGATTCAGATGTGCATAACCCTTTAGACTGTCACCATAGTTGTCTCTGATAATTTATAAAATAGCAAGTGTGGGGAAATATGTTAAGAACACACATTTGTTCATCCTATTTTTAAGATTATTGAGCTGTTTTATCTAATAAATCATGTGTATAAGGTGCATAAAGATGCTATATATCAAAAGAAAGATGCTGTGACTTGAGAATTGACTTTGGTTAATCAAGGATGAAGCCCAACTTTTAAGGACCTTTCTTTATTAGATTTGGCTTGGGAACAAATTGGTTAAGACTGTAGTCTGCATATTAAAACTGCTGAGGATAATCTTGAACTGGGCACCAGTGGCTCCTGGGTTTGTGCTCCTAGCTACCTGGTGGCTGACATCCAAGGATTGTGGTTCATAGCTATCCTGGGCAAAAAAAAAAAAAAAAAAAGACTCATCTGCAACTAACCAGAAAAAAGCTAGAAATGAAACTGTGGCTCAGTGGGTAGAGCACCAACCTTTAATGAAAAAGCCAAGTGAGAGCTCAAGGCCCTGACTTCAAGCTCTAGTATTAGCAAGTCCACACTCACAGAATCTGAGATCACTTTGCTTTGAAAAGTATTGGGGCTGGGCATGGTGGCTCACACCTGTAATCTTAGCTACTTAGGAGGCTGAGATCTGAGGATCGTGGTTCAAAGCTAGCCCTGGCACTAACAAACCTGAGACTTGTATCACCAGTTAATCACTAGAAAAAGGGAAGTAGAGCTTGGCTGAAGGGTAGGATGATAGCCTTGAGCTGAAGAGCTCAGGAACAATGCCCAGGCCAGGAGGAGTTCAAGCCCCATGACTCACAAACAGACAAAAAAAAAGTATTGGGAAATTAGGTTTGGGAAAAATTCACTAAAAACACCCTCCACACCCACACTTGAACTTAGGCATTCTGATAAGCCATGCTTCTTGGCATTGTTTTACACAGATTAATTTTGGAAAGCCTCTTAGATGCTTGAATAGTTGTATGGACTAAGATCCTCCTGTGTTTTGTTTCTTATCTTAGTTGAGATAATAACAGGCTTGAGCCACCTTGCCCAAGCTACCACACCCAATTTCCCCACTGAGATGAAATCTCTTGGGATTTTTTTTCCTTTGTTATATTTATTATCATTGTTTCTTTTTTTAATTAATTAATTTTTTTTCTTGTAATGTATAGAGGGGTTACAGTTACATTCTCCAGGTAGTAGGTGCATTACTTCTCACACATTGATACCCCTTCTCATGTTTTTGTCCCTGTTTCCCTCCTCCCACCCCCTCCCAATCATCTTGTTTTCCCCCCTTCCCTTTCCTATTTTAAATAATCATAAACGTATATACAATATACCAGGTAACAAAGTCCAATACAGTAACAATATGAAATTAAACAAAGGGCAACAAAAGAGAAGAGAAATAACTTAGTACATTAAGAACAACAACCATACAAAATAAAGCTCTTGTTTCTTGGGATTTTTTTTGCCTGGGCAAAAATCTCAGCTTCCCAGGCGTGAACCACTGGCATTTGATTAAATAGTCTTGCTATTTAGCCCAGGCTGGCCTTGAACTTGCAGTCTTCCTCTTCAGCCTCTTTGAAGACATTTGCTTTTGTTGTACAGTTGCTATTTTGAGACTCCTCCATAGCTAGCAAGGCTAATCTGTAGCCACACAGGGGAGGGGGCTGCCACAGAGAACAGGACTTAAATTTATCTCTGGGCTGGATCTGGAGCAATGGATGAAAACCCGGAAGAATCTCCCCAGCAATCCGAGCTGCCCAATAATGGAATATGCCCATGAGTGGGAGAGAAGGGGTTGGTTCCCAGCAGCTGGGAAAGTTCAAGTCTAGATTGCTAAGAAGTCCTGTAACATATTCAAGTAGGAAAATACTTCCTTTGATGTAAGATTATAGGATTCATAATTTTCACGGCTGGTATTGAATCATCTATGCTAGTTAAAGCTTACTAAATGTCATGATTTTATGGCCAACACTTAAAAAATGTCTCTTAGTGGTATTTGACCAAACAGTTGCCAAGGACAGTTGGGTCTCACAGTGAGGGTAAGACGGGGTTCTGTATTTTAGGGTTGAATACATAGACTTACTTTGATGGAGTTAAAATCAAATTAGGAAGTCTGGCCTTTTGGCTTCCTGCTGCTGTTTGCTGCTTTTAGTTCAATTGGATATGTGAGAAGCTGTTTTAGACATGTTTGGCAGGGTTTGTTTTAAGCATTTCTGAATTTTACTGCAAGAATTCTCTCCTTCCTGTTCTAGTAGCAGAAGACAAAGGATATCTTTCATCTCACTGAAGAAAGATACAGGGCTATCACTGGGCACTGGTGACTCATGCCTGTAATAGTAATAACTTAGGAAACTGAGATTTGATGATCACGGCTCAAAGCTAGCCCAGACAACATCCATAAGGCTTTTTCTTTGGCAGTCTTGGGGCTTGAACTCTGGGCCTGGGCACTGTCCCTGAGCTCTTCAGTTCAAGGCTACCACCCTATCCCTTGAGCCACAGTGCCATTCTGGTTTTCTGGTGATTAATTGAAGAGTCTCACGGACCTTAGTGCCCTGGCTGGCTTTGAACCAAGATCCTCAGATCTCAGCCTCCTGACTAGCTAGGATTACAGGAGTGAGCCACTGCGCCCAGCTTACTTGAGACTCTTCAATTAACCACCAAAACCTGGAAATCTAGATGTGGCTCAAGTGTTAGAATACGAGCCTGGAGAGGGAAAAAAAAAGCTAAGTAGGAGTACAAGCCCCTGAGTTCAAACCTCAGGACTGGCACCAAAAACAATCTTCACTGGTTAATTTCTCTTGGTTGCAGAATAAGTATTACTGCTGTTAAAAATAAAGGTTGAGGGCCGGGAGTTTGGCCTAGTGGTAGAGTGCTTGCCTAGCCGGGTTCGATTCCTTGGTACCACATACTTAGAAAAACAACAACAACAACAACAACAAAACCCAGAAGTGGTGCTGCGGCTCAAGTGTAGAGTTTTAGCCTTGAGAAAAATCCAAGGACAGTCCTCAGGCCCTGAGCTTAAGCCCAAGACTGGCAAAAAAAAAAAAAAAAAAAACCCCAAAAACAAAAACAAAAGGTTGAAAAAGAAGAATACAGTAAATAGAAAAATAGCCAGTGGGGAAGGAGGGTTAGCTTTGCTCCGAGTTAAAAATTGAATGGCAAGGGAATTATAGTGTTGGCTTAATTCTATTTAAATTAGTCATTTTGTTTAGATACCACTTTTCCTTTGGAATCTAAATCTGAAATTTCAAAGTTAATTAAAACATTTCTTTCACTAGTTGAAGAGTGATTGATAGTTTTGTTTTTATTGAATGCCCAGAGTTTTAATCTCTCGTGGGTCAGAATGTGAGGTACTTAGTTATAGCAAGCATGGATTGTTATAGCAGGTGGCTGTGGATGTTGGCATCAAAACACAGAATGAGAAGCTAAATGAGGTAGCTGCCTACTGATGCCCAGCTGATTAAGCTGCCTGCGGATTTAGCCGTGTGCATTACACTGATGTTAATAAAAGTGCAACTATTTACAAGAAGAGTAGTGCCTTGCTTTGGGGACCTTATATTTCCTCAAGGAAATCCAAGCCTGTATTCTTGTCTCTTTTGGTGGTCAAGTGTTGATCATGACCGACCTGTTATTTGCTGGAATTCAGCTTAAAATAGGCATTTGGAGGTTGTAGTCAGCTGTGGGAGTACTTGCAGAGCTTTGAGTTAATGTGGTTTCCAGCACTGCTTTTCCCTCAACTGTGGCTGAGAAAGCTTTTAATAGTAGAATTCCATGGAAGGTTCTGTGGAACAGAATTATTGTCCCATTTTTAAATTTAAATAGTGGGGTATGGAAAAACAATATTTTTTCCACTCTCCAAACAAATCCTGAAATGTACATTTTTTAGGGTATTGGAATCTGGAGTATTTTATTGATGAGGTAGAGGTCAGTTCATAAAAGTCACACCCTTTTCCTGCTTCAAGTGATTGGATGCTCTGTGAAGTGGAAGCTTACACTTGACTCAGAACATTTCAGTCATCCTCATAGTTCCAATAATCATTCATTCAGGAAATCAGTAATCATTAATTCAGGAAATAAATATGGACCTTTCCTGCCCGGTGTGAAAATGCAGAAATGAAAATACATGAGCCAGATTCTGGTTCTGCTGCCCATAAGTTAGTCCAGCTTCCCAGCTCTGTTCCTGTACCAGTCCATTTCCTGTTACTGTAACAAGATACTTGAGCTGGGTATAAGCTGGGCCCTGGTGGCTCACACCTGAAATCCTAGCTATCCAGGAGGCCCAGATCTCTTCAGAATCCCAATATGAAACTGTCCTGGGTAGAAAAGTCTGTGAGACTGTAATCTCCAGCAAAAAGCCAGAAGAGGAGGGTGTAGCTCAAGTGGTAGAGCTCTAGACTTGAGCGAAGAAGCCCATCGAGAACAAACAGTCCTGAATTCAAGTCCCAGTATCAGCACAAAAATAACAAAAATGAAACAAGAAAGATATGAGCACAGTAAAGATAGGAACAAAGTAGAGGCAACTCCAAAAGATTTGTGAAGGCAATAGACTTAAAAATAAGTACAGACTCAAGTCACCATGCCAGGCTAGAGGAAACTCAACCACTGTGTGACACAAGAAGCCAGTCTTAGACCCTGCTGAGTCCCAGGAGTTAGAAACCTGAGGTCTTGCAGAGGGTTGTAGGATTGTGGAGCTGGAAGGAAGGGCTCTAAGTGAAGGTCTGTAAAAGCCGTTAAACCTGTGTCTCTACTCCACCTTCGGACCCAGGTGACATTTCCCCCTGAGGTCACTATGTTATATTGTGAAGCTGTAAATCATTAGTCACCAGTTCCCTTCACTCTCCTAAAGCACACACCTAAAAGATAAGGTCTACCCCCACTGAGGGACTCTCAGCGGGAGATAGTGCCTGGGAGACAGAACTCAAGGACTACTCTCTACCTACCTTCTGGCTGATAGAGAGGTAGGTACATAGGGCTGGCTGGTAGAGGACCAAGTGATGATTGTTCCCTGCCTTCGGGCTGATAGAGAATAGCTATGATGGAACTGGGCTTTTAAAGAAAAGCACCACACACAAGTGATCATAATCACAAGGGAAATGCCACAGGCACGTTAAGCATTTTTACAACAAAAACAGAATTTGCTAAGCTTGACAGGTTATTACACCTGTAGTTTCCTTTTAGCTAATAAGATCATCCCTAGTGTATATGTGTGCCTGGCCACATGCAAAATTGTAAACAAAGAAAAGTCCAAATATTGGGTGGTCAGGTGTGTGGTTCAAGTGGTAGAGCAAGCATAAGGCCATGAGTTTACACCTTGAGGAAAGGTGGAAAGGGGAAAGGGAGAAAAGGGAGGGAGGGTGGGAGGAAGGTGATGGGAGGGTGAGGGGATAAAATATTGCCCTATGCTTTTGCAACTTCAGATTGCTATAAATTATTATATTAATTCTGAATTAAGTACACAATAAGACATCTTGTCAAGGTGAATAAACCTCTCTCTCGTTTTGTCCAAACTCATAAGCTCTAACCCCAGTGCTCTTTACAGCAGTCTAGCCAAAAGGCTGGGCTTCCTGTTTGAAAATAGCCTTGTTGGAATCTGGTTGTGATACACAGTAGTATATATTCCTAGACAAGAGACCTTAGAGCTTTCAGTGGTTAAGATGCCAAGGATGTTTTCCAAATTTTAGGGCATCCTTCCTTTTGTTCTACCAATTCCCCAATCCCTCTTTCCTGGGAAAACAGCCAGGATGACTGCAAAATATAAAAAGGCAAAATTCTACCAGTATAAGAAAGTGAATTGTCTTGAAAGCCAACACCCATTAAAAAAATTAGCCATTTTAATATCAAATCCCAATTCTTTATTTTTAGATGTTCTATATGTGTCTTTAGTTGAGGATCACATTTATTTTTTATTTTTTAATTTTTTTATTATTTTTTTTCCAGTCCTGGGCTTGAGCTCAGGGCCTGAGCACTGTCTTTGGACTTTCTCAAGGCTAGAGCTCTACCACTTGAGCCTCAGCACCACTTCCAGCTTTTTTCTATGTATGTGGTACCAAGGAATCGAACCCGGGTCTTCATGCATGCTAGGCAAGCACTTTAACCACTAGGCCAAACTCCCGGCCCCACATTTATTTTTTATAATTGGTGTCTTTTTAAAAAAATTTGTCATTCAGTCTTATTGGGGTAGCATTTAAATTACTTTTAACATTTTTTTTCTCCCCAAGAAATGACTGAGAACAGTTTGGATTGTTATCAGATTGTAAGGAGATTTTTCATTACTTAGGGAAATAGTCAGTAAATCCTCTATAATATCCCACCTCTGTTCCTGGCAGAGCCTCAAATTTCCTTTGCATGATTTAAACACACACACATACGCAACAACACCAAAACACCAAAACAAAATAAAAAACCAAAAAACACCAGGGCAGTGGAGTCAGTGTGGGAAGAAGAAATCCTTATTTCCCTTTCTGACTTGCAAAAGACTTTTGTGAAGATTGTGTGGCCTCTAGTGGATAAAGGCATGTGATGGATTCCAAGAAACCCTTTTCCAAAGCAGTATGTCGGATCTCCACAAAACTGTGTGTGAGTGGAGTTTCCTCCCATCAATTTAGTTAGGAAATACCTCTCTACCCCACCCACAGTCAACGTACTAATCTTCATGTGTGTGGGAATCATTGAGAGAAAAAAAACTACTAAAATCTGAAAAAAGCCAGGTGCTGGTGGCTCATTCCTGTAATCGCAGTGAATCAGGAGGCTGACACACAGTCATAGTTAAGCTATTTTTACATCTCTTCCCTACGGTTATATCTGGTCTCTCCATGCTGTTTTCTGCTCAGTCCATCTTCATTTCCCTTATCGAAACCCCATCTTTCCTTCAGATGTGTACTGGCAGCCCAACAGAAACAGAAGTCGTATGTGCAAATGCTTTTATTTTTAGGATGCTTAACTTTTGCCTACATGTTCAGTTTTTACTGTATATACTACTTTGCTTTTAGACTCAGAAAAAAAAATAGCAGTGACTCTGAGAGGGGGCTGGAAAGGTGTCACTGAGTCATAGACTGTATAGTAAGAATAGC
This sequence comes from Megascapheus bottae, assembly GCF_031878675.1. Classification (NCBI taxonomy): domain Eukaryota; kingdom Metazoa; phylum Chordata; class Mammalia; order Rodentia; family Geomyidae; genus Megascapheus; species Megascapheus bottae. Next base: position 17,493,407 of record NC_143530.1, on the reverse strand, counting down.
AAGGGAGGGTGCTGGCTGGGAGCCACACCCTGTTTGTAGAATGGAAGCAGGAACAGGAGATGTGAGCCCATAGGCTCACATACATTCTTAACTATTTTAAGTGTCTCAGTGACTATTTGAGGTGAGTCCTGTCATTATCTTCTTTGTGTGGAAGCTTGAGGCCTCAGGCGGTTTCCCAGGTTTGAGAGTCAGAATGGATCAAGATTGATGCCTCAGGTGATAAGGATGGTACCTATTGCCCTTGAGGACTTTTTCCCTGTCTATTGTGGTGAGGTGATGCTCAGTTATAGAGCCAGCTTCAGTCCTTTGTTTTGATGGCATCTTCTGTTTTAAGTAGATCACTGAGAACAAGAGCTGCTCAGGTTTAAATGGTAGCATTCTCAAGTGCCCCATCTGTGGTATAAAGTGCAAGATGGGGCCCAGTTCTCATGTGTGCTTTTCCTTTTTTCTGACTAGCCTAGCCTCTTCATTTTTTTTTAAAATATTGCTGGGGCCCTGTATATTGTCGTTTGTCTTTCTTGCTCACTGCTGGTACTCTACCACTTGACCCATGCCTCCAGTCCAGTAGTTTTGCTGGTTAATTGAAGATGGAGTCTCTTGGACTTTACTGCCTGGGCTGGCTTTGAATCCAGATCTGTAATTTGCTTTTTTTTTTTTTCCTATCACTTGTACTCTTGATGTGCTCGTGGGAAAATCCTATCTCAATGTTGATACTCTTTTTTTTTTTTTTTTTTTGCATCTAGAGAACTTGAGAAACCAAACTTTGGGCCAGCAGTTACTTTTTATGTGTTTTCTTTTCTTCTCCCTCCCTCCCTCCCTCCCTCCCTCCCTCCCTCCCTCCCTCCCTCCCTCCCTCCCTCCCCCTCTCTCCCCCTCTCTCCCTCTTTCTTTCTTTCTTTCTTTCTTTCTTTCTTTCTTTCTTTCTTTCTTTCTTTCTTTCTTTCTTTCTTTCTTTCTTTTTCTTTAAATTTTTTGAGTTCTTTGTCATAAATCCCCACCATGAGAGATTGACATTGCTTTACTTTTCGTGTTTCTTTCTCCTTTGCCACCACTGGAGTAGAGGTAAACTGAACTTCCCCACAAAGCTCCTCATTCTTCTTTGGGCATTTGATCCACAGTTACAGTGTGGAACCCACCCAGGGCACCCTATGTGGGAGCTAAGACGAGTTCAGAAGGCTGTGCTGGGGTGCCAGGTATATGAATCTGGTCTTACGGCCAAAGAAGAACCTGAGCTTCACCCCCTCTAGGTCATTGTGTGCTGTGGTTTGTATGATGCTTACCACATGCACCAGTACAATCAGAGAAGAGTAAAAATGCTTTTTGTTATTGTTGTTAGACCTGTCACTGAAGCCTGACATATTTATACAGTGAATATCAACATTTGAAAATTGCATTTATCTGAGAGTAGAATGCTACAACTCTGCCTCTGGCCTTTTCTTTGGCTGGCTTTGGGCTTGAACTCAAGGCCTGGACACTTTCCCTGAACTTGTTTTGCTCCAGTACTTGAGCCATAGTCCTACTTCTGGCTTTTTGTAAATCATTTGAGATAAGAATCTTAGAGACTTTCCTGCCTGGGCTAGCTTTGAACTGTGATCCTCAGATCTCAGCCTCCTGAGTAGCTAGGATTACAAGCATGAGCCACTGGTTCCCAGCTTCATTTTTTTTCTTTCTAGTTAATTGTAGATAAGACTCTCTGATTTATCTGACCAGTCTGGCTTCAAACCTTGATCCTTAGATCTCAACCTCCAGAGTAGCTAGGATTATAGGCATGAGCCACTATACTAGTTCCTTTCCGGCTCTGAGACTGGATTCTTTAACTTGCATTAACTTTTCAGTCATGAATTACTCTATTTACTATGACCATGGCAAGCTAAATCAAATAGGTAGGGTTTCCTTGTTTAAGACAGCAAAGGACATCAGATCTTTAAAAATGGGTCCCTCACTAAACTAGGGAGGACTAAGTTTGCTTATGGAGTAAATTAATTTAGACTTTATTGTGATTTGTTTCAGTTTATTAATCAAAGAAATCACACTATTTGTAGCCCTTATTGGGGTTCACTTCGCTGTCTTATTTTATTCTGATTTTCTATTTGTTTATAAGAAAATGACTTTTTATAATTTTTTTACTTTGTAGTGATTTAGTATAATTTAGGACAGGTTTTTACAAGGTATATTAGCATGCATTCTTCTAATCTATGCCCTTTGATATCAAAAGCTATGCTAATTTCAAAGGACTGGATTTCCTTAAAAGGAAGAGAATATAAATCTGGCAGCAGCTAATTAAGGGAAGATGATAGCCTGCAGTAGGGAGCAGGGTCTACACAGAGAGTTTAGTCTTAGTCTCTTTCTAACTATCCTAATCTAGGGCCCATTAACCTCCTGAAATGTACTATATATTCATTTCTTCTGAAACCTATTGCTTCAGTGAGATTTTTCTAACAGTGGATGACTCCTAAAAGCTAGGGATCTTTGCAAAATATTTTCTCGGGTGAGAGAGCACTGTTTCATATTTGAGAAATACGGAATCTTCAAATATTTTCACCTCTTTAAAAATAGAGAGTGGCGGGGAGGATGTCTCCCAGATTAGTTAAAAGCTGCTTACCCTGCCTGGGTATCCATTCACAAAGGGACCTGCAGAGATTATGTTCAAGTTAGTGAAGGTTATGTGATGAAGACTACCTAGCTCCTCTTCAGATCAGGAGGTAGTAACTGTGTTAACACTCTCAAGAGTGTTAGGGGTTGGGGGTCACCGTGGGGAAAGATTTCTCACAGGGTTCAGGAAAGACACTGCCTTCCACTTGCAGAGGAAGATGTGTGTGCTTGCTTTAGAATAGTCATTTCCCAGGGTTTTCATTTGCATATGTATCTGAATAATGAAGCTAGGCTTTTTGGAGGGAAGGACAATATCTGTCATTGAAATGTCATGCTTTACTTTTATTAAATATAAAAAATTAGCATTAACAGTAATAATTATGACTGCTTTCCTTTAGCTAGGAATGTTTTGAGGCTTTTTACACATAAAAACTCATTTAAACGACCCTTTGCTCCCCACTCTCCAGTTTCATCCTTCGAACAGGCCTTATGCAGATATAAAAGGAAACAAAGCAGATCTCTTTCCTACAGACAGGCAGGGTGGATAAGACATTCATTCTGGTGTTGGGCATTCCTGATATAGGTGAGGGGTTAGCCCACAGCTGCTTCTAGTGGCTCTGGAGCCCTACCTGAAGGGACCAGCACTGGCTGTTCCAAAGACTCAGGAATGGAAACAACTTGCCTGTCTCCTCCATGTGTGAACCTCAACAGTCTTTCATCATTCTGCACACAATGGTCACCTGGCTGCTCCTTAATTAGCTTCCTACTGTTTTTTTTTTCCTCTGACATTATTCCAGAAGGGATTTATAACCTCATAACATGGTATATGGTAGTTGGCTAGTAAGGTGCATATACTATAATTGTTTCATATTTTTCAGTCATTGTTGAGACCCTCTTTTCTATGCTGCAGGAGTTTAGGAGGTTCGGTGGCTGGAGGCATAGGTCAGAGGCCAAGTGCATGCTTAGCATGTGCTGGGCTCCGGGTTCAATCCCTAGCACCAGCAAACAAGTGAGCAAACTCAATAACACAAGAATAGAAGAATTTATATTTGATTTGATCCAGGTCTATGAGGGTGATAAAGGGTTCTGATATGAGAAGTGGCAGAGATACAGGCCACAGAAGATGCTCCTAGAATCTAAAGGGGAGAGATGTGTGTGTGTGTGTGTGTGTGTGTGTGTGTGTGTGTGCGCGTGTGTGCGCGCGTGTGCGCGTGTAAGTGTGTATGTATGTGTTGTGGGGAGGGGGTGTTGTGGGTGTGTGGAGAGGAATTTGAATGAATAAGATTCATGGAAAATATAAACTGTTACTCTAAGGCTCAGGAATGTTAATTCCTCATGCAAATAGAAGGGTTAATGTGAGTTTCCAAGTGAAAGAACAGAAATGCCTTGTAAAAATGGTGATAGCTGAATCAACAAAACAGCATGAATTTATGCCTTCTCTTTTGGAATGAAATTTAAGCATTTGGCATTGTTTTGTACCTTTCATTCTTTCAGTTTATTTAATGTAGAGGAATAAAAGCAGTTGTTAAAGCCACCTCTCTTTTTCTCTCTCTGTGTCACACACACACACACCTACATACACACACACTGTTTAGGTAGCAAAATGTGTGTCAGTGAATGCTGTGCATAATTTGTATCACTCACTCCTTCTGTGGGGATTGCATATCAATATGAGATGAAGTGCTTACAGCCTACAGATAATTGTTATAAATGTCAGAATGTGCTACAGAGCAGCTAAGACCCTAAGAAGGAAGAACCATGAAGATCTGACCAAGGAGGCAATGAAATAGAAGAGAAAAAGAATGTGACTGATGGCTTCTCCAGTGAGAAGGAGCCCTCCTGGCTTCCTTGTGTTTTCTGTGATGCCAACCTCACATCAGGTCTGTGTTGACAGACATTTCTTCTCACAGAAAGAGATGTCCACAGCCAGGCATTAACATTGATTAGTAGATTGTCTCTGGTGGAGTGTGGGAAGTTAAATTCTAAGCGGGTTGATTTGACCTTCTGGACTGTGGACCCCTCAAGGGACATCTCTTTCATTCCCAGTACTCAACATATTATTTTGTCTCAGTGTCCCAGGGGAGGCATTTGTGGGAGAGTAGGCTTTTCCCTGTAAGAGGAGAGGAGAGGGAGAGTTAAAATTGTTCTACTCTCCCTAAACTTCCACTGGTTTGTTATCTATGTAGCAATCACATGGCCATGCACAGGGGCTTGGAAGTCTGAATAATCATTCACTAAGTGTAATTGTCATTCACTGTGGATAGATCTTGGGATGGCTTCCCCTCTGTAGTTACTTCTTTCCCTCCCTCCCACCCTCCCTCCCTTCTTTCTTTCCTTCTTTTATTGTACTGGCCCTGGGGCTTGAACTCAGGGCCTCAGTGCTGTCTCTGTACTTTGGTGTTCAAGGCTAGCACTCTGCCACTGGGGCCACAGCTCCACTTAAGGCTTTTTTGGCAGTTATTTGGAGATAAGAGTCTCATAGACTTTCCTGCCCTGGCTTCCCACTGCGATCCTCAGATCTCAGGATTATAGGCGTGATCCACTGGCACCTGCCTGTAAGGACTTCTTTTTGAGTTTGGCTTTTATCAGACACTGTACTTGGTGCTAGGAAAAGAAATCAATGTAGTTCAGATGTGACCCTAAAAGATTGTGATAGTGCATTTGAAAAGAAAGGCAGATTCCATACATACTCTCTGAACAGACTGCTGGAAGTCAACAGACATTGGCATTTGGTCTGTGTTCAGTTCACCTACTTACTACACTTTGGAAGGAAACTACAGTGGGTCTGATAGCAGGGGACATGGTATGTGCAGAGGTCTTGATCTGAAGGAAAATAAATTGAGATACGGGATTAGAGCAGATCAGCCTGCAGAGAGAAGGGCAGGAAGGGAGGGAGGAGAAATGCAGCTGGGAGCTTAAAAAACATCCAGGGAAGACAGAACAGTCTCATTCCCAAGAACAGAGTTTTTCTTGCAAGAAACCCTGGGAACCATTGGAGGAGCCATTAGAGGAACTGATATCAGGTTTTCAGTGGTGTATATTGGCAGTAGGGTCATTATAGAATATTGCTGAGAATGCCCCATGACATATTGTTTTATTTATTCCATGCTCTACAAATATTTGTTTAATGAAAACAAAGCAGTAGTCTTGTTTCCCTGGGAGCTTAGATGAATAGACAATTCTAACTATGGCTGGTGGTGCACCTTGCTTGATCATTGTGTTAATGTGCTTGAAGGTAACTGAGTATTTCTGTGGAGCAAATCTGAAATGAGGTTTCCATTGTGCACCTGGTGAAGAATTTGTTGAAACTTGAATATTTTCCATTATATGAGGCAGGAGTGCATATTCATTCTGCAAAAGGGTGTTGACATATTGTCATATACCATGAGCCATTTAATCTGCAAGTATTTATGGAAGTGTCATCTGGTGTGAAGGCTGATATTTAATTACTTTAAAAATGAGAAAGATAATCAACTTCCAGATTTTAGGGTTCTGTTGTGGGTCTGTTCGCCCACCGTTCTCATATGGTGGTGTTTTGACTTGTTTAGATGATGTGTTATCTTAAAGAGGCTGATTGAAATAGTCTGGTAAGGTTGCTTAATTATATTAGGTTGAAATTTGATGTTATTTTCTTTTATTGTAAGATTCATTATTCATGTAGCCACAATAGAAATTTGTTCAGCGGGTAGTAAGAAGCAAGCCCTATTGTGGGTAGGCGGCAATCTACCAGGTTTTGATTAGTAATCTAGGTAGGCAGCAAGAGAGAACAGCACCTCTATATGTCTTGTTCTATTTCCTGTTGCTATAATAAGCTCCTAGAAGCCTGGGTACTTCTTAAAGGAAAGAGGTTTATTTAGCCATGGAAGCCAAAAGGGCTAAGATCAGGCTGTCCTGAGGACTTCTATTGGATAGTTGAGAACATGTGGCAGAGTGGGGAGATCACATGATGAGACAGGGAGGCAGAGAGACTCAGGGGCCAGGCCTGCTCTGTATACCAATGCATTCATTCTCTTGGGAACTAATTGTGGTTTTCTGAGAACTATACTAATCTTTTCTAAGTCCAGCATTGCCATCTTAAAGGTTTCTTTGTCTTAGTTAGGACCATGTGAAGGGGACCAGACTTGTAGCCATGAGCTTTGGAGGGACAAATCATGTTTAAGGCATGGCAATGTGTGCACATAAACACCGAAAATACTCAGTACTGTACCTGGAATTTGGAGTAGAATCAGAGTAGATATGAAGGTCAGATGACATAATTTTTAGGCCTTTGAGATAAGGCTTAAAAAGGGAAAGCCAAGTCTTCCAGGAGTGAAGACAAAGTCTCCCTCACACTCCAGGCAGATTTATCAATCTGCAAAGGTCCTAAGGAAGCGTGTGTGTGTGTGTGTGTGTGTGTGTGTGTGTGTGTGTGTGTTAAACTTCTCTTTAGGGTTTTTTTTAATTATTGTTTTAGAGTTTTAGGGGAAAAGAATAATGAGTTTAGGGCATAATAGATCAAGGAAATCTTGCTGGATCACAGACTTTTTTTTTTTTTTTGCCTGTCCTGAAGCTTGACCTTAGGGCCTGGACACTGTCCTTGGGCTTTCTCAAGGCTAGCGCTATACCACTTGAGCCATAGTGACATTTCTGGCCTTTTCTATGTATGTAGTGCTGTGAAATGGAACCAAGGATACCAATTGGCCACACTCCTGGCCCCTATTTTTTTTTTCTAACAGAAAATAACACAGTCTGATATGTCAAAAAATGATTGAGGTCTTCAAAGTAGAAAACAAGTTAAAAGCAAGATTGTGCTACATAACCTTGCTTATTACATTCTCACAAAGACAGTGGCCTTTCAGAATATAGTCTTACGGTGTAGAGTCTCATTGGAATCACCCAGGAACTCTCCAGAAAACCAGATTCCCAGCCTTATCTCAGACCCACTGAGATCAGGAACAAGAAGGATACTCATGGAGAAAAGAAAGCCAGGCGCCTGTGGCTCATGTGGCTCATGCCAGTAATCCTAGCTACTCTGAGGGCTCAGATCAGTGGATCATGATTTGAAGTCAGCCCCAGCAGGCAAGAAAGTCCTGGAGACTCTTATCTCCAGTCTTATCTCCAGTTAAAACACACCACACACACACACACACACACACACACACACACACACACAGTTAAAACTAAAATATAAGATCTACTTGATGTAAAGAGGAGTTTGAAATTAGAAGAAATAAGAGAAAAAGAGCTCCAATGTTCTATTGCCTGGTTTTAGAAATAGTGAGTTTTCATTCATTTCCCTAGCTCCCCTCTGGCTTGCCACTTAACTGAGTGTAAACCAACTCTGAATGAGCATTTTGTCGTCCTGCAGAGGAGGAGCATATGGGCTTCACCAGCCGGTCATGTTTTCTTTTATTACTATATTAGAAACAACATTCAAGAGGAAAAAAAATTCTGGCAGGGAGCATAACAGGCTGCAATAAAAAATCACTGCTGGCTCTTGATGGGATTATTGTGTATCTCATGTCCTTATTAAATCCTGTTTCTTGGAACTGACAGTCTTCAAGTTAATCAGGTAACTCCACAAATTCGTATTGATGAATGATAACAAGAAAAAAAAAGAGGTTTATGTCTTGTAGATCTCTTCAGGTTTCTGCTTAGTGTGGACATTTTGTTAGAAATTTTGACATTTGGGGGCATAAACTATGTAACCTATTGGGGCTCAGGTAGGAGTTTGTGAGCTGGGAGAGATGGATGAATAAACACTGTTTGATCCATGGAGCTAGCTAGGGTCTTTAGACTTATTATTTCATTTAACTTCAATGTGAAAATATAGTGATTAGGAAATGAGTTAGTAGAAAGCTTTTAATATTATGTGTGTGTGTGTGTGTGTATTTGTGTATTTGTGTGTGCACGCGCATGCGTGCATAGGTATGCCAGGTAAAGTGCTGCCACTGAGCTATATCCCCAGAGAGCTCTTACTTAAATCTGGGTCTAACATGAATCTTGTTTGTATGGCAAGCTCTTGACTATGGAGGAGTTGTGGGAACAGGACTCAGAAAACTCTGTCCAGCAAGACCAGCAGAGGTATGTGAAAGCATCTAGGACTCATAAGATTCTTTAAAGGAGATGGAATCCTGGCCAGGCCCTCAACATTTAGTTTTCCTCACAAATAGTATGCTCAGCATCAGGCTTAGTCCTGATAGACTGACCTTGGAGTTCCCTAGGTAGTGCCATGAATCTTACATTAAAGTGGCCACAGACCTTGTGCTCTGTGGGCAGGCCATTAAAAGCTTCCTTTCTACTTTGATGCCATTTCTTTCCTCCTTGGGTGCATGTTTAATTTATTTACCTTTTCTTCCCTGTAGAGCCACAAGGCTGCTCTTTCCTACAGAAGTTATGTTTCTCAGAGTTCACATGTTACCCTTCATCACCTCGTCTTTCACAAGTTAGGCTATGCAGACGGGATCATTCTCTCCTTTTTTGGCCACAGTTCTTTTGTCATGTGGGCTTTGGAGACCCATCTATTTGCTTTCACCTCTTCTTCCCTGGCTCCTTGCAAAAACAGTGATCCAGATAATTAAAGTGTTTGTGTGTGTATATATATGCTTGATTTAATGTGTAAATTTCCTTCTCTCATCTCATTTCCTCTCTTTTCTTCATAGAAGGTCTTTCTGTGACAACGTTCGTTAGTGGCAGTGGGGCCATTTAAAATGAGAGTGAAGCTGAGCGTTGTGGTGTTCCACTGTAATCCCAACACTTGTGAGGTTAGAGGACTGTGATGTTGAGACTAGGTGGGGCTGCAGAGTGAGTCCTTGCCTTGATAAACAATGCGAAACAAAACAAAAGAGGCCACAGGCCTCATTGGTATAGGATTGCAGGCGGTTCTACTGTACTTTGAATATAGTGTTTAAAAAATAGAAATTGGTGCCCAACTTTGACAAATTGGGAGATTTCAGCTGTAAACCTAGAGTCTATCCTCTACAAACAAAACAAAACAAACAAAAACCAGACCTAGTAACATTAGCCTTACAACTGCTTCTTACAAAGATTGGAAGAAATAATATGCTCTCTTCCAATACTCTGAGCCCAGGTACCCTAGAGCTTCTCCTTGGTCCCCAAACCCCCAATGCTAGCCTTTTCTTTTTTTGTCATTTTCCTTAAGATAATGCTGTCCCTTTCATCCAGCAATGGTTTCTCTTTCATCTGTTTGCTCTTTTTTTGCTTGGTTCTATAAAGGCCCTCTGGCTTCCTTTATACCTTTGTGTTTGCCAAAGTTTAGCCTAAATGGTAAAGATATGGCATGTTCTGAAGTCTGCATAGTCAGCCCTCTGCATTTTTGGGTACAACAACCACAGATCGGAAATATTCAGAGAGCCGGGTACTGGAGGCTCAAGCCTGCAATCCTAGCTACTCAGGAGGCTGAGATCCCGAGATCTGAGGATCATGGTTCTAAGCTAACTCGGGGAAGAAAAGTTCATGAGCCTCTTATCTCCAATAAACTACTCAGAAAAAGCCAGAAGTGACACTGTTGCTCAAAGTAGAAGAAATGTTTGCCAGAGAAATGTTTGCCTTTCATGAACTTGTATAGACTCCCCCTCCCACTCTTTATTCCCTGAATAACACACTATAACAGCTATGCAGCATTCTTATTGTAGTAAGTATTTCCAGCGATCTTAAGTATGTGAGAAAATGCCTTGAGCATTTTCAGATTTTTGTATCTCTGATATTTCCTGGAGACAATCTTTCACAGATACTGAAGGCTGATTGTTACTCTTTCAAAGCCCAGGATCAGCGCAGTCTTCCTGTACCTACAAGAGGCATTGCTGCTATTCACATCAAGAAGTGTGAGTGAGAAGACACACATATTACTTAAGTGTAATGCTCAAGGGATGTGGTGGAGAAGTTGACTGAGAGAATCTGATTATGTTCGATCATATCTAAATCCAAATCCAGATTTTTTTTTTCCTTTTTATTTTGTAATGCTGCTACTGGGGCTTGAACTCAGGGCTTTGCCATCTCCCTTGGCTTTTTCCACTCAAGCCTGGTGCTCTACACTTAAGTCATACCTCTACTTCCAGCTTTTTGGTGGTTAACTAGAGGTAAAAATCTCATGCCCATGCCAGCTTCAAACTATGATCCCCCATTTGTCTCTTGAGTAGTTAGGATTACAGACATGAGCCATTTTTGGCCCACAGTTTGCACACCTCTCCCCCCCTCCTCCCACTTAATCCTCACCATGTCTCAGCTGCTTTGGTACATGTGGTTTGAAAGAAGAGAGGCAGAGATATCTTCTTCCTAAATGGTTGTTCAAGATGTTCCACATAAAAGGTACTTGCAAAGTCTCCTTTTCTAGTGTGGACATTTGTTTACGCCATTGATCCAGACAGATCTTAGATCTTCTTAGATGAGTTGTGTCATAATGAACTTGTGAGAATCATATGATCCTGTTCAGCAGAGGGGACTCTGGGATAAAATATGGCATTTAAACCCACTGAGGTCCACTGTAATGTGTCAGGAAATTAAAGATAGGGAGTAGAGGGGGAAGCAGGAGAATAGAGTTTTGTGCTGCAGTTAGTTTAGTAAGATCAATTGATGGGGCTAGCCTTTTGTTGTTACTAAGAATAGGAAGATAAGGTTAGTGAACAGGCTTACTTCTATGAATCCATCCTTACCTGAGTACAGCCTTCTTGGTTGTAACTACCATTTTGCTTGCTAAGCAATACTGCTGGTATTCTAACTCTTTACGACAAACATTAGTTACTAAGGTAGCTGAGCATTTTTGTGCTATTCCTGGGCTCTTTTAAGGGATATTAATAGTTTTTGGTGCTGGAGATTGAACCCAGAGCCTTGCACATGGTAAGTACTGTTTCTACATTGAAGTATGCCCCTACTCTCCCTCCTCTTTTTTTCTGTGTCTTCCCTCCCTCTTGTATTTTTATGCCATTACTAGGGCTTAGGACTGGAGTGTTGCCTTTTAGCTTTTTCACTCAGGGCTGTGTTCTACCACTTGAACCACAGCTCTAATTTCAATGTTTTGGTTGTTCATTGGAGAAAGAAATCTCACAGACGTTCTTGTCTGTGCTAGTATTGAACTGAGATGTTCAGATCTCAGCCTCAGCTAGAATTGTAGACATGAGTGATGGGAAACTAGCCCCTGGTCTCTTTTCAGTACTTTTTGAGAAATTCCAAGTCTGGTTGAGTACCATCCACCTTTGTATAGCTTAACATGTAAGCCCTGTCTTTCTGCCTTAGAATGTGGAATCTTCCTGTACTGTATTAGTATCAGCCAGGGCACATTCCTACTCATAAGTCCCCAATCAGTTGCACAGCCCTACCTCTTTCTCCCATCTCTCAAGACTATTGAGCTTTGGTGATCACTTTTCATTCATCAAGTTTTTCCTAAACAAAACTCATAAAGAATTTTAGTACAGTACAGAGAGGTACCCGTGTTTCTGTGGGATTATAGACTGGCATGTGCTTGAATTTGGAGTAGAATATTGCTCCTGTAGAATCTTAAGTGATGATGACAGGTAGGAGAAGAACATAAAGAGTATGGTTCAGTTTGGGGAGTGGATGGAGGGATAGGATGCTGGATGGGCTAGCGTAGAGGGAGGGTGTGAAGGCGACACGATCACATTTCCATTTTGACTGCAATGTGGTAACCTGATCATTGTGTGGCATAGATGGGAGGCTAGGTAGACCAGAAAATTGTAATCCAGTTAGAAAACTTCTGTTTCATGAGACATTAGAGAAAGGGATGTGGTATGTCTAAAGGGCCAATTGGCTGCTACATTAGGTATGATACTGTTCAGAAGTGCTGGGTCTTAGCCATTTTGAAGATCTGGCTTAAATCCCCTATTATGGGCTTAGACAGATTCAGGCCATTTGATCAGTTTTATCCTTTTGCTTACATAGATTTCAAGGGGTTTTCTTTTCTTTCTTTCTTTTTTTGAAGAGGAGAGGATTTATTGTATGTAATTTTGATTAAGTTTTACAGACATGAAGTGTATCTACCAATCAAGATAAATTGCCCAAGAAAGGTGATAACATTGTTTCTCTGGGAAATCCCTTTTAAGAAGAACCAGCAGACTTACTGGGAGAAGGCACGGCATCTCCGTCTATCATATTCTGGAATGGTTTGCTTGCTGTCAAAATGATTCTTCTATTTTTTTTTCAGATAGAAGGTGCACAGATCCAAATACTTGCTCTGTAAGAGCTTTAGTAGTGGCTGGGGGAATAACCCTTCTCCCGAAAACGATTTGTATGCTTTTGGGCCTTGCTACTCCAGTACACTCTACTGATACGGTCTCTTGTGGGAGGTTAAAGAGATTTTGTGAGTATTCTGTTCCATTAAAATTTAGTTTTAACTTGTCATCATTGCTCTCAAACTTCAACAGCCTCTCAACTGGCCCCTTTCTGGCCTGTGGCCTCATTCCTAGCACAGCTGCTCAAAAGTGATTTCTGAAGAGTAAGTCTAAGTGCATCATTTTTCCTGCCTCAAATACTTCAACAGTTCCCCCAAACAAATCAGGGGAAATGCACCCTTATGGCCATCTTTTTCCTCTGCCTCACTGCCCCCTGTGGGACCTAAGGGGCTTCCATCTCCAACAGTCAACACCGAGCTCTTCTATTCTTACATTATTAGAGAGAGCTACCTGTCTGGACCCCATTATCTTACCCTCCCAAGCCCATTACTTTAATTTTTAATGTTTCCCTTTGGCCTTTAGCAAAAGTTGATAGGAGAATCTTAGCATGAAGACGGTATCTATGTATAATTAAAGGAAGCTGTGGTCTCTTTTGCAGTGAAATGCTCAAAGGACCTGTGGAATATTTATTGAGTGAAATAGTCTTATAATGGCTTTTAGTGCCAGAAAACAATATCTTTTCTCATTAAGAAGTGAATGCAGAATAAACTTATTGCTTCCATTATTTAAAATTCTTTTAAGTGTGTGTGTGCGTGTGTGTGTGTGCGTGCGCGCGCGTGTGCGTGCGTGTCTGGGGCTTCAATTTAGAGCTTCTTAGTCTCACTTGGCTCTTTTGATCAGGACTGTCACTGAACTACTTGAGCCAGACCTCTACTTCTGGTTTGTTTTTTTTTTTTTGTTTTGTGTGTGTGTGTGTGTGTGTGTGTGTGTGTGTGTGTGTGTGTGTGTTTTGTTTTTTGTTTTGGTGGTTAATTAGAGATTAGCATCTCACAGTCTTTCCTACATGGTCTGGCTTTAATGACAATCCTGAGATCAGCCTCTGAGTAGCTAGGATTATAGGCAGGAGCCACCGGAGCCTAGCCTGTGTTTACTTTTTGCTTTTGTTGCCAGTAGCCTCAAAGCTAAATCAGAGCTAAAGATTTCAGTGATAATAATCAGAAAAATCCATTAGTGGATTGGTAATCTGCTGTTTTTGTTTTGTCTGCCCAGCTCCTCAGCCCATTTGCTATTTATCCATTTCTTTATCCATCCAGGATGCTACTCATGCAGAGTACCTTGGATTCTTCAGGTGTTTATTGAGAACAAAGAAAGGAATGAGATGGTTGGGTATCAGTAGGCACACGATGGGGACTGGATGAGTGTTGACTGGGAAGATGGGCAGAAATGAGAAGTGAAGCAGGCCAGATGTGTTTTTAAGATAGATGGATTAGTTGGGGCTGAAATGTGGTTGAAGGTAAGGGAAAAAGGAGACTTAATTGTGAATTTGAGACTTTGATGATGACTGCTGAGTTATTGGAAAAGAAATTGTGTGTGGGGGGGGTGTAGAGGAAGAGCTGAACATTTTATAATTTAAGATTTTTTTTATTTTGTGGGTTGTGGCACTTTTAACTGGGCCTGGACACTGTCCTTGAGCATTTTAGCTCAAGGCTGCTGCCCTACCCTTGAGACAAGCCCCACTTCCCATTTTCTAGAGGTTAATTGGAGATAAGACTCTCAGGTCCTTTTGTACCACCCCTCTCCCCTCCAACTTTGAACTTTGATCCTCAGATCTTAGCCTGAGTTGCTGGGATTACAGGTGTGAGCCACCTCCCAGCCTTAGTTTAAGATCTTATTATGCATTTGTATCTCTAGCCCTGGACTTTAAGGTGGAGATTTTTTTTTTTTAAGTCCTCGTTGTGGTCCTTGAACTCTGGGCCTGAGTGCTGTCCCTGAAATCTTTAGCTTGAGCCACTGGCGCCACTCCCCACTCCCGGTTTTCTGGTGGTTAATTGAAGATAAGAGTCTCATGGGCTTTAGTGTCTGGGCTGGCTTTGAACCATGATCCTCAGATTTCAGCATCCTGAATAGCTAAGTACACACACACACTTACTTTTAAAAGGAACAGGAACTTCTCAGGATATAGAAACAAGAGCCATATAATATGTGTCTGTTGTTCTTAATGTATTGATGTTTCTCATCTCTTTTGTTGTCCCTTGGTTTCTTATATTGTTACAGTATCTTACCTTGTTATCTGATATATTGCATACATGTTTATTTGTTTATTTGAAATAGGATAGGGAAGAGGGGAAAACAAGATGAGGGGAGGGGGAGGGGAGGGGAAGGGGTCAAAAACATGAGAAATGGTAGCAATGATTGTTAAGTAATGCACCTTCTATCTGGCGAATATAATGTTACCCTTTTATTAATTACAATAAAAATATATTTTAAAAAAAGGAACAGGAACTTCTCTTGGCTACTGTGTGTGGCTTCATGTTGACAGCTGCAGACAATCCACTGTTGTGATGCCTGCCCATTCCTGTGCCCTACTTTTCTGGCCATGCTTGTCCATGTGACACAAGCCAGGGTCCTTCACTGAGGTTTTTGAAAGTACCTTGGTGAGAAAGAGGCCATTCTGTTTGCTGGAGAAACCAAGTGGCACATGCTCAGAGCCACCATGCTGGACCTCCTTAGAGAAGCCTACTACATAGAAGATCAAGGCCCTTCTCCAGGAAAGCAGAGATTGGAGAAAAGTGGAGGGGGAGGGGTCTAGTATGTTGCTTGGGAAAAGTACTTCCTGAATGTCTGCTGGTGCAGGTTTTGGTTTGTTTCTATGAGCTGTCTGTGAGTTAAACTGTCAGTGGGAACAGTTTGAATACTGCTCCAAAGGCAACAGCCATTTTCTTGATGGTGGTTGCTCTTTCTTTCTGGGGAAGCCGGCACTATTCCCTTTGTCACGTTGGGATGTTTGGTAGATTTATAAAGGAGATCACAGCCATCACAGCCTTTCTCTTCATTTTTCCTATTTGTACCAAACTGTCTCTACACTTTGGTTAGTCACTTTGGCTCAGAGATTTGCTCAGAATCACACCAATGATGAGTCACAGAACTGGCCTTACAATGCTTTCTCCATATTCTTTCTACTCTGCTAGTATTGTTGAGTTTGTGTATATGTGCGTGTGAACACATAAAGCAGTTCCTCTTTCTTTAAAGGCTATGTCATACAGGGTTGGTTGATGCATCTCAGTGTGGAGTCATGATACTAGAGTCACAGGTGAGATTCCTCACAGCCTGTGGTGGCAGCTGCCTCAGGCTGAGGGGTCCAAGACAGAGGACCAAAGACCAGTGGCCTTTCTGCTCTAGGGGATTTTGGTTACAGAGTACCTGGTTTTCCCCAGCCTCATAAAAATTCACTTTTCTGCTTGGCCTGGCTTAAAATCAGCTGTCCTCAAATCCTGCTTCCTGACTAGCTAGGAGTATAGGCATGAGTCATCAGCTCCAGGCTGTTTGCAATTTATCCCTCCCTCCCTCCCTCCCTCCCTCCCTCCCTCCCTCTCCAGCTCTGCCACTTCCCCTTCTTCCTCCTCTCCCTCTCCCTTTCTCTAGCATTCTTTCTCTGCCCTTTTTTCTCCCCCCTCCTCCTCCCTCTCTTCCCTCTGCTCTGAGATATCACTAGCCCTACTGGGGGACAGTTGACTAACTTCAGCAAGGACCTGGGTTTTGTGGTGTATTTTGAGAGCAAGGAAGCTGCCTGTTGGTCTGAGTACAGGTTTGCTGGCAAAGCTGCAGGTCTTAATCATGTCCTCGCCTGACCCAAGCCCTGCAGGGACCAGGTGAAGATAGGACAGTTTTTGAAGCCCAAGTAGTAGCGATCTGAAATCACAGACCCTCAAAATTCTTTCATCTGTCCAGTCTTCACTAGAGTCCTACGGGAGTTACATCTAGGGCACAGTATCTGCCTGTGGTCTTCCAAGTAAATGGTGGGTGAAGGATAAACTCAGGTTTCCTGTCTTTCTCATTTGTTTCATTGTCTTGCAAGCATGAGTGTGTGTGTGTGTGTGTGTCTCACAACTTACAATTCTGGTTGTTCTTCTATTACTCAGGTCTTCTCTGTAGAAGGGCAGTTAATCCTGGAAAATTTGTGAACACATGTAGTTCTATTATTTTTGTTATCAGGTAAGGGATGTATAATAACACAGGCTTCCTGGCTTTAAATTATATAGATGTGTTAAACTGTGAAAATGAAATAAGGTCTCTGAAAATTCTTGGTTCTGAAAATGGTATGAGACACTTTTCATTTTGATGCAGTGTTTATTAAAGTGTGTTTTGTGGGCCAGGAGTTTGGCTTAGTGGTAGGGTGCTTGCCTAGCATGCACAAAGACCCCATTTTGATTCCTTGGTACCATGTACAAAGAAAAAAGCTTAAAGTGATGCTGTGGCTCAGTTGGTAGAACTCTAGCCTTGAGAAATCTCAAGTGTTTAGGCCCCAAGTTCAAGCCCCAGGACTGGCAAAATAAAAAAGTATGTTTTCTGGGAATGTGCTTGTGTTCCTGGCCCATGGGGTTTTTCTTACTCTGTGATAAGCATCGCTTTTGCTTATTATCTCTAGATACTGAATCCTCTGCAGGCAGATAAATTCATTTATGTGGAATATTGTGTGTCTTTTATATGAAGGGTGTGCATGCAATAATAACAATAATAATAACATAATTATTATTATTACTGGTGTTGTGGTTTTCAATTTATGACCTTGAGTTTGCTAGGAAGGCATTTTACTACTTGAGCCATGGCTCCATTCCTGCCTCCTCCCATGCTTAGGCTTTATTTATTTTTCAGATAGGATCTCACATTCTTTTTTCCTGCCTCTCCTGGACTGCCATCCTCCTACTTACGCCTCCATCCTATCTAGAATTACAGGCTTGCTCCATTATACCTAGTATATCTAAATTATTCCTTCCTGGTGGACTCTGTTCTGTTCTGTGACTATAATTATCAGTCTCTTGACCATTTCCACCAGGGTGATTTGTCCCTTGCCAACCTGTCACTTCCACCTCACCCACTTCTGTCTACCCTTCATGTCCTCAGGAGAAGCTCCTCCTACTTTAGCTTCCAGGGACTACTTTATGGCCTTGCCTTCTTATCCATTTCTCCTGTCCCTCCTTTCCCACACTTACTGTTCCTGCCAGTGACTGCACATAATCTCCCCCCACCCCCACTTACTTGCTCATCTACACATTTCTTGAATATTTTTCTGGGAAGGGCTTCCAACCTGTGAGGGGCTTACTACAATATCTGGAGTGAGGAATATGGGCTGTGTGTTATTGGATGAGTCACATAACCTTCAGCTTTCTCATCTATGAATAATAGTATTTATTTATTTATTTATTTTGCCAGTCCTGGGCTTGAGCTCAGGGCCTGAGCACTGTCCTTGGACTTTCTCCAGGATAGAGCTCTACCACTTGAGCCTCAGCACCACTTCTGGCTTTTTTCTATGTATGTGGTACCAAGGAATCGAACCCGGGTCTTCATGCATGCTAGGCAAGCACTTTAACCACTAGGCCAAACTCCCGGCCGAATAATAGTATTTATGTCTAAGGAGGTGGTTATGATAGATAGAAGGAGTTTAAGCATTCATGAAAGTGCCCTATCTATCTATCTATCTATCTATCTATCTATCTATCTATCTATGTACTAGAGTTTGAAGTCAAGGCCTTGAACTTGCTAAGTAAGCACTCTTACATTCATGCCTCATCCTCAGCCATTTTTGCTTTAGTTCTTTATAAGATAGGGTCTTGCTTTTGGTCTCACACCATGATCATCTTACCTTCAGTCACTAATGCAGCTAGGATTACAGACCTGAGACATTACACTTGGCTAATTAGTTGAGCTTGTGTCTTGGTAGCTTCATGCCTGGGCTGGCCTCAAAACTTTGTACTTCCAATCTCCACCTCAGGAATAACTGTTATTACAGGTGTGAGCCACTGTGTTTGGCCTTTTGTTAGTTATTTTGATGTTAATGTTTGATTAGTGTTTTACTTTTTTCTTGGCAGATTCTTGCTATGTATCTCAGGCTGGGATAGAATTCCTAAGGATTAGGATTATAGGCCTATATCACCATATTTTGCATATGATTAACTTTTAGTAAGCCAAAAAACCTAGCTTTGTCTCACTTTTATTTATTTTATTTTGATGTTGTTGGGTGTTGGGGATTGGAACTGGGTTTTCTGCATACTAAGCACATCCTTTTCTATTGAACTACATTCTAATCCTCCTTTTTGATTTTTTTTCTATCTTCGATTTTCATACCCTCACACATTTTTGTAGACACTCAATAAATGTTGCCTAAATGAATAAGTGAATCAAAATGATCATTAAACAGCACTTATCTTACTGTCAAGTTGTTCTCTACTTAGTTGTAGAAAAGGATCATGTTAGATGTGCTTTCTGAATAATAACACATAATATTAGCTTGACTATCCCTGTCTTCCTTAGAGACAAGGAGCTGTTTAGAATTGCATTTGAAAATTCTCTTTTCACTAACAGACTTAGGATTTTGGTCTAGTTGCATTTAAAAGACAGTCTGTTGCTTGAACATAAATACATTAGATTTAAATAAACTCTTGGTCTGGTCTAATGAGTGAAGTACTTATCTCTGGGGGCAGTTTGTGTTAGATTATGGTATCATGAAGCTTAAGGAGATTAAATACTTATCATTTATTTGTGCTTTAAAAAATATAGAGATATCCAAGTACATTTTTTCTACTTCCTTATTGTCATCTGTCTCAACTTCCAAGTTAATAAATGTCTTATAGCAAGTCAACCATTTCTTCTTTTTTTTTTTTTTTTTTGCCAGTCCTGGGCTTGAGCTCAGGGCCTGAGCACTGTCCTTGGACTTTCTCAAGGCTAGAGCTCTGCCACTTGAGCCTCAGTACCACTTCTGGCTTTTTTCTAGGTATGTGGTACCGAGGAATCGAACCCGGGTCTTCGTGCATGCTAGGCAAGCACTTTAACCACTAGGCCAAACTCCCGGCCCTCAACCATTTCTTTATCTGTTCAAAATCCGTATGTGGGGTTCAGTTCCTAGCATCTGACCCCACTTTATTTTGGGGTACTGAGGATCGAAGCCAGGGCCTTGCACACTGAGTCACACTGCCAGCCCTTGGCCTTAATTTGAATATTTCTGGTTCTATGTTTATAGGACAGTCACTAATGGGGCAGGTTTCTTCAGATTCCAATGGTCTTCTCTCTGTGTAACATCAAGATGTTGGGTTAGAAAAACAAGATCAGGATCAGGCATAAGAAATGGATTGTGAGGTTAGTTGTCTTCTCACACCATGATGTAAGCAGCCAGTGTCATCGGAAAGAGTCCTGTCTACAGTAATATCACTGACTCAACTGAGTAGATCTGTTATCAGAGAGGCACTCATACAAGTATGAGTGTGACTATGGTGGCTATGGGTCAGAGACTGCTCGTTCAGTGAACAGGACCAGCTACAAGTGGGATCCTGTCATGAAAGAGTCTATATAGAGAAGAACATGAGAAACTTAAGAGCACACACATCTGTCATCCTGGCTACTTAGGAGGCTGAGATCTGAGGATTATAGTTCAAAGCCAGCTAGGCACTGAAGAACATGAGACTCTTATCTCCAATTAATCACTAGAAAACGGGAAGTGGGGCTAAGGCTCAAGGGATAGTGCAGTAGCCTGGTGCTGAAAAGCGCAGGGACAGTGTCCAGGTCCAGAGTACAAGCCCCATGACCCACCAAAAAAAAAAAAAAGAGTACTCCTGTCAAAGATGACTTGACCTCATGGAGAATATTGGCAAACTTTCATTTTGTGACCAATATTTTGGTTCAGTAAGGTATAAAAGACAGTGAATTGCAAAGTCTCATTATGTATAAAAGGGTGCTATTATAGTTGTGAAGATTCAGTTGTGTTTCATATGACAGGAAAAGCAGTGTTCCACTTCTGTAACTGTACGCTGGTCTCTTTGACTTTAGTCCGCAGCTGGTCTGCCTTGTACAGGTTACTTGGTGGTTCACTGCCCTGAGATTCCAACTGTTACATGGAGACAGCAAGCAAGTTATTTCACAGGTTTTAGCTGGGACTGACAGGTGGTTCTCGCTCATATTAAGACCCGCTTATTATCTCAGGAGGCTGAGGTTGGAACCATCACAGTCCAGCCCCAGTAAAAAAGTCCATGAGATCACCATCTCAATCAGTAGCTGGGCATGGTGATACATACCTGCCACCCTAGCTATGGCAACAAAGATTGTGTTGCAGGCCAGCTTGGGTAAAAAGTAAGACCCTATTTCAAAAATAACCAGAGTAGTAAAACAAAACAAACAAAAAATCCCCCCCCCCCAAAAACAACGAAAAAGGACTGGTAGCGTGGCTCAGAGTGCTTGCCTAGCAAGTGTGAAGCCCTTAGTTCCACCCAGAATTGCAAGAATTCAATGGAAGTTATATCTTTACATGTTCATTTTATTGATACCTGCTCTTCCTACCTTTTCTGTTTCTTAACTGGTTTTATTAGGAGAATCTGTAGTTTTAAAATGAAGTCATTACCTATGAACAAATGTAAATCTCAGCTCAGTGAATTTCGTCCCTATGAAATTCTTCAGCTGTTTCTCAATAAGTGATCCTTTGATTGGGTTTTAACAACTATTTTGACAGATGAGTTCTGTTGAAGAGATGATTTTACACTCCCAAGTAGTACTTCTTGGATTATACCATTTTTCTCCTTTGAAAGCTATTTAAAATGAAAAGACATTGGCACATAAGCTTTCTGCGATACAATGAGAAGGATGACCCCATTGCTTCTGAGTTAGTCTCTGCCCCCTGTGAGTCAGTCTCCCATGAAGGCTACAATAGGGTTTTGATTCAATTTATACATAAATAAATGAGAAAAATTCAAATATTGCAGAATTCATTATTTTTTTTCTATCCAAATTCTTTTGTGTTCCCTTGCCAATCAGAATAAATTAGAGGCTGGGAGTTTGGCCTAGTGGTTAAAGTGCTTGCCTAGCATGCACAAAGACCCGGGTTTGATTCCTTGGTACCACATATGTAGAAAAAGCTGGAAGTAGTGCTGAGGCTGAAGTGTTAGAGTTCTATCCTTGAGAAAGTCCAAGGACATTGCGCAGGCCCTGAGCTCAAGCCCAGGACTGGCAAAAAAACCCCCAAAACCAAAAACCAAAAAAACAACAACAAAAAAGAATAAATTAGAATGACCACAACAAACTCGAGCATTTCCTGAGTAGTTGTTACTTGTATTATGTTATAAAATCCACAGTGTCTAAGCCTGGAAAGTATTTTCCTATATGTGTATTTGAATCCTCTCGGGAAGTCATTGGACCTGGTGGATAAGTGATGGGCTTCTAGTTAGCGCATAAAGGTGACCTTTTCCCACCTCCACTTTCCTTGTCCTTCTTCTCCTTCCCCATGAGGTTTGTGGAGGGAAGTCCTCCTAGCACAAGATAATCAGTCACTCAGTGTAGCATCAGGAAGGAGATGCTTTCTTGATTCCTGCCTGGTTGTTTCCTGGGGTTACTTGATTATCTTGTTATGAAGTCTATCCAGTTTTCAGTATTCTTTTATATGTGGCCATATTCAGATAGTAGATATTTAAGGATATTGTGTGTGTGTGTGTGTGTGTGTGTGTGTGTGTATGTGTGTGTCTGTCTGTCTGTCTGTCTGTCTGTGTCTGTGTGTGGTCTGTGTGTTGGTCCTGGGCTTGAATTCAGGGTCTGGGCTGGCTCTCTCCATGAGCTTTCTGGTCAACTCTAGTGCTCTACCACTTGAGCCTCAGTTCCACTTTCTTTCTTTTGGGTGATTCATTGGAGATAATGAGTGTCGTGAACTTCCCTGCCTGGTCTGGCTTTGAATCCCTGTCCTCAGAGCTCAGCCTCCAAAGTAGCTAGGGTTACAGGTGTGAAACACCGGTACCTGGCTGAACACTGCAGATATTCTTACTTGAGTATAATAGCAACTCTCACAATAGCAGATTTTTAGTCTTTTCAGCCACTGCCATGTCCACAGTGGACAAATTACCCAAGCAGAAGCTTCAGGTCCCAGCAGCGTCAGGTCTGCTATGGGCAGGGACGGGGTATCCAGCTCAGGGATGCTGGTGCTGGTACAGGGCTTGGGAGCTTTCTGTTTGAATCCCAGTTTCCAACCTTGCTCTCCTGTGACCTTTGACAAGTTCCTTGCTCTTGTCAAAACTTTAGTACCTATGCCATAGCGGGTTATAAATATCAGTGACTAGAGGGTAAAGCCCTCTTATGGGGCTGTTTATTAGCATGTGGTCAGTAAGTGGCACAGAATGTGGTAGTTTTATTAAAACAGAATTGTCTGTAGATGCCCTCTTTGCCCACTCTCTGAGATCCTAGCATCATTTTTGTTCAGCTTGTTTGTTGAACTTACAGAAACCGTAAATGCTGGGTAACAGTGGCATAGGCCTATAATCCTAGATACTCATGAGGCTGAGATCTGAGGATAGTGGTTTGAAGCCAGCCTAAACAGGAAAGTCCATAAGACTCTTATCTCCAAGTAATCACCAAAAGCTAGAAGTGCAAGTGTGGCTCAAGTGGGAGAGCAGCAGCCTTGAGAGAAACAGTGACAAGAGTGCTCCAGCCCTCAGCTCAAGCCCTAGTATTGGTGCAACTCCCCCCTCCCCCCCAAGATGTCAAATTCACGATCTATTTAGCCTGTATTATGTTTCCCACTTTACAAACACACTGTATTTGTATTGTTTTTCTTTAGCCTTACTATAGAGATCCTCCTCCTCTTCCTCCTCTTCCTCCTTCCCCTCCTCCTTCTCTTCCTTCCCCTCCTCCTCCTTCCCCTCCTCCTCCTCCTCCTCCTCCTCCTTCTCCTCCTTCTCCTCCTCCTCCTCCTCCTCCTCCTCCTCTTCCTCCTCCTCTTCCTTTTCCCCTTCTTCCCCAAGATGTGTAACCCAGGCTGGCTTTGAACTCACAGTCCTCTTGCCTCTGCCTCCTGAGTGCTGATTATAGCTATGCACTAGCATGCCTGACAGACATGTTTAAAGTAGCACTAAAATAGGACTTTGACTAAGCATCGGTACTGTGACTGTCTCCTCCAATTAACCCAGGTGGGCAGACCTTCCTCAGAACTGTTATTTAATTTTCAAGTCACATGGTAAAGAAACAGAGATTTCCTGTTTCTTCCCAAGTCAATTTCCATTAATATCTTCAGTGTTCAGAGTATACCTTAATGTCTTTTGAAATGATTATGTTTTTGAGCAGTTGGTTATGTCACAACATTTTGAGTATAGAGTGTTCATTATTTGACAACCTTCGACTTGGAGGACTTCATAAATGACTAGGCACCGACTGATTAGAATATATTGCTTTTGGCTGGAGACCAAGCATATCGGCTCATTTGGTTATACTGCTGATACTTCACGAGGCCAAAGACCAGAGGTTTAATTCCCACGTAGGCCAATTAATCTACATTTGTCCTACAAGTTCAGATTGAACTCCAAACATTGGCATTGTATCTTTGAAACCTAGGCCATTCGCTACTGGGTGGTCGTCATTGGTGAAGGGACGGAATGGATCATCAGAAGGCTATGGACCCCCCCAACTAAGTGGAGAGCCCCTGTGTCAGTGTTTGTGGGGTTAGTGTGAGAGCCAGCCTCAAAGATGACTACTGGGGAAACCGTTAAGGAAGGTGTTGTTGTTGTTTTTTCCTTTGGTTTTGTATTGTGCTGGTACGGGGGCTTGAACTCTCCATTGGCTTTTCCATTCAAGATGGATACTCTACCACTTGAGCCACACCTTTTCTTCCAGCTTTTTGCTGGTTAATTGGAGAGTCTCTGATACTTAAAACTGCTTGGGCTAGCTTTGAACCCTGATCTCAGCTTCCTGGGCCACATGTGCCTGGTGAAAGTGTTGTTTTTAAAAAGTGATAAACTCGGGGTCTGGGCACTGTCCTTGGGCTTTCTCAAGTCTAGTGCTCTACCACTTGAGCCACAACACCACTTCCAACATTTTTCTGTGTATTAGGTACTGAGGAATCAAACCCAGGGCTTCCCGCATGCTAAGCAAGCCCACTATCACTATGTATATAAAAAAAATGATATAATTATATAATTTCTAGGGTGAAAGGGATTGACCCATTCCCCAAAACACTTTCAGCAATGTTTTCTAGCTCTGAAATGAGGAGGCTTAACTCTTTTTGAAAAAGATACCTTCTAACCCTCCTCCTTCTCCAGCTGTGCTTGTAGTTTACTGATCACCATGGTAACCACACTCCAATAATTCTGTCAGGAAAAATGATGCAATGATCTGCCTCATCTGATTTTCCAGACAGGAAACAAGCAAACAGCTTCCTTCTAAGAATTCTTCCAAGTGTCTGGCTTGACTGTGCATGTGATCCTTCTTGCTCTGCTGTTTTATGAGATTGTAACAGTCTGTGTGGGTGTGTCTTGAACTTGCAATGTTTGCAAACGTCAGTGACCACTGCATTGCAACAAAAATTGTGTGCTTTCATGTTCTTTCTGGAGTTGATGATGACATTTTGAAAAATTTGAACTGTCGCATTAGGAAATGCAGAAGAGTGGGTGCTAAGGGACATATATATTCAGGGTCTGGTACTTGCCTAAGGAAGCATTTTAATCCTCAACTATCCTTGCTTGTTTTGGAGATTAAGTCTCCTTAATTTTCCTGCACTGGTCTAGACCTGCCTGCTGAGTGGCGGGGATTACTGATGTATACCACTACACCCAGCCAATAAGGATTTAAATTTACTTTGGATATAAAGAATCCTAGGCTGAGTAGAGATAGAGAAAACCATGAAAGAGATGGCATTGATCAAGATGTATCGTAAACTGACATGTTGAATTGAAACTCCTTGTACAACTATTTACAGATAACTAAAAAAAAAAAAAAGAAAAAAGAAAAGTTAAAAGATATGGCTCCACCAAAAGAATCCAAGGCAACTATCTTAGCCAATCCAACTATCTTAGCAGGTGCTAAGATAGTTAACCCAAGTCTGTTCAACTTTTTTAAATTGATTAATTTTTTTTTAGAGCCTAATTTTACAAAATGTCCCTGGCTGGTCCATGAATGAAGTGTATGTTAGAACCTTCCCATACCCATGTTACTCTACTTTAAGCACTCTGTTCCAGGCAAGACCCATTTATACTCGTAGCCCCGCTCCTAATACCCACCTTGACTGTATATCACCCTCTTATTCCTGTCTGCATGAGTCACCACAGGAAGTCGGAAATCATCTCTAAGATGGGGTTTGGCTGTTTACTTTAGTCCATTTGCTCCTTCCCAGACTCTTCCTTGTGAACTCCAAGCCCTAATGTCAGTTCTCAGCAACCTCCCTTGTTGCCTGGGGCACCTCCCCTAACCCTCCTAGACTCCCTCAGTGCCTCTTGAACACTGCAGTCTCCCCTGATAGTATTGTATCTGTTGCAGCCTCAAAGATGGTGATACGCATCACTCTATTTTTGACCTACAGTGGAGATGGGGTTGTGTTCTCCAGACTTTGAATCTCAGGTCTCTAGGTTGTCCTTTGAACTTATTGTAAGTTCCCCTAACCAGGTTCATGCCATCCTGGGGTCAGTTCTTGATCCTCTCATTACCAGTAACCCCAGAGGCTCCATCCCAGCTGACCTCTGCCTTCTCTCTTCTGCTTGTTGTATGTGGAACCTCCACTCTCAGCACACTTGGGTTGACTAGGACTTGCTTCACTGACTCCACCATTTTTCCATAGCTCCCATCTTTATCCACATTCTCCTCCTTTCCTCCCCAGCTTGAAGTCTGTGGTCAACTACTATCCTCTTCACCGTGCTGTGTATTCCCTTCCCCCTTCCTCTTTGTTTTCTTTTTTGATGAACCCACTTTTTAGGTAAATGCATCTCTTTCCCTGCACTTATACCCATGTGACTGAATGTGCCTGGGAAAAAAAATTATAGCATCAGATTGGTTGACTCACTGTAACTTGAACACAGATCCTAAGCGGGCCCTGTGACTGCCTGGATATCATACTCTGTTTCTGCTATCCATTCATTCTCTCAATTTTGACAATTGGTGCCTACTTTGTACTTGGTTAGACACCCTTGGACTCACCCTTCCTTAATCCTTCCCTCTCTGCCTCCTTCCCTCCTTCTCTCTCTTTCCCTCCTTCTCCCTCTCTCCCGCCTTCTCCCTCCCTACCTTCCTTCCACCACCACCACCTCCCCCTCCTCCATTTTCTCTCCTTCCTTTCTTTTTTTCTTTCTTCTCTCCCTTCTTCCTCTTTCTTCTCTCCTACCACTGGTCTGTATCTTCTAACCATCTCCACACACTTTTCAAGGACATTGCTGCACAAGTGTCACAAGTTTTCTTCCTTCTACTGAATTCCCCCTGGCACATAGTTATTATTTCTCCCATTAAATAAAACATCCTCTCTTGGCTCTGATTTCCCTTCCAGCTACCAGCCAGTTTCTTTTCTTCCTTTTAAAAAATGGAACATTTGAATCTGTGTTTGTCATGTCTGGTATCTTGCCCTCCCACTCTATCCTGAAAGCCCTGTAGTTGGGTATGCACCTCCCTCCCTCCCTCCCTCCCTCCCTCCCTCCCTCCCTCCCTCCCTCCCTCCCTCCCTCCCTCCCTCCCCCCCTCCCCTGGCATTGCTTTTACCAGGCTGTCAGTGGCATTTCTTGCTGAAATCATGGTCAAGAGCTCTGTACTGTTACTTTGCCTACCAACAGCACTTAACACAAATTGTTCTCCATGCAATATATTTTTCACTTGACATACTCCTGGCTTTCCTTTTTTCTCTCTGGCTGGTCTTTTTAAGCTTTTTTTTTTTTTTTAGAAATGAGGTCCTCAATCTCCCCAGCCCCTACTAGGGCAGAGCACTACAGGGTAATTGTTCTACTACTCCATTTATGTTCAGTATTAAAATTGCAAATATAGGATGAAGGCTTCTACATTCATATCTTCCTAGGTCTCCCTGCTGAGCTCCAGACTCGCTGGAAATCTCCACCGGGATGTGTCTAATGGGCATTTCAACTGTAACACATCCCAAAGGGAAATTGTACTCTCCACTCACCTCTACTCTGTTTATATCCTTCCTACTTTTCTCACACCTCAGCTTAGGAGAAGACATTTGGAATGATTCTTGAGTTATCTTTTTCACATACTCTATCTGGAAATGTATTAAGCATTTCCCCCTCATACTAGGGCTTGACCTTAGGGTGCCCCTACCACTTGAGCCACTGCTCTACCTGGCATTTTGTTGGTTATTGGAGCTAGGAGTCTGATGGACTTTTCTGTCAAGACTAGCTTTGGAACTACAATCCTTATATCTCAGCCACCTGAGTAGCAAAGGATTATAGATGTGAACCACCAGTGCCTGAGTTGGCTCTGCTTTAGAATATATCAGAGACTGTTTCTTATCACCTAGCCACTATCAGTTTGTCACTTGTACCACCCAAACATTTTCACTTGCTGTAACGTGTTCTAACTGGCTTTATTTCCTTGAGTCTATGATCAGGTGGAGGTATATGGTTCCTTTCCCTTTCCTATCAAACTCATAAAGCCATCATTATGACTGTGACCTACACATGATCCATCCCTCCATCACTGCCTGACTCCTCCCTGTCCTTCCAGTAGGTTTTCTTTATGTCATGCTCTTGTCTCCTCAGTGGTAAGGGAAACAGTCCAGGCCTGCTTTGGCCTCCAAGCTCAGGCATGCTCCTCTCATCGCCTGGAATTCCCTGGCACTTTCTGCCATTTCCCCATGTGGTGGGCTTCCTCATTTCTCCTTCAGGTCCTTCCTCAGGTATCAATTTCCATGAAGCCCGCCCTGGTCTATGCATCTAAATCCTGATACCCTCTTGACATTTTCTGTCCCTAGTATACTTGTTTATTCCTTGGCATGTATTGTAACCTAACAGTATAACTTTTGTCTCCTTTTTCAATTTTCTTCACTAGAGTATAAATTCCATGGGGCCCTAGGCCCTTGGTTTTTGCTCCCTGCACAGCTCCTATGACTAGAGTCTCCTAAATATTTCTTAAACAGCAAAATAACTATTTTCTTGCTCTGAGCATTCTTTTTTTTTTTTTTTTGGTTAAAGTCATTGTAAATCTTTTCACAAAGCATTAATAAAGCTAATTATTTTACTTCATGTATCCGCTTAAAGTCTATTTACTATCTAGGCCAGATTGATTGAAGACCATAATAACAAGGGTGGTAGATAGAACACAAGAGAATTTTTTTTTTTCTGATGAATACTGCTTCAGTTAAGTAAGAGCCATTCACGGTACAGCTTTCTCTACATAGATTTGGAAATGTGGCAGCTTGTTTATTTATATGTTTTCTCCCTTATTATAAAAGCAAAAGAAAAGACTTAAGAGAGTTGATTAGAAATGTGATGATGTCAGGATGTTGTGAGTTAATTTGCTATTTCCCATGCTGGGTGTTTTGAATGGGCTGTACATTATTTATGCCAGTCACTTCATCTCCAGGAGGTACTGGTATCTGCCTGTGGTGCAGTTTTCAATAGTCCATGCCAGTGCTTTTGTATTTATTACTTTGTTTCTGCCTCTCTTGTTTGGGTAATGATGTCTCCACTCCTCCAAATGTAAGCTCATTTATATTCTAAAGCGAAAAGGCAATGGAGTGCTTGGCAACTTTCTTACTTCATGTCAGATTAATCATAATTACCTAAAAGGAGCCATCTGATATTTTACTAAGAGTCTATTGATTCCATGCCCTACTGGCTATGGCATATGAACTGTATAGCAAAGGAGTGAACATTTTGGTTCCTCTCCATCTTTTCCTGTTACTTTGTAGTCATGTAGACTACCAGGATGAAGACAAATTAGGGTAATTAAAACAGGAGCATTGTTGGAGGGGGAGGCACTTTGGTCCCACAGACAGGTGGATCTATGGCTCAAGGGTAGAGTGTTTGCCTAGCAAATAAATTTGGGGCCCTGAGTTCAAACCCTCATGATAAAAAAAAGGATAATAAGAAATCCATATTTATGACTAATTTCCTTTGAGAAATTAGTTGGCCTTGACTGGTATGATTTCCAGGTGGCGGTTAGCCCCTCTGTCAGACACATGCTTACTTGGCCTCTTCTATGGAGACCCCTTTTGGCTTTTGAGTTTGAAGTGTTTGCTTGAGATTATTAGATCAGAAGGCACAGGAATCCCAGTAGTTATCTTTTTGTGTTTCTTGACTGTAGTTATTCTGGACAAGGAGTTATTGAACTCCTTCAAGTTCTTGAAGCAAAAGGAAACTCCAGCCATAGATTTGTGATAGGATTCCAAATTGAGGCTTGCTTAAAGTAGTTTTAGAACTTTGTTGTCTTTGTCCCTACCATTTCTCCCTGGAAGTACTGTCGCTTCCCTTTATGGAACTTAAGGCTTAATGACAGCTTAGAATGTTTTCAGGGTCTGTTTTTGTTTGATCACAACTCAAAGCATTGTTTTGAAGGAATTACGTGGAAGCTATAGTTGTTGAATTTCAGCTATTCACAGTTGGATCTCTGTAATTTCATTCTGGGATGAATAAGCATAGAAACACTAGGGATCACTAGAGCAGTGTGAAATAAATGATTCTATTCATTAATATTTGGAAGATAATTTATACCTTTTATCCCTCCCTCCCTTCCCTTCTCCTTCCTTCCTTCCTTCCTTCCTTCCTTCCTTCCTTCCTTTTAAACTTAGGGCCTGGATGCTGTCTCTGATCTCTTTTACTAGCACTCTACTACTTTGACCCACAATACCCTTTCTAGTTTTCTGGTGGTGAACAGGAGATAAGAGTATTGTAGACTTTCCTGCCTGAGTTGGTTTTGAACTACAGTCCTCAGACCTCAACCTCCTGAGAAGCTAGGATTTACAGATGTGAGCCACCAGTGCCTAGTTGCATCATATTTTTTATCCCTGTGTGAACCAAATTTAGCCCATAGTGACCTGTCCATATGCTTGTCATTTTTTTCTCTGCCTTAAACCTAGACAGCCTCATAACTTCAAGCAGCATTAGAACGCCAGAATTTCTAGTTAAGTTCATGCTCTACATGGGCGTGATGTTAGAGCCTTACTTTTGGAGTCCTAGCTCCAAACTGCTGTTAGTCATATGTAACTATTGAACTTAAAAATAGGCTAGTCTCAGATGCACCATAAGTATAAGATACACACTGGATTTTGGCTGAGTGTGATGGCGCCCATCTATAATCCCAGCTGTTTGGAAGGTTGACATTGAGAGGATCAAGATTCCAGGCCAGTTTGAACCAAGAGTTGGTGACAAAAAGAGGCAGCATGCTAATTTATACCTGTGATCTCAAGTATATAAAAAATATAAGCTTGGCTGGAGCAACAAATGTATACCTACTTTAAAAATAACAAAAACAGGGGCTGGGAATTTGGCCTAGTGGTAGAGTGCTTGACTAGCATGCACGAAGACCCGGGTTCAATTCCTCGATACCACATACATAGAAAAGCCAAAAGTGATGCTGTGGCTCAAGTGGTAGAGCACTAGCCTTGAGGAAAACCCAAGGACAGTGCTCAGGCCCTTGTTCACGCCCCAGGACTGGCAAAAAACAAAACAATGAAAAAAAAAACCAAAACAGGGGTGCTGAGATTTTGGCCTAGTGGTAAAAGTGTTTGCCTAGCATGCACGAAGATCTGTTTGGGTTCCTCCGTACCACAAACATAGAAAAAAAAAGCCAGAAGTGGTGCTGAGGCTCAAGTGGTAGAGCTCTAGCCTTGAGAAAGTCCAAGGACAGGGCTCAGGCCCTGAGTTCAAGCCCAGGACTGGCAAAAACAACAACAACAAAAAACAAAAAACAAAAAAAAAACAAGAGAACTGGTAGATCATCTGCCTAGTAAACTTAAATTTAGATCCCAGTACTGCCAAAAACCAAACAAAATCAGCCAAGCAACAAAGCAACAAAAACAGACTAGATTTCAAAGGTTT
Organism: Megascapheus bottae; assembly: GCF_031878675.1. Classification (NCBI taxonomy): domain Eukaryota; kingdom Metazoa; phylum Chordata; class Mammalia; order Rodentia; family Geomyidae; genus Megascapheus; species Megascapheus bottae. The sequence goes on along the minus strand of NC_143530.1, from coordinate 17,461,708 downwards.
CCTCTGGAAGAATGTAAAATGCTGTATTAGTCATTTAAAGTTGATTATGAATTTAACTGATAATGTTTGAGATGTGAGGTGAAATACAATATTATTAAGATTTGTTTCATCTTATTTTTTAAAAAATGTTCTATAAGAAAATTGCAGTATAAATGTCCAGCTCACATTGGGTTTCAGTTGGACCAAACTGTTCCCATCTGTACTCTATTTGATGATGAGGAAGGGAAAACAGCTAGCAGCCTGTCCTCTAGGCCCTGGTCAACCATGAAGGTCAAACATAGACTGAGAATGGCAAATAGTTTTCCTAACTGTTATCTTCAGTGTTTGGGGGTAGTTTGTTTTGAAGTTCCTTTAAAAATGTTTAAATCGTTTTTTATTTGAAGTTACTGCATAGTGTTTGTGGTGTGGCACTGATATGCAGTCCTTAAGAGAAAGGAACTTGAAGTCAGACACATGCTAGTTTGAATTCCAGCTCAGATAATTAACCTTAGGTTAATGATTTTAACCTCTGTGTCTCATAGTCTGTCCTTGTACATTAGGGGCAATGATGGGTCGCCTTATTATGTGAAGATTGAGGAAAATGACGCACTTCCAGTGTCATGTTTAAGGAATCAGTATTAGCACAATAACTTTTATTTTTGTTGTAATTGCCGTTTAGAACAGTAGCATTAAAAAAATCCTTATATATCACTTTTATGTAATAGGAGTACATCTTCTTCTTGCCTATTTTATGTGATACTGAGTCAGCTACAAAGCACACTCAACGTCAGGCATGGGTGGCTTAGGTCTGTAATCCTTGCTACTTAGGAGGCTGAGATCTGAAGACTGTGGTTCAAAGCTTGCCTGGGTAGCGAAGTCCATGATACTCAGTTACAACTGATCATCAAAAAGCTGGAAGTGGAGTTGTAACTTAAGCATATTACCTGAGAGCAAAAAAAGCTAAGAGATAGCAAACATCAAGACCCAAGTTCCAACCTCAGTACTGGAACCAAAAGAGAAACAAAAGAAATTACACTCAATAAGTGGATTGTTTTCTTCTTTATGGTATTCATGGCACAGGTTAGTATTCCAAGTATATTAGTATCTTTCCTTGATGTTGCTCCATGTTCCCAGTAGTGGGCAAGAATGTTTTGAACACTGGAAATTTTACAGAAGGTTCAAACATAGATATTAGTTATAGTAATGTGTGTGTATGTGTGTGTGTGTGTGTGCGCTCGCGTGTGCGTGTGTGCACGCGCGTGTGCATGCATCCATTAGTTAATATGTTAGTCCAGAAAACAGACAAGGAGGAAAGGCCTAGTCACTGAGGCCTAGACACAATCTCTGGCTATTATTCCTTCTTCATTTGTGACTTTTCAGGCATAATGGGACAAAGCCAAACTTTGGTTATGTGCCTTCAAACTTTAAGTTATCTGCATACTTTTATCATATGTTATATCCACATTAATCAGATGGTATGTGTAGAAATGCCTTCTGACCAACAGTCCTGTATGACAGGCAGAGTCTTATGACTAATCTGCCCATAATGTTGACTATCAGCTCACTTGAGATTATCTAGATTCCAGCTAAGCTTACTTGACCACCACTTCTTAGTAGAGCTAGATATTTCTTGTTTTGCTCCTTCAGCTGCCCTGCCTGAATCTGAGCTGGAATTTCGTGGCTACCATATAATGATAGGTTCTAGCTGTTCTGATCAGTATTTGATGGGATAGATTGCCAGGATGTGACAACTCCTCTCTTGTAAGAATCCTGTTTCCTGATACCTGGACCTCTCTTCCTGAATTATTATTACCTTAAATAACATGTAACTAGTCTTAATATAGAGGGTAGCTGATTGTATATGGTGTGCCAGCTGGCTGATAGTAATAGTGGTTGGAGTATTTAGTATTTATTTATATTTATTTATTTTCGGTCCTAGGACTTGAACTCTGGTCCAGGGTGTTGTCCCTGAGTGCTTCAGCTCAAGGCTACCACCCTACCCCTTCCAGTTTTCTGCTGTTTAATTGGAGATAACAGTCTCACAGACTTTAGTGCCCAGGCTGGCTTTGAACTGCATCCTCAAATCTCAATCTCTTGAGTAGCTAGGACTATAGGTATGAGGCACCATGCCCAGCTTCGAGTATTTATTATATTAAATAACATATATGTAACTAGTCATAATATAGAAAGTAACTGATTATATATGATATGCTATATCCTGTAAATGCTAGTTGGAAATAGATATTGTTATCCCAGTTATTCAGAGTTGGAACTGAGGTGCAGAGAGGTCAGCTGACTCAGTCTCTGACTTGAGCCTCTGAGATCCTGAGCTCTTATCTGCGTTCACTTTCTGATCTTTGTTTTTGTTGTTTTCCTTCCACCGTGCTTACTGTCTTAAGTGTTTCTTGTCTTCAAACACAAGTTGTACTTTGAAGTGGCATTTTCATTAAGGACTCTAGGTTGGATTTAGGGGACTTTTTATTACCCTGATGTGAGCCAGTTGAATGATGTCCTGCTTGCCACTATGTTTTAGCTAGTCTGAATTAATTTTGAGTTTTCACATTTCATTGACAGTACTTTGAACATGGGAATTCTTGGTATATTTTTTCTTAAATTTTCTAAAATACTTAGCTTAATAGTGAGTAAGCTTTTGAAAATAAGTGTAGACAATTTGTAACTGAGCCCATCACATTTATTCACCAGGCTGTTTATCTTAGCTTATGGAGTTGGGACTTAATCCTAAGAGTGAGTCTCCATTAAGGGCAATTTTGCCCTGTGGGGGCCATGAGTCAATGTCTGGAGATATTTTTGATCATTTTAATTGGGTTGAGATGCTAGGGGTAGTGGCTAGTCTGTAGAGGCTACCCATAAACATTTAGCATGCACAGTTTTAAAGGAATTATCTGTCCCTATATATCAGTAGTACTGAGGCTGAGAAATTCTAGTCTAGAGGTACTTAGGTGAAAAGTTCTAGCTAATGAAATATCAGTGTTGGTATACAAATTAATGAAAAAAATTTGCTGCCTCTGTTTTCAGCTTCTTCTGCCTGGGGATAAGAAATATTATCTTCTTATCAAATGATAACATTTGAAAAGATAAAACTCAGCAAATTAAGGATAGTGGAGTGAAAGAAAGATAGGAAATTGTATGATACCATACCATACCATAGAAACAAGAATTAAAGCCCAGTATCTCATCTAATCAAGGATGTCTACTCCAACGTAAGTAATCTTCTGCTTAGGGAAATAGTAACAAGTTGTAGATTTATAATTATTCCAAAGCATTCATACCTCCTCCCTTACCACAAGCAGAATTTGACCCGTGAAGTGTCTGCTCATGAACTGCTTGCGCACTCACTTGGGATTTACTTGGGCAGTCTTTTATAGCCTGGACATTCAGAAATGTCAGTGAAAAGCTGTCCTGATCAAGTTGCCAAGTTAGCTGATAGATGGTCTCTTTCACATATTCTGGAATGATATGCTTTCTACAGGAACACATTCTGGAAGAACACCCTTAGCTTGACCAGAGCTCACACAGTGGAGTCTGAAGCCAGAGTCACCAGCAAGAACAGAGTATGTCATCTCCGGGACCACCAGCACTTTAGTTTCCTTTCTAGGACTTCAGAATCAGCACAGATATCCTATAGATGCTTCTGATGTTGTGGTCATATGAAGAGGGCTGAGGAAGGAGTATCTTAACTGCACTTATTCTGTCCTTCCTGTGTTGGGTCAGGTGCCAAGATGACTGCTTTCTCCTTGATTGCATTTCTTGTTGATCCATTGTATGCACAAGTCCATACATAAGGTTTTGAGTTCCTTACAACCTCTGAGAGGACGTGTTGGAGCACTACCATCTTGACCTGTTGTAGGAGGTGCAATAGAGGAGGCTAATGCTGCTGATTCTTAAAGTATTTTCTTAATTATGGGGAAAAAAAATCAACCAACTAAACAACCCCCCCCCCAAATGCACATAAATTCACTATATCTGTTAGTTAGCTTTTGTAATAGTGGTGACCAAAGTACCTGACAAACAATTAAAGGGAGGTAAGGTTGAAGGTGGATTCTAATCTTAGAGGGTTTAATCTATAGTCACTTGATGCCATGTGCCTCATGTTTAGGTAGAACATCATCATAGCTTCAGGAGAACATGGTAGAGGATGTTCTTCACCTCATGGTGGACAGGAAGCAGAACGAGGAAGTGACAGACGGACCTTCAAAGACATGTCCTCAGTGCCCTTCTTCCTCTTACTAGGCTCCTCCTACCTCCACAGGTTTTCAGAAGCTCCCCAAAATAACATCACAAATTGGTGACCAACCATTCCTCACATGAGTCTATGGACAACATTTCATATTCAAACCATTCAGACTTACTTATTTAATGCTTTGTATCAATCCGGAGGTTTGGCATATGTGAAACACACACTCTACTTACTCTACACTCTTAGCTCCTTACTTGTGTTTAAGTATACAGGTCAGTACTGTGAAGCATATTTGTGTATGTGTGTGTGTGCAAGCTTTAGTAAAAGATGGCAGGAAAATAGATTCCTCTTCAGATACCCTTTAATTGCAGCCTTTACTTCCAACTCTTACTTTTACAGGAGGGTTTAAGGGGTATTTCTTAGGAATAATTTCAGTGGAGTTATCCACCAGGGTGGGGTAGGTGTTTTGTTCTTAGAGTTGTATGTGGTAGTCCATAGGGTTAAGGAAGCTCAGTTTCTTGTCTCCCCCACTTCCTTTTCAGGGAGAATCACCACTAGAATGAACTAAATTAAATTGAGTAATGGAAATTTCCTCGTGGGGTAGTGGTTTTCAAATTGTCTCTTTAAAAAAAAAAACAATTGGTTGAACAGTACCAATGATGAAAATATAAATAGTGTAAGAGTACATAGTTATCTATGATGATGCTATTTAATATTTAGGAGCCTCATTTATCTGTTTGTAATGGTTTAGGCCAGGATAATTTTGAGTAATTTTGATCAAGGACTCAAGCAATGAACTATTTTCTGCAGATATACCTTGCTCTGACAGGTAGGTAGTAATGAAGCAAAGGAACAGTTGTTCCATTGGCTTACTAGGGATGGACTGATAGAATGTGACAGGCATATTATTTTGATGGAATAGTTATGAGTACTATTACTGTTTTTTTGTTTTTTTTTTGCCAGTCTTGGGCTTAAGCTCAGGGCCTGAGGACTGTTCTTGGATTTTTCTCAAGGCTAGAGCTCTACCACTTGAGCCTCAGCACCACTTCTGGCTTTTTCTAAGTATGTGGTACCAAGGAATCGAACCCGGGTCTTCGTGCATGCTAGGCAAGCACTCTACCACTAGGCCAAACTTCCAGCCATGAGTACTATTACTTTTCAAGGTGTGATCATCTCAGAATTTGAAATAAGGGGCTAGGAGCATGTCCTAGTGATAGAGTGCTTGCCTAGCATGCATGAATCCCTGGGTTTAATATCTTGATACCATATACACAGACGAAGCCAGAAGTGGTGCTGTGGCTCAAGTGATAGAGCACTAGCTTTGAGAAAGCCCAACGACAGTGCTCAGGCACCCTGAGTTCAAGCTCCAGAACTGGAAAAAAAAAAAAAGAATTTGAAATTATATTCTTTATCGTTCTATATTGGTACAAAGTTGAGCTTTACTAGTTTAATTAACTTGGTTGTAAGCTTTCAGCATGAAAACATGGTCTATCTTGTCTTATTTTTCCTGAGTTTTGCATGGCAGAAGTACCTTATATATCTTTAAAGAGATCTTTGTGGAAGTAAAAATAAATATTAATTTAAAAAGCTTAGCCAATCCAGTATACACATTGTTTCTCAACTAAAATGCATTTGTGTGTGTGTGTGTGTGTGTGTGAGTCCTAGAGCTTGAACTCAGGGCTTGAGCACTGTCTTTGGGTTTTCTCAATTGTTTGTGGCCTTCTGTTTCTGGTCATGTTAAAATTTCAGTAGAGGGGCCAGGAGTTTAGCCTAGTGGTGCTTGCCTAGCATGCACAAAGACCTGGGTTCGATTCCTTGGTACCACATACATAGAAAAAAGCCAGAAATGGTGCTGTGGCTCAAGTGGTAGAGCTCTGGCCTTGAGAAAGCCCAAGGACAGTGCCCAGGCACTGAGCTCAAGGCCCAGGACTGGCAAAAAAATTAAAAAAAAAAATTGAGTAGAAAAGAGATGGAACCATGAAGGTCATGGAAGTATTATTTTAGTGTGACCTATAAAAATTTATGTGGTTTTCTGTTATTTGCCGAGAGGTAGAACAGACATTATTAATAAAGAAGAGGTAAAATAAGAAAACTCATTGTTTAGAGTAGGTGTCATCTCCTATTGTTTGTATGTGTACCCTCCAAAATTTGGGTGGTACTAGTATGATAGTGCTCTAAAGGTGATACCTTTAGAAAGGGACCAGATTACAAAGACTCTCCTTTGCTAATGGGACTGAGGCTTTTATAAAGAAGCTTCTGGCTAGAGCTACTCTCCCACTGTCTTCCCCTTTCACCTGCCATGTGGGAATGTAGTGAGAGACCCAGCGCTAGCACCTTAATACTGGACCTACCAGCCTTAGAAACTGAGAAAATGTCTTTTTTTTTTTTTAAATGATTACTCAGTTTCAGGCATTTTATTATAACACTACCATTAAGATATTACCAACTAAACTGGGTGCCCGTGTCTTATGTCTGTAATCCTAGCTGGTCAGGAAGCTGAGATCTGAGGATCAGGGTTCTAATCCTGCTGGGCCAGTAAAGTCCCTGTGAGACTTATCTCCACTTAACTACCCCAAAACCAGAAGTGGTGCTGTGGCTCAGAGTGGTAGAGCACTGACCTTGAGCAAAAAGAGCTCAGGGACTGTACCCAGGCCCTGAGTTCAAGCCCTATGACCCCCTACTCCCCCCAAAAAAACGTACTATATATACACATATGTAATTTATAAAGCTGATCCTGGGTGAACCATCCTGATATAAAGAAGTGATACATCTCTCAAATAAGGACTAAGTCATCTCTAGCTGCTTGTATGGGAGTATATCACATGTTCAAGGTTGCTACGCTAGCCAGCAGAAGCAGTGTGCATCATGCATTTCTGAGAGCTGATGCCTGGCAGTGTACAGCGGCACAGGGGAACTTAGGATGAGTGCCATTTCAGAAATAAAATGACTCAAGAAGGAACCACAGATGGAAACAGTGATCATATATTTATAAAAGCATTGCACTATAGAAATAGCTTATGACAGCAGTTTTATTATGTGATCATTGTGGCCAAGAATACTGATCATCTAAGCACAGTTTTGGAAGCCATATGCCCATGTCTAATCATGCTATGTATGATGTGTTTACTGATGTTTGTGCAGTTATGATTAGAATCATGAATTGTCCTTGTTCCACTAGGATGGACACAGAACGGCACAATGGCTAAGGATCTCCTGCATTGGCTAAAAAGTGTAGCCAAAAAGATGTGAACTGGCTGATTGGAGCTGACACCCATCCAGTCCCGCTTCTGGAGGCCTTTAATGTGGTCTGCAGTGAGCTGGTGTTTTAGAATGGCGTGACAGGGCAGGCAGCTTTCCCAGATGTATGCTTTTCTGTTTTCTGGCTTCCCTCAGCTCACCCAGGCTCATACTATCGATCAGGTCATCCAGGCAGATTTGACACTGGACTCACGAAGGTCAAAGTATCAGCGTGTAAGGTAGCCCAGAACTCAGAGGTAAAGAAGAGACACAGCAGAGTTAGACTGGGGAGGCTGGCACCCAGACTCTGGCTCAGTCTAGTTTTTCAAGCATGTGGGTTTGTGTTTGGAATTTGAGAGGAGGCCCTCAGTCTCAAAATCCAGCAGCCTCTGCGCTCCAGTGGCATGCTAATTTGTATGCTTTTCTTTTCAGAAACTGAGATTGCCTTTTCTTGACTATTTCAGCAGAGGAACTGAAATAGGAATAATGTCTTATGGGGCCCCCCTGTGTGCACCATGGGGTACCAGGAGGCCAATACAGGGGCATTTTTCTCATTTCTGAGTCTTAAGTCTGGCTCTTCCCTTTGGAGTATTCAAGTCAGTTGTTATAGTGTTTCCCACTGTGTAAATGAAAGGTTTGGCCAAGTCTAGCTGAATGGTTTAGTCTTAGGAAAAAAAAAAAGTCCACACCACACACACAAATACACACACACACACACACACACACACACACACACACACACACACAAGAAAATGTAAAGAACTCTTTAAAAAGAGGGGGAAAATGAGGGTTAGTTTTATTTTTGAACCAGACCTTTTTGGGCTAAGTGTACTCAGATATGGAAAAGGAGTAAAAGAGAGAACTTTTTCACTGCTCCTTAGCAGGGCCTGTCACTTGGCAGGTGCATGGGTGTCCAAATGGAGGTTGCCAAAGAAGACATCAGTCAGCCTCCCTAGGGATGAGGGAGCAGGTGAGGCACAGTGCAGCCATTGTTCATTGTCTTCCCACTTAATGTGTTCTGAGGCGGCACTGCATTTAAACTGCTATTACTAGAACACTACTGGATTAGGAACGCCAGTATCTATGCATTTTCCTCTTTCCATCAGTTTCAAGAGAAATTTCAGGAAGCCACTCTTTTCTGTGTGTGTATGAGTCGAGGAGGGAGAGAAGGAAGGAGAGACAATGATTTTCTGTCTTGCCAGTAGAAAAAAAAAGAACAATTTAGGGAGAGGTTGGGTTTGGAGAGATAGGGGAAAATGATGAAAGGGGTGATATCGACTAAGGTCATTTGTACTCATTAACTGACTTGTTGAATGGTAACTCCTTTGTACAACTATTTAAAGGTAATCAAAAAATCAAATTAAAGACATAGAAGCTGGGTGCTGATGTCTCATGCCTATTAGGTTTGCTGCTAAGGAAGCTGAGATCTGAGGATTGCAATTCAAAGCCTTGTCAGCAGGAAGGTCCAGGAGACTTATCTAGTTAGCAAGCGAAAACCCAGAAGTGGGTGTGACTGAAGTAGTAAAGTGCCAGTCTTTAGAAAAAGAAAAGAAAGAAAAGAGCATCTTACAGTAGAGGAGTGGGAATTTAAATGATGTTGGAAATCTTGCAAACAAAACTCCCCTTTGCCACTCAAGAGATTCAGCAGGCAGGTTATTAATCTTCTGTTGATTTTTTTTTTCTTTTGGTAGGGGTGGGTATGGATCCCAGGATCTCCCACATTCCCAACTAGTTTAATTTGTAGAGTCCTTGATTTATAAACACTTACTGAGCTAGATCTCTGCTAGACCACAGATGTTTTTTTTTAAAATTATGTCAGATTTATCTGAATGACTGGAACATATTTCTTTGCCGAAATATCTATATATTGTTTCGTTATATTTTTAAAAGACAATAAGAAGAGAAGGTCAGTCAGGTACTGGTGACTCACACCTGTAATACTAGCTGCTCAGGAGGCTGAGATCTGTGGATCAGGGTCCTAAGCCAGCCCAGGCAGGAAAAATTCATGAAACTCTTATCACCTATAAACTATGCAGAAAAATCTGGAAACAGAGCACTAGCCTTGAGCAAAGAAAGCTTAGTACACAGGCCCGAGTTCAAGCCCCAAGACCAGCTAGGGGATGGAGGGAAAGAGGGGAGTGGGGAGGGGGGAGAAGTGTGAGGAAGAATGTCAAGGTCCTCAGCAGAAAGCTGATCAGAGAATCACATTGGGAAGTTGGTAGCCTAGATTTTCCCCTTGGCATGTTACTTCATTTGAAGTCATGTCATTAAACCTGTCTTCATTCATATTGAAGCATGGATGTGTTGTCAGCCATATACATGTGATTTAGGACTTAAGAACTTCCAACAGAATATCCAAAGCATCACTCTATTTTCCACAGCAACTTTGATGTACTGGAATGCTCAGGAGGTCAGGCTCTCCTGACTGCATGTGGGGTTTTTGTATTTTTTAAATTTATCTTGAAACCTGAAGAACATATTATTTTCAAATGCATTGGAAGTTTCCCTAGGAATACATGGGAATGATTTAGGGTGGGGTGTTTAGTGCCTGTAATTTCCCATCCTTTAGTGAATGGGACTGTTTTTCAAAATGTAGAGACTCAGGATAAATACTTCTTCTAAAACTTTATATGAAAGATGTGTGTCATTGAAATTTGCTCCAAATGAACTACATAAGAAAAACACCCCAAATCCCCTTTTCTCATTTTTTCCTTCCTTTCCCTCCCTCCTTCCCTCTGTCCTTCCCTCTCTCCCTCCTTTATTCCCTCCTCCCTCCCTCCTTCCTTCTCCTTTTGCCTTCCTCTGTGTGTGCATTACTGGGGCTTAAGTTCAGGGTCTTACACTCATCCTTAGTTTTTTTTTTTCTGCTCAAGGTTGGAGTTCGCCTTCTTGAGCCAAACCTCTACTTAGGCTTTTTGCTGGATAATTGGAGATGAATCCAATTTTCTGTTTGGACTGACTTTAATCCTCAGATCTCAGACTTCTAAGTAGCTAGGATCATTGGCATTATGTAGAATTTTCATGTTGGAATTGTACTGCATTAAATCCAACTTAGCAAACATTTACCGAAGACCAACCACATGGACTTAAAAGCCATTGCACTAGCCACTAAAAAACTACCAGGTTGTTTTGTACCATGCAGAGATGAGGAAATATAATATCATGGTTGGTCCTGAGTATCTGACTGCTGTAAGAATGACATAAAATTCTTTATTGGGAGCATTTCTCAGGATAACAGTATGAGTGAAAAATGATTTTTGGATAGGAAAATTTGGAAAAAAAGATGGATTAAGTGAAGTTGCATGGGTAATTTCCTTTTTGTTGGAGATGATGTGAGTAGTATTTATCAAATTTACCTGTGTTGGAACATTGTAGGGGATTACTGCTTCATGGAGAATATTTTCATAAATGCTACTGTAGACCATGAAATTAATTCTTCATCTGAACTCTTTTAATATATCGATGGCTATATATTTGCTATATTTATATGTATTTAATATTGTGATAACAGATCTGCATCTGTAAGTTTCCCAATGAGTTATATAAGGAATGTGAATTACCCTTAGGAGGGTGGAAGGGAATTTCATCGGTGGGAAGTGGGTGTTAGCAGTTTGTTTTGTAGGTGAGAGGATACCCTGGCCAATATGCCACTTACAGGGGTTCACAACATACCAAACACTTGTTTTTAAAGAACACTTACTTGAGATAACTGTACATTAATGTACACATGTAAGTAGTAGCAGAGAAATGCTGTGCACCTTTCACTCACTGCCCCCTGTGATAACATACTACCCACCTACTGTGTTGTAATCAGGAAATTAGCATGGATGTGTTATCAACCTTCTCTCAGACTCCATGGGTTTACCTTGCACTAGGCGCACTCCCTTCCTTCCTTCCTTCCTTCCTTCCTTCCTTCCTTCCTTCCTTCCTTCCTTCCTTCCTTCCTTCCTTATTTCCTTCCTTCCTTCCTTCCTTCCTTCCTTCCTTCCTTCCTTCCTTCCTTCCTTCCTTCCTTCCTTCCTTCCTTCCTGTACTGGGGCTTAAACTCAGGGCCTAAGTGCTGTCCATAATCTTGTGTTGTTGTTGTTGTTCAAGACTAGCACTCTGCCATTTGAGCCACATATCCACTGTGGCTTTTCGCTGGTTAACTGGAGGTTAACTTTGGGTTAGCTTTAGGTTAGCTTTGAACCATAGTCCTCCTGAGATCTTCAATTGGTACCTGATAGCTTTGAGCCATAGTCCTCAGATCTCAGCCTCCTGAGATCTTCAATTGATACCTGATAGCTTTGAGCCATAGTCCTCAGATCTCAGCCTCCTGAGATCTTCAATTGATACCTGAGCAGTCTTTGCATTAATCTTATAAACCAGGAGGAAGTGAGCCTCTAAAGGGTAGTGGCATGTTCAAGGCTACCATTTATACTCTCTCTCTCTCTCTCTCTCTCTCTCTCTCTCTCTCTCTCTCTCTCTCTCTCTCTCTCTCTTTTTAATTCTCCCTCTTTTAATCTTAACTTTCGAGAAAGAGGATTGGATTATGTTGCTTTGGAGGTTATAGAGACTGGTGGTCTGTTTTCAGTCCAGCTGCTCTAGTTCGAGTGCCTTGTTAATGGTTTTCATGGTTTTCTGGGCTGATCCTTCAGCATCTTGTCTGTGTTTCTTGAATTCATACACAAGCATTTTCTTTTCTTTTTCCTTTTCTTCTCCCCCCCGCCCCTCCATATATCTATCTGTAGTAGTTGGCCTGCTAGCTTTGGTCGCTGTAGTGCTAAACTCACTCCCAGAAGCCCTTGGGATTTCACCACTGCAAGTAAGAAGCTGTCAGCACTCTTAGGAATAGAGTGGGTGGAGGGAACACATACGTTTCTATGAATCATCCTAGTGCCAGATGTTATATATTTAAGAGAAAACTTCACAACTAGAAAGTAATATGTTTTTTGAGATAGTTTTTTTTTCAAATAAAAGAAGATTAAGAGACAGCTAAATGTAGGTTTTTGTAGATAATACTGGAACCTCCCAGACATTTAAACTCTCTGCCTGGAAAATTCTTTTTAAAATTTCAATATAGGTTGGCCTACTCACTTAACCTTTCCTAAGGTCTCCGTGGAGAAAAATATTTCACCCTTTCCATGTCTTTCTTACTGTTTTTCTCCATCATGTTCTTCCTGTTTTTTGGTGCCAGTAACTGGGGCTTGAACTCAGAACCTCACTTTTCTTGCTTAGCTTTTTTGTCCAACGCTGGTGTTCTGTCACTTGAACCACACCTTCATGTCTAGCTTTTTGCTGGAAAATAAAACTCTTATGGACTTTTCTGCCTGGTTGGCTTCAAATCTTGGTCCTCAGATCTCAGTATCCTGAATAGGTAGGATTATAAGCATGAGCCACCAGTGCCTGGTTTAACATCACATTCTGTTAGCATTAAATATGTCCTGTGGGGGCTGGGAGTTTGGCCTAGTGATAGAGTGCTTGCCTAGCATGCACAAAGACCCGGGTTTAATTCCTCAGTACCACATACATAGAAAAAAGCCGGAAGTGGTGCTGAGGCTCAAGTGGTAGAGCTCTAGCCTTGAGAAAGTCCAAGGACAGTGCTCAGGCCCTGAGCTCAAGCCCAGGATTGGCAAAAAAAAAAAAAAAAAAAAAAATGTCCTGTGTTCTATTTCCAGCTAGATTATAAACCTCCTGAGGACAGGCAGTCTTGTTTTGATCACTACTGTATCTTTAGCATCTTAGAATAGTGCCTAACACATACTCAGTGCCAATGAGAATACTATTTGCGTAATGAATGTTTTTAAGAGCAGATAATTAACAACAGCAGGATACAAGAGAATAATCATGTTTGAGTGTGTCAGTTCTCTTAAAAATGGTCTAGTCAGTTTAGTACAATTGTGCTTTATTTTTCTTCTCCATTTTTCAGCCCTGCTTCTAACATGGACTTTTGGGGGGGGGGTTGGTGGAAAATGCTTGAATTTTGGTGACTCTGAGATGTGAAAGAAATTAACCAGCAGATGTAGGTAATTGAATCTCACATACTCTCCTGCAAATGTTTATATTTCTGCCAAATTGAAGCATGAGTTTGGTGTTTGCATAACCACCTGTGTAATTACTCATATTAGCATTCCAGCATGTATTTGCTGAGCTACACTCTTCAATCTTGCAATAAAAGTATTTTCACATGTTGGCTGCTACTGTGAAAATTGGTTTGTCTCCTGTGTTCGGGAAGTCTGCTGCTGTTTGATTTGTGGGTGTGGTGAGGAGCCATATAACATTTACTTTCTTGGTGAAGGGAGATCTGTGTGGAAATACACTTTTGGTTTCCACTTCTCATGTTTGGGCTGGTTTTGTTAGTGCCAGGAAGGAAAAAGGAAATAAATATTGCTCTAGGGATATTTTAGGTCACATATACTTGGGCTATAAAGAACAATATTGCCTTTGATAAAGTTGGGCCTCTATGTGGTTTGGTTCTTGCAGAGTGCTCTGAGAGGTAGCTATAGGAAGCAGCTGCAGGGTACTCCTGAGAAAGACTCCTCCTCTCCCAGTGACATCTAGGATGCACAGATGTTTATGATGTAGCTATGTATATGCCCTCCTTGTCACTAGGTCCTATCTGAATTACAAATGACCAGAAAGATAAGACTTGGAGAGAGTTAAGGGACAATATTAATGCAACAAAGAAGGAATGTATATTTTGGAGTAGGTTGGACTATGTCAATACCTGACTTCCAAAATGAAGGCACGTTTCCATTATGTATCCTTAAACCACCTCTTCTATGCTGGCTGGCTTCAGGCTTTTATGTGTCAGCTGGAACTGTACTGAAAATTCTGAACACAACTGTGAAGGAGATTCAGACAGTTCAATCATTCAGTACTCCCTGATGCTCATTGAAGTTGTCTGGGACATCTCCTCTTAGTTAAAGATACTGCTAAACTTAAATAATGAATGGGGTCAGACAGGACTTATTTAATTTCGGAGTGTAGTCATTAGTTGTCCTTCTCCCAGGGGAAATAAGCTCAGTGGAGTTACTTAAGTCACACTTTCTCCATTTATTGAAATAATTTCCATTTTCCTGCCCTAGAAAAATAGGCAGTTATGGAATGGTTGAGAAAGAATTACAATGCCATTTGGGCTAAATTAGCCTTTTACATCACTGAGAACTTATTGAGCAGACAACTCACACCTTCTAATAAGCACCAACTACATATAGATCAGTGTGTTCAAATGATACCAAACATGGGCAGTCAACAAAACAGACAGAGTCAATAATCTGAAGGGACATGAGGATATAAAATGATAAGGGAAAACTGATAATGAACTGATAATGCCAGTTTTGGGAATTTTCTGGTGAAAATGTCCTAATCTTACATTATTCTATATAGCTTCTTTCCATACTCCAGAAGTAGATGATCAAAGCAGATAGATGTAGAATGAATGAGACTTTTAGTTTTGTATTTTTTGTTTTATTTTTTGTTTTGTTGTTGTTGTTTTTGGGGTGTAGGTATCAAATCCTCATGCTCTTTCTTGCTTTTTCCCATGTAACTTTTCTGCCCATTCTGGCTTTGAACCCTAATAATCAGACCTTAGCTTTCTGAGTAGCTAGGATTACAGAGGTGAGCCACTAGTGTCCAGCTATCATTATCTGAGCCACTAATGACATTGCCTTTTATCTCTGATTCCTCTGATTTTTTTTTTTTTTTTTTTTTGCCAGTCCTGGGCTTGGGCTCAGGGCCTGAGCACTGTCCTTGGACTTTCTCAAGGCTAGAGCTCTACCACTTGAGCCTCAGCACCACTTCTGGCTTTTTTCTATGTATGTGGTACTGAGGAATCGAACCCGGGTCTTCATGCATGCTAGGCAAGCACTTTAACCACTAGGCCAAACTCCCAGCCTCCTCTGATTTTTTTTAAAAAAAGAAACTATTTAATTGGTCAAAATACGTTGGATTGACTAATACTGTATGGATATACATATTGATGCATTTATTGATTTACAGTGAAGAATTATGAATTCAGTGAAGCCATTCTCTGAGCAGTGGTTGGTTTCTTGGCAATTTTAGCATGGAAAAGTCTACATGGTCATATTTGCCAGTTATTTTGGCTAAACTTCAACCCCTTTACATTATAGGTCTTTCATTTAAAAAATATTTTTTTTTTTGCACTAAAGAAAGAGCAATGAAGTGTATCTAAATTCTTAAAGCATCTACTCTTAGGCTCAGATTAGTTAGTATGTTATTTTCCAGGGCCTTCATGGGAGACTGGATTTTGGCTCAGACTTGAATCCTGTTGTAGGGCATAGGGGACTGCTTTTTAGAAATCTCAGACAGGGAACTCATTATAACTTGGTTTTACCCACATAGCATGGCCCTATGCCATAGACACCATTAGAGCAAGGCCCAGTGCCTCTGGCTTTTGGTTAGATTCTCCAATCCATTGATCATTCTTGCAGTTGAATATAAAGCTGTATTTTGATTTTCAAGTTATTTTAGAAATTAACCACAGCTGCTTGTCCGCTAATCAGATGCTTAAGACTCCTGTTTCTACACTGCTTGTCTGCTGGGTTTTTATAACACCCCAGCTGTGGGGCTTGCCTCCTGTCCCCCCCCCCCCACCCTCTTCCATCTGTCCCTTCTCAGGGCCTCCTCACTGACTAATGCATTGAGGTGGCAAATTCCCAGATAAGCTGTGTACTTTGTGCCCTGGAGAGAGGGCTCAAAGGAGCTGCTTTCATGGGCAGAGCTCTCCTAAGTAGAGACCAGTTTGGGGTGTATCATGGCTCTCAGAGGTACCCAGTTGCCTCTGGTGTGTGCTTTCATGCCTTCAGATGGAAACATTTGCAAAGCAACTGAAAAGGTGCTTTCAGATTAAGCAGCTGTGGCTAACCTCACTCCCTCCCCCCTCCCCCCCCCCACAACACCAACCACTTGATTTGAACTCCAATTTTACCTGGGTTATGCTCTAAGCTTTCTTGTTTCTGAATGATGATGCTTACCTTGGATAATATCTCTTCCTAAGAGCAGGAGGTGTTTGTCTCCACTCTTGGCCTTTTTTCCCACGTGTGTGTAATATCCACCAATATCCACAGGCAGCTGGGTCCTTGTCACCTTGTCTCCTTGTCTGTCTGTTGTGTATTTGTACCTCCTGGTACGCCTAGCCAGCTGTTACAGAAGCATAAAAACAAGCACCTTAAAAAGAGGACTAAAACACCAAGCTTCTATTCCCTGGCTAACCTCATTAGAAAACAGTGATAAAGTATGTATGAGCATAATTACAACAATTAAACATTGGAAATGAGCGCAATAGGGGATCTTAATGCATTTATAAGTAGTTGTTTTCATTTCAGACCTGGGATCTGTGGGGCTTATTTCCCCTTCCCCCACCTTTTCTCCTCATGTCCTTCATTGGGTGGGGGATATAAAGAAGAGAGAGGGAGGGGGTTGTTGTGAACACAGAACCAAACTTCTTTAAGAGCAGCTTTGTTGCATGACTTAGCAGGGAATTGGCCAGCCTGTCTTCACAATGTCTACTTCTGAAGGGGTGTGGTCAGTTGTCAAATAGAAAAGGCTTGGATGGAAGGGAATTGTAAGCTGCCTGTGTGATGAGCTTGCTCCTGGGGGTAAAGTACAGGAATATTTTTGTTATTTACACTGCCCCAATGGAGTCTTACAGCCATAGTATTTGTGGGAACTAATAGAATGTTATGGATTTGTTTGTCTTAAGCTCTGCCTCCTTGGGAATTGTTCTAAGTTCAGACATGGAAAGACTTAACAGGCCAGTGAGAAGTGGGGAGGTAGTATTTTGTGTCACTTTATGCCTTTTTGTTGGTGTGACTCTGCCTTCTGAGGGAGAGGCACTGTGCACCCGAAGACATTAGCCTTGGGAATCAAGCTAACTTTGGTAGCAGTCCTAGATAAGCTATTTTCTCCAGCAGATTTCACATTTGTATCTATCAGTTTCCACATCAGTTAAATTGGAAAAATGGTGATCCTTTGAACCGATGAGATTTCTGTGAGAATTAGATGGTGTGTACAATGACTAGCCCAGTGCTGCTTTGGTGTGAGTGTTCTTATTGATGTGTGTATTAAAGGAATAGACAGGGTAAACTTTTCCTCTCAAGAGGCAAATAGCAAATATTTAGGTTTACTAACCAGTAGGCTGGTTCTTTGTTGGGAAGACTCCATTCTGGCAGCAGCTAGATGTAGTGTTATATACCTACAACTCTACTTAGTAAATGTACAATAGGAGTATTAGGGTTTG
Organism: Megascapheus bottae; assembly: GCF_031878675.1. Classification (NCBI taxonomy): domain Eukaryota; kingdom Metazoa; phylum Chordata; class Mammalia; order Rodentia; family Geomyidae; genus Megascapheus; species Megascapheus bottae. Next base: position 17,444,054 of record NC_143530.1, on the reverse strand, counting down.
AGTCCAGTCTGTGCAAAAATGTTAGCAAGACCCTTACCTTAGCCTATAAGCCAGGAACTGTGGTATATGTCCGCAATTTATATGTCTCTAAAAGCCACGTGGAAGATTCAAATGCAGTTCTCTCTCTTTTCCAGAGTTTGAGCTCAGGGCTTCATGTTTATTTGGCTGCTATTCTACAACTCGAGCCCAACCTCCAACATGACTTTTTTCTGGTTATTTTGGAGATGGAGTCTTTCAGACCTTTTTGAGTAGCTAGGGTCAGAGGTGTGAGGAACAGGTGCTCAGCAAATGCCCTCCTGCCAGTCTCTTAATTTTTTAAAATTATCTTTAAGCAGTTGTACAGAGGTTGCAGAACAATGTGTTGATTTATGAGTACAGTGCATCTTGATCAGGTATAACATTCAATGTATATATGTGAAAATGAATCCAAGTAACTTGAGGAAAATGGGTTAGGAGAGATGGGGGAATGTTGGAAAGGATGACATTGCTCAAAAAGCCTGTCTTTATCAGACAGCGGTTTATGAAGTACCTGCTTCCCATAGACACTGTGTTGTCCATTGGAAATTTACAAATAGTGGAAACAAAGCTTTCCACCTTAGAGCTGCAATGTGGATTTTTGCATTCATTTATAGACTTGTGCCTTGAGCCACATCAATCATGTATGGTGTACCAAGAAACTAGCATTGTGAAAGGTATGTGTGTGTGTGTGGGGAGGACTTTACACTGCATTTGTCTTTTCTCTCCTATTGCATGTATTTGGGGTTGCAATCTCCCTCTATATTATTCTGTTTCTCTGTATGTATATTGGTAGAGATAATCTGCTAGAATTTACAAATAATAAAAATTGTTTTAATAACTGAGTTGTCAGTATTCCCAGTCTTGATAATTCAAGAGACTATGTTTTCCTAACCTTTATAGATTTTAGTTACATCAGTTCATGCTTTACATTTCTATAAAATCTGCCTATCAAACTATAAACTAGCCCCAGCAGATTGAAGAGGTTATATTACAATAGTGCTGTATAAATAATTTCCCCCTGTGTCTAGCAGCTCCTCTGGAGTGTTTTGTTTGTGGACTTGTGCCTTTCTGGCCCTTGCATGTTGGGTGTGTCTGTGATCTGTTCTTATTCACAACACTGCCAACACCAAATGTTTCCTGTTCTTTTTTTTTCCCATCCAGCAACCCATTCTCTAGCTCTAGTGTTTCAATTCAGTTCCTTCATTAATTAGCCACATCTACCAGACCTACCCTCCCTTACCACCACCCCATTAAAAATAAAAAGTGCAGACTTATAAGACCATTTTCCAAATCAACATTCTCCAAATCAAGCTTCGTAGTCCCTAGCCAACTGGTCTGATTTTTAAAAAAATACCCTGTTGGGCTCTGGGATAACTTATAATACCCATTAAGTCATTTGTAACTTTTTTTTTTAATCTTCTTTCCTTTTGTGCTAGTACTGGGGCTTGAACTCTGGGCCTAGGTACTGTTCCTATACTTCAAACACAGCTCTACTGATGGCCTTTTGGTTTTGGAGATAAGAGTCTCAGGTTTGGATACCGAGGTTAGCTTTGAACCTCAGCCTCATGGCTAGCTAGGAATACAGGCATGAACTACCTGTGTCTGCTGCTTAAAAGGACACAACCCAGGATTAACTGAAAGGAAAAGTTGCATAGATCAAGGCCCTGAAAAGGCAATCGAGGCTTCCATGCCCTCTCCAAATGCCTTACCCTTCAAGCATTCCTATGCTCACCAACGTGAAAGTCTTGGAGTTCCAGAATTTGGGCTTTAATGTAAGGTCTATCCTATAGCTACTGTTTATGTAGTCATTGGCTAGTGATGGCTAACTAATCTCCTTCCGCTATTTCCTCCCCAGAAGTTTGCTGAAAATTCCGTTTGTCTAATCACATGGTTAGTTCCCCTATCATCCACCATCTCTTATCCTGAAACTATTCAGGGGGCTTCCAGGAGCTACTTCATTGGCCTGTAGATGGAGGTGTGAAAAAGGGTTTATTATGCCCCCAAACCATGATGATCTTTGTATATCATCATCTAGAAGATCTCTAGGATATGAAAGGCTCTATGCCAGCAACAAGGCTGAAGACCAAATAAACATTTCTCCTTAGATCCTAGAATCCCTGTGGGATTGGACGAAAGTTAGGAAGGGCAGTTCCTGAAGGGTAGAGGCTCCGGACTCCAAATGGGTGCAGAATTGCACTGACCTGGAATGGGACGACTATTGAGCATGTAGAGTACTGGATTAGGCAGGAGTCAGCAAGTTAAATAGCTGGGGATCTCAGGAGCTATTATGGAATAGCAGACAGAATGAAGGTGGTTCTCTTAAGTGGTGTGATGGTGACCTGAGAACATGGGACTCCAGGGAATCAGCGCATTCATCCATGAAGGCAAGAGGAGGGGAGAGGAAAAGGGAGAGGGCAAAGATAGCTTACACAGTGGCTTCAAAGCAGAAAGGTTTGGGTTCAGGTGACTGTAGAAAAGACTGAAGCATAAAGAGGCTCTCATCACTGTTTATTATACATAATGATATAAATTCAAATATACTGCTTTAGGAGAGTTTTCTGAGGGAGAGGAAGTACTTTGGGTTAAGATGGGGGATGATAGTAAAAGATTCTAAATAAGATAGGATCTTTCTGTCTTCCATCCATCTTTCTTTCTTTCTTTCTTTCTTTCTTTCTTTCTTTCTTTCTTCCTTTTTTTTCTTCTTTCCTTTCTTTCTTTCCAAATACAGTTGAATGAATATTTCAATGATGAAAATACCATGTGTGAGAGAATATAAAAACACAGACATGGCAGTTGTTTATTATGGTGTAAAATCTAGAGGAAAAGCTGTTTCTAGTTTTACTTGATGAGTGTCTTGTGTTGAAATGTGGAAAATTCTATTTTGAGGTCATGAAGACTCTGTAAGTGGGGGAATAAGGTAGGTTTAAATTGTAGTATTTAAGGTGCCAGGAAATGTCTCAAGATTATAGACACACATAGATGTGTAAAAATAATGTTGTGCCTATCCAAAAAATTTTACACATGAGAAACCAAATCAATATAATTCAGAGGTTCAAAGAATATGATGTTTTTAAGGGAAAGTAGTCCTATTTGTGATTGTATCGCTAACATCTAGCAAAATACTCAGTTTGCTGTGGGTCTTCAATAAATGTTTGCAGGATATTTGGATGGATAAATGGTCAAAGTAAAATGGCATGATGGCTGTTAAAAGGCCAAGCCCTCTTGTGTTTGAGGATGACTGTAATTAGGCTTGCCAAGAGGAAAAAAAAAAAAGGAAATAAATAGAAGTGAGTTGCATAACAAATGTTCTCCATTATTAACAATGATTGCAGAATTTGTACTCATGCAGTGAAGCAGTACCTGCTAGGATTTCTTTTTAATTCCTCAAGGTAAAGAAGGATGGAAATCCCTGAGATTATGGAGATAAGGCAGCAGCTACACGTTCTTGGACTCTCAGCTCCAGAAATAATACTCTGAGAACAAATCCTGGAACTGAAATGGCTTTCAGCCAGTACTAAGGAAAACAAGTTGTGCCCATATAGCTTCATACACAGCTCCTCGGACTAGATCAGGGGTGGGGGTCAGTTCAGCTCAGCCCTGTCTATCACTCAAGCCACTGTAGCACAGAAGAGAATGCAAGAGAAGCTAGACTACCTTGCAGGGCCTTTGATTGTGTCTTCATTGAAATTCTTACCTTTGGCACTGGGACGGATGTTGTCAGTGACAAGGGCAATCTGAGCCTCAGCACTGGCAAAAAGTAACAGAATAGTGTTCTTGTTTGTCTAAGCTGGGCTGATACAGGCACAGTGGTGCCTTATCACGCCATGTCCTCCGCCACAGGCTTTGTCCCCAAATAAACTAGTGCAGTGTGGACAAGTCTGTAAAGGTGACTCAAATAGTTAGACGGCATAGTTATATTTGTGTTTTAGATGATTGCTCTGGTACCTTTGTGGACTAGGAAACAAGGACTTGAAGCAGGCAGGTGAGTGCTGAGGAATTTTTTTTTCTTTCTTTTTTCAGTCAGTCGTAGGCTTGAACTCTGGGCCTGGGCTCTGTAGCTCAAGGCTAGCGCTCTATTCCTGGGCCATACCCCCACTTCTGGTGGTTTTCTGGTGGTTAATTGGAGATAAGAGTCTCACAAATGTTAGTGCCCCTACTGGCTTTGAACCTTGATCATCTGAGCCTCTTGAATAGCTAGGATTACAAGTGTAAGCCACTGGCGCCTGGTTCTGAGGGACTCTCTCATTCATCGATAGGTATCATTTAGAAAACTTTGGAGTGACAGTCCTGGGGTTTGAACTCTGGGTCTTTGTGAGCCACATAGGCAGCTCTAGAAAAACACTTATTCTATGTACAAATATGTGTTCGTTTAATAGCGGGATATATTAATTTATGAATACTTTACCTTGAATTTTTGGGTCAGACAGCACTAACGCGAGAAATGGCCTCATTCATGGAGCAAATTAGTAAGATTTTATCATCTGCAGTTGAGCTTTTCCTGGACTGATTATTGCTGTCTGAAGCTTATTCTGGGGTTTAGACTATTATTTTTGGTCCATTAACACCTTTTACAAAGATGGGTGGGGAGGGCATTGGATGGGAAGGGAGAAAAAAGAAGCATCAATCTGACTGGCTACTTAATTAGCAGATTTGATAACAGAAGTGACAAAATTAATATTTTGTTAAAAATTGGTTATAGATAGTCTTCTGGACTTCCTTTCTCCCAAGCATGTTTGACTTGTACCTGGTAGATGAGATTAATCATAGGAATTTGGGACACATATAGCTTGAGAATTCACACATCTGATTATGTTGCCAGTCACATAGCCATTTACAGCAGCCTTGTGTGACAGAAGGTCATAAAATTTATTTTGTTCCCTATAATGTGATACCTTGTGACTTTTGAATATTGTTAATACAGGAATTTTAAAGCAGAACATGAACCCACTTGATATGGTTGTCCTAAAGGTTAAATAAATTACTATAAATAAAGTATAAATTCTATACATAGCTTATATTATACTGGCCATTATAATTCATCCATTTTTAAGAAATCAATAACTGGCACAAAATTAATAGGCAATAGGTGCGAACCATAATGCTAAAAATGCAACTCGATATGTATCTTCTGTGATGCTACTTTTTTCTCTGACAGTGCATTTATTTATACATTTATTTGGCAGATCTTGGGGCTTGAACTCAAACTCTGAGCCTCTTTGTGCTCAAGGCTAGTGTTCTACCACTTGAGCCACAGCACCACTCCTGGCCTTTTCTGTTTATATGGTACTGAGGAATTGAACCCAGAGCTTCATGCATGCTAGGCAAGTACTCTGCCACTAAGCCACATTCCCAGCTCTATACAAGGCATTTAATTTGCAGACTATACTTTTTTCAGGGTATGTGTGCTATTAGTGGGGTTTGAACTCAGGACTTCTCATTTGTTTGACTTGCTAGCTCAGCTGCTGTTGAGCCCAGTATATCCCTTTTGGATTGAAAAGGCAGTTTTATTTCAGAAGACAAGAGAAAGATTTACATCTCTTATTAGAAGTCTTTAAGCCAACTTAAAGGAATCTGCCTTTCAGCCTTTCATTTAATGTTTGAAAACGATGGAACTATCCTCTTTAAGTCAATATCTCTTTTCCTGGGAAGTGTTAGCTACTTAAAGGTTTAGTCAGCTTGGAAGTTGCTGATTGCTTCTTTTGTCTACAGTCTGGCTAATTACTATAGTTAAATGGGTGAAGCATTATTATTATTATTATCATTATATTAGTTTTTTTTTGTTGTTGTTGTTCTGACTGTGATTGATGTTGATGTCTGAGTCAGCATGAGAGGGAACCGATAATGCATTCAGCCTGTGTGCCATGACCAGAACGTACTAAGCAGGGCAGGCAAGCTAAAGGTGACATGGGTTGCAGCAGTACTGGCAGAATATAGTTGAGGAAAAATCAGAAGCCTGAGATCTGATGCTCAGGGTTCAAAGCAGCCTACACAGGAAGTAGATCTATGGTAGAATGCTGGCATTGAATAGAAGATCTAAAGAACAATAGCACCCAGTCCCTGAATTCAAGCCCCAGTATCATCAACACAAGGAAATAAAAACACAACCAAACAAACCAACAACAAAGAATGGCAAGTTCAAGGCTGGCCTTGGCTACACAGCTGGACCATGTGTCAATAGAGAGAAAATGAATCAGCAAGCAGACACTGACTTTCCTATGTTGGGAAATTTCCTGTGTGACACTTAGTTGTTCAACAGATGATTGGCTTGTAAAGTGTTAAGATTTTTCTGGTGGCGATTGTTGAGGTGTTTTTTTTTTTTTTGTTGTTTTTTAGAAGGCGAAAATAGGGTAGTACAAAAATGACTATTTCTCTTGGATATGACAGGAACTTCTTCCTAAAATGAGTCATTGTGATTAGGCAAGTCTCCATCATTTTACCCTTTTGAGGTTATGTTCTCTAGTACTGTGATAATTGATTTACTAATAAGTTAGTAAGATATGCTTAAACTTCCATTAGTATTCCTGTTATTGGCATTTCCTGTTCATGTTTTAAAGCCTAAATGTTTTAAAAGTGTGTGTGTGTGTGTTTGTTTTCTGGGGACTCAAATAGGCTAAGCACATGCTCTACCACTGAGCCTCTACCTCACCCTACTTTCGGGGGTTGGTTACATAATTTGGTTTGAAAGCTAAAGTAAACCTGGTGTATTTCTAGAAGAAGGTCATTGAGACATGACTATTTGTGCTCTACCAGGAGAAAATTCATAGTCATTAATGATGAATATTTCACTAATAATTTCCTAGTTTCTTTGAGTTGGGGTTGTTGGCTGGTGATATGTAGGTAGGGTAATTGGTCTCCAAGGACATGGCTCTTCCATGAACATTGGCCATTATACTGCCCTACTTGAATGTGGAATCTGACTCTAATCTCTCAAAAGGTAAGATGGTGATGGTAAGGTGGATAGGTAAGAGCTGGCAGGAGTCCTAAGGACCTTAGGTTGCTGGACTCATATTTTCATCCCTCTTCTCATATACTTGAGCAGATATCATGGAGATCTTCCTGAGGATGATGGAGGGAGGTGTGTCTGGAATTTGGCCCCTTCAACAGCTCAGAAAGGAAAGTTTAAAAGTTTACTATTCAGTAGGAAGGGCCAGGGCCATATGTGGTGGTCTCAATGAACTGCATGAGTAAAAAATATGAGATAGAATGAAAAGTTCTGTTTAACTCACTGGCTCCTCAGCTGCACTAGTCACATGAGGAGGGCTTCATAAGCTACATAGGCAAGTTACACCACATACAGGCATGCATGGAAGCATGCATACATTACCCCAAAGTTAGCTTACGCAGTACAGAACTAGGACTCACTGCAGAGAGAGAGAGAGAGAGAGAGAGAGAGAGAGAGAGAGAGAGAGAGAGAGAGAGAGAGGAGAGAGAGAGAGAGTGTGTGTGTACACGTGTGTTCATGTGCATGTGTGCATGCCTGCTGCGCCTGAGCTCTCTGCTTTTTTGATCAAGACTAACACTGTACTACTTGAGCCATGACTTTACTTGGAGAGAAGAATCTCAGGGACTTTTCCTGCCTGGGCTGGCTTTGAACTTTGATCCGCAGATCTCAGCCTCCTGAAGGTTACAGATGTGAATTCAGGTATGGATTCTGACTTGTTTAACAATGTTTCCTCTTCTGTAGCCTTTCAATTTTGAGTTTTACAATTTGAACTAAAAAAATCTGTCCCTGGCATACTTTCATCCTTTTGACATACTAAAATAGTCAATAAGACTTCAAAGTTATATCAAGCTGAAATACTACTTTCTTCCTGTAGATTGTACACATTGGTTCCAGTAGGTTTACAGGAAAATATTTACTCTCCCAATATTGTGATCCTGCCAGTATTTGATAGTTTTCCTGTCACTCATGTCTTTTTTTCTTATATGCTAAGCAGACCTGAGCCTGTCAGCTAGTTTGTATGTGACATGTTTTACAAATGGTATCACTCTGCTTATTTCCTCCTGGCTTGTCACCAGGTAGTGGCTCAGATCCCTGGGACTGAATGCTTCAGATGCAGGTCGTGGTAATACACTTGAAAAATCTCAAAGCCTTTCTGAAGGGGAGAAATGGCTTCTATTAGTCTCATCTAGAAAATATATTCATTTACTTTCTTGTGGCAAAAAGTAATATAGTGGTCAAATAATATAAATTACTTTTTAAATCTGAAAATACTATTCTCTTAATAAAAGTAATGCTTATCTGTACAAGCAAACTATTGGGTAATATTTGTATCTAGTGTGTATAAAGAAAAAGGATTCTGCCTTTCCTTTTACACTTTTTCTTTTCCCTCATCCCTTTTCTTTCCCTCCCCCTTCCTTCTTTTCCTCTCTTCCTCCCTTCTGACTTTCTTTCCTTCTTATCTTTTTCTTTCCTCCCTTCTCTTCCCTGTTCCTTCCTATCCTTCTCTCTTCCTCTCTCCTTTCCTCCCAGCAATCTTTGTTGCCTGGTATGTATCTGTAATCATGGCACTCAGTATACAGTATTTAGCAAAAGGGTTGGTTTCTTCCATGGAGAGAATCATTAAACAGGTGACATAATAATTGTGGCAGTGAGCAGGATGCAGTAGAACTCTTAATTCTCTTTTCCTCCATGAGAACTTTTCAATTGTACAGTCCTTAGTAAGTCATTCTATTCTTATTTTCAAACTTTTGAAATAAGAATGATACTTAGGAATAACTTTCTGATAACCTGACAAGTCAAAGCACAAACTTGGAGTTCTACCTCTTCCCACAATAGGAAAATAGGTGCATTTGTCTTGGCTCTACTTCCTTTTGGGTACCATGACCATATAACAGTAATGCTAGGGTAGCTACAAAGAGTGATTTATGATGCTGCAAAGACCACTGATTGAATATAAGCAACAATATACAAAGAGGGCCCCAGAATAAATGACTATGCATCTATAAACAAATACATTAAAAAAAACAGTGCTACATTTTAAAATTGGATAACAGGAGAAGCAAAATTGCCAACTCCCAGGGATTGGCTCCTTTTCTCTGAGAAGATAGACTGTTAACAATCTTGTACATACAAATATCGATCCAGAAATGGCCCATACTAAAGGTCAAGCAAAAAGAGCTTCTATGAACTTGAATACCTTTCTTCATTCGTGGGTAGGGAGGAGCCTTGCCTAGCCCAAACACCCAAACACGCATAAGCCTGAAACACAAAGTTTCTAAATTTCCAGTGGCTTTAACCCATTTATTACAGAGTGTATCTTTGTATAAGAAATTTTTTCCTGGGGCCAGGAGTTTGGCCTAGTGGTAGAGGGCATGCCTAGCATGCACGAAGACCCAGGTTTGATTCCTCGGTACTACATACATAGAAAAAAGCTGAAAGTGGTGCTGAGGCTCAAGTGGTAGAGCTCTAGCCTTGAGAAAGTCCAAGGACAGTGCTCAGGCCCTGAGCTCAAGCTCAGGACTGGCAAAAAAAAAAAAAAAAAAAAAGAAAAAGAAAAGAATTTTTTTTTCCTGTCATTCCAGCAGCATTGACTATTGATGTCACAGTAGTTGCTTGTTTCTGCATTCCATAATGTCCTCTGGTGAGTTCCTCACACACAAACCCCATCCCAACAATTTGTACTCTTAAAGCACAAGCCAGCAGATAGTAGTGCAAAGAGCTATGTGGCCATACAATGATAGGAGCTTCCTGGGTTAAGTCCCTGTCTCTTCTGAGGTTTTAATTTTCATTTCTGTCATGTGCTGATAAATTAAGATGGGATAATTAAAAATAAACAAGGAAAATATTGAGGAAGCAATATATTTTAATCTTTTTTTTTTTTTTTTTTCCTAGTCCTGGGCTTGGGCTCAGGGCCTGAGCACTGTCCCTGGATTTTCTCAAGGCTAGGGCTCTACCACTTGAGCCACAGCACCACCTCTGGTGTGGTAGGTAGTTCATGCCTTAATCTTTGTGGTACTAGCTCCCCTGGGAAGCTGAGATCAGGAGGATCCTGGTGCAAGCCCAATCCAGGCAAAAAGTTGACTGAACCGACTGAAACAATAAAAACCTAAGTGAGGTGATTTGTACCTGCCATCTCAGCTATGTGGGAAGCATAAACAGAAGGACTGGAATATAGGCCAAGAGAGCCTGAATAAAAATATAAGACCTTATTCAAAAAGGGGTGTAGGCAGGGAAAGGATAGATTGTCTGCCTAGTAAGTGCAAATACCACCACCACCACCACCACCATAAATAAATAAATAAATAAATAGATAGATAGATAGATAGATAGATAAATGCATCCCTCCAACACCATTAAATTGGCTAACGGGAAAGAATGTGACTTAATCACCTGTATAAATCACCATTTGCCACAGTGGCTGCCAAAAACCAGCCCCTAAACCAAAGTCACAAGTAATGTTAATTTTGTGTATTCCTAAATGACCTCTTACTTCCTTCTTTGTATTCTACTGATTGAAAGACTTATCCAAGTGCCTTCCTGATTTCATGACTTTAGCCCTCACTAGTTAGTTATATGACTTGGGGTGGATCATTTTATTTTCTTGTGCCTCGGTTTCCCCTTCTGCAAAACTAGAGATTAGTGATGGCACTTTGTCACTCCTAGAGTATTTTGATACCACCGAGTTACCAGTCAGGGCTAGATTCTACCTTTTCCTCCTTACTCTTTCTGGGAAGATAAACAAGACCATGGGGGCAGGGAGGAATGTAAGGCTGTCATTTCCCGTACTCTTCATCTGTAAACACAAGTTCATAAATACTAGATAGTGACAAGGGAATGAAGAAGTATAAATTGTAGAAACAAGGTGGGAATGAGTTGAGTGTTTATTGTTCACAATTTTCTATATATTTGAAACAATTCATAATAAAATGGCAAAAGAAAAAGAGTGCAGAAATATATAGGAGAAAAATTAACATGGTATTTTCCCAAAAGTATATTATTTATTATCTGAGCATGGTGGTTTGTGTTTATAATCCCTCAGGAAACTGAAGCAGGAAATTCATAAGTTCATGGCCAGCCTGAGCTACATAGCACGACACTATCATTAAAGAAAATGTATTCATCAGTAACAATAGTAGCATTAGCCGTGATCTTCACAGAACTTTTCCCTACTGTGCCTTATCATTTTGACTTCACTTCTTTGTGACTGTCACCTGTCACAGATTTTAAATATGACTTCAAAGCCTCCCCATCCTCCCCATCTTTCTGGTGCTGGGACTTTTTCTAAGTGTAACCAGCACACTTTTCCTTATTTAAGACTTGTCCCTTTCAGGGAGTGAGATCTTCCTGTGAAAAAAGCTGCGCTCTGATTTATTTTGACAGCATGGTCATTAGTCTTGCCCCATTTCTTTCCAGGAAAAGGGAAAGTTGTGGTCTTTTTCCTCGCCTTCCCCCTTCCTTTCTCCCACCCTCTCCCCCTCCATCTTTTCTTCCTGTTCTTCCTGTCCCTCCCTGCCCCCCCCCTTTCTCTTTCCTTTGGCAGGGCTGGACTATAATCTTCCTTCTTTTGCCTCCTATGTAGCCAGGGTTACAGGTGTAAATCACCAAACCCAGCTTACTTTTTGAGAAGGGAGTTATGCTAACTTTATGCTTGGCCTGGCCTCATACTGCAATTTACCTACTATTTGTCTTAGTAGCTTAGATTATAGGTATGTATCCCTAAACCTCTTCCCTAAAAAATAGCCTTATTTTTTACCTTTGTCATAAAGGCACCTGTCATGACAGTGCCATGTGCAAAGGTTTTTTTTTTTTTTTTTTTTTTTTTAATGTACCTTCCTTCCCTCCCTCTCCACCCCACTAGAGGTTTTCAGTCAATCATACATCACTTCAGCTCTTAGAGAAGGGCTGCTTTCTTTTGTGGTAACAGGGTTCCCTGGTCTGGTTAGCTCAGCTCTAGTTCATTTCCTTCCCAGGGTCAATCATTTTCTATCAGTGCCTGATTATGCATCCCTCACTTAGCTTGGTTTCCCCCAGATAATCCATGAAATATTAAATTTGTATTTTAGTTACTTACAATTAAGCTATTTTTGATCTTTAATACTGAAGAGATTCAATAAACTTGCTTTCAAAAGTCAGCCAAATTTAGTGGGTACTGATGGCTCATCAGGAGGCTAAGATTGAAAGATCTCATTTCAAAGCCAGACGGGGCAGGAGTATTTGTGACTTTTATGTACAATTAACCACTAAAATGCCCATAAGTAGAGCTGTGGCCCAAATGGTAGAGTGATAGAGTCTTGAGTGAAAAAGCTAATGGGCAGTGCCTAGGCCCTAGTACTGGCACCAAAACAAACAATAACGGTAGAATCTCCCCCCCCCCCAATTTGGAATATATTTAGGCTCATCTCCTTTTAGTCTTACAGCTCTGTGTGTGGAGGGTGGAGATACTTATTCCTCTTTCTGGATTATCATTTCATATGGTGCTGTCATTTAATGCAAATTTGGGTGAGTTAATAGTACTGTGGATGGGGGTTGGGATTACAGTCAGAAAAAGATCCATGTCCCTGAACGTTGTGCTACTGCAAACAAGGAACAACTGGATAAGGAGCTGTTTAAAAATTAAAAATTAATAAGGCAATTATAATATTTTTTAGATAAAATTAGACCTTTGTACCTCCGGTGGGGAAGCTCTGTGATATTCATGACCAAGACCTTTTCCTCCAAGAGCTCTCAGCTAGGGAGATTCATGCATTTGTGTTCAGAATCATAACCATGACATGCTTCTTTGACTACCAGTGGCCAAAGGAGAGCCTTTTGTCATAGTGGCTCAGAGAGAGAGGTCTTTGTCAGTCTGAGGCCCAAAATCGCTGTTAGTAGATCAAATACTGTGATGAAAAGGAAAGACTTAGATTAGGCAGTTGTCTTCTTTCTGTGTTACTGACCTATGATGTTTGACACAGACAGGCTCTTTAAGGTGTATGGATTTGAGAGGATGGTTGAGTACATAAATAAACAGTCATCTGAGCCTACTATGGCTGGTTTGGAGTATTGATGAGAAAAAGGCTCATCTCAATGGGTGCTGGAAAGACATGGCTTTAGAAACTGAGAGTTAGGAATTCAAATAAATTCATCCATAGTAAGTTGAGTTAAATTTCCATATTTATTATGTAAAAATGATGGGTCTTTCCTCACCTGGCTATGTAGGATAAGCTAAAATGCCTTGCTATTTTGATTTGGGATCAGATTTCCAAAATCACCTCCTCTCTTCCTGCCTTAGGTGGCTTAGAAAAAGAAAAAAAAAAGTTATGAAGTGGGTTTAGGGAGAAGTCATTGGGAAGGATATCTTTTTGATTTTTAGGTGAGTGGTCCCTAATGCAAAGCCGGTGCATTGTCACTAGAAAAAGAGTGGCTGGGGGTCCCTTTGTCTATTACACCTTTCTGGGGTTATAGGATGAGGTAGCATAGTTATTGTGACTAAGTTCAGATAAGAATTCTGGTTCTATCAGAACCTGACCATAACACGCTCAGGTGAAGATCTACCTCATACTGTGTGGATGCTAATAGGAGACCCAGATGGTTTGCTCTTGCCGTGGACTATTGTATGTTTGCTGATGGTATACCAAGCAAGTTTCTAGAAATGTTTGCAATGATTCACAAGTTTTATACAAATGTCAGAGACATTGAAAGCAGATTTCAAACTAATCTTTGAAGATGTAATGGTGATGAGGTGCTCTTGGGACAGGCCTGTAATTCTAGCTATTCAGGAGGCTGAGATCTGAGGATTGAAGTTTGAAGCTAGCCAGGCAGGAAAGTCGGTGTAGCTCCAGTTAACCAGCAAAAAGCCTGAAGTGGAGGTGCACCTCAAATGGTAGCCTTGAGTGAAAAAGCTAAGGGACAGTTCTCAGGCCCTTCATCTGACCTCCCCAACATGCATTGCCTGTATTTACAGATATGGTGTCAGGTAGAAGAGGGAAATCTGGTAATGTTTCCAAAATTACTCAGCTAGTAAATAGCAGAGCAGGTTGAGGCCTGTCTGTCACGGAACCTTTGTACATCCACCTGCAATTATGTCTTTAGGAAGTGTCTGACTTGCAGAATTCATGTGACCCATCTGTGCTGCTTCTCTTTCTATGATGACAGTTTCTGTGCCTCTACTTCTCTATCCTTAACCTGAAAATCACCCTATCATTCCTACTATTTTAGCATAGTCTATCCATGAATTTTCAAGAGAAAAAAAATTTTCTAGCTGGGTGCAGTGGCTCCCACCTGTAATCCTAGCTACTCAGGAGGAGGAGATCTGAGGATCAAGGTTCAAAGCCAGCCCCGGGCACAAAAAACCTTGAGATTCTTATCTCCATTTAAGCTCTAGAAAACAGGAAGTGGGGCTTGGCTCAAGGGTAGGGAGGTAGCCTTGAGCTGAAGAGCTCAGGGACAGTGCCCAGGCAGAGTTCATGCACCATGACCCACCAAAAAAAAAAAAAAAAATCTTCCCCAGTGCCTGTCTATTCTTGTTCCCAATTGAGTTGCTTTAGATTCTCTACTTCTATGTTTCCATCCATACTTCCTGTCTCTATAGGAATCAGAACTAGAATTTTGATTCATTTCTTTTTATTCCACTACATAGCTCCCTCTCACACCTCTCTCATGGTCTCTTCCCTGTGTTTTATTGAGAGGTAGTGGTACTAGAATCAAACCTTGGACCTTGCACACATGCTAGACTTGTGCCTCAGAAATCTGTAATATAGTAACTCACCTTTGCTTGCAAAAATGAATAAAGTTATGTTTTTTTCCCCCTAAGTATCAGTCTTTCATGAACTTAGTTTCTTCAGTGTCTAATTAAGGAAGGTATTTCACCGATGACTTTGATAGTCAATTCTAAACTCGCTGTATTACTTCGTGAATCTGAATTGGGTCTGGCAATTCAGAGATATATGTGTGTTTAGTCTGTTTCAACGGCAAGATGGATGAATGAAAGCCCATCCTCCAGCTGTCTGGTAGGAAATTAGACAAAACTTGCTCTGTCATTTGAATCTGGTAGAGAGTTTGATGATGAACAATGAAAATGTACCATGCCCGTAGCCGTCACGTGAGTTGGCTGGGTTCCAGCCTAGTCGTCTTTTCCTTTCCATTTTCTGACTCTGTAGCTAGCATCTTAGCAGATCCAAAGGTATTGTTGGGACACGTAGAACACAGAGTCCAAAGGACAGACAGTGACACCAGTTCTACCTATCAGTGCTTCTGAGACCTGGCACCCGTCTTCCTCAGATTGCACAGTGAAGGGTTAGCTTGTACTTTTCTTGTCCTTTTCTTCATGTACTTTTTTTCTTCATGTACTTTGCCGTTCCATATCTTCCTTAGTTCTCTTCTTCTTTTCTGATCGAGATTTACATTTACACTGTGAAATGGACTGGCATTAATCCTTCTCTGCCTTAATTTCATTTTCAACTGAAAAGTACTGATACCAGTAACACTCCCTTTACTCACGTTGCTCTTGATAGGACAAATGAGATAACTGAGCTATCAGGTGCTTTGAAC
This sequence comes from Megascapheus bottae, assembly GCF_031878675.1. Lineage (NCBI taxonomy): Eukaryota > Metazoa > Chordata > Mammalia > Rodentia > Geomyidae > Megascapheus > Megascapheus bottae. The sequence continues at coordinate 17,428,564 of NC_143530.1, read as the reverse complement.
TTAAAAGTGGTAGAGTGGTTCAATTATAGTAAGACTCTTCTATCTTTCTTTATTTTGATGTGACATTTAACATGTGAGTATTGAATGCACATCAGGGAAAGAAATCTTATCGTAAATGACATTGCTAGAGTGATGGATGGCTTATGAATATCCAAGTTGCATGTAATAACTAAGAAAATGTGCTTAAAAACTGTAAAGATCAAGCTAGCTGCAATTTCTTTGCAAAGACAAAAAATTGATGGGAAAGTTTAGTGCATAATAAAAAAATAACATATGCTTTCAGATTTTAAGAAGCTTATTTTATACTTGAATTTCAAGAGAAAAAGTATAACATGTAATTGTGTGTTGTGTGTTGTGCTACAGCGTTTTTTTTCAAGATCTGTACAATCCAGTATGGAAGCTATTAGCTGCAGTAGTTATTCTGGTTTTAGAAAGTTCTATGAGAGAGTCCTATTTTATAGAAACAGAGAAAAGCAAAAGGACTTCCTTCCCAAATTTATTGCTTAAACTTTAAATAGTCTCAATTGGGTACAGTGATTCTCACCTGTAATCCTAGCCACTCATGGCTGAGATCTGAAGATCATGGTTTGAAGCCAGCCTGGGCACTAAAATCCATGAGACTCTTATATCTCCAATTAACCACTAGAAAACTGGAAGTGGCACTGTGGCTCAAGGGATAGGATGGTAGCCTTGAGCTGAAGAGCTCAGGGACAGCGCCCAGGCCCAGAGTTCAAGCCCCAAAACTGATCAAGAAAAAGAAAAAAAAAGAATTTAAGTAGTCTTTGGTTGTCTATTATTTCCTTTTAGATGCCCATTTGACATGATTGAAACACAAGATGGTGGCTGGGCAAGGAAGCATTGTTTGTCCCTGAAAGATCATTATTTCCCCATCTAATAAGCCCTCAATTTGATCATCTTCAGAGTGACAGTTGGGAATGCCTAGAACTGGTTCTTTGCTTTCATATTGCTTTTTCCTAAAGATTCCCTTGCTTTACTAGATAACATACCACCTGGAATAAATGGACTTCCTGGGCACAGACCAAACTGTTACTTCTAGCAAAGTAAAGCTGTTTTTGATTCAACATTCCCTCCATCATTAAACAAAGTTGGCTCCATCATCAACATATTTGTAGAGTTCCAACACCTTCCACCATTCTTGCTGCCTTTTGAAGCCTAACCACCATCTCTCCTGGAAGACACTGAAGGTGCCTCTTCCATGGATTCCCTATTCCTACCTCTCTAGTCAGAGTCAAGTTTTGACAGTAGTCTGCAAGGCCTCACAAACCCCAGGGCTTCTCTTACCCCATGCCAGTCTTATACTTGTTTACTTCCCCCCTGAGTTCCCCAGCACTTATTGTCTTCAAGTCACACTACTTTACTTTCGTCTTCTTTACATCAGTGCACAATTGCCTCAGAGCCTTTGCCAGTGCTGTTCCCTGTGCAAGGACCACTCCTATCTGAGATATCAATATAAGATCTTACCCAACTACTGATAAAAGCCACCTACCACCAGGTCTTCCCACCTGCTACTCAGCAGACACTCCCTGTTTCCATCAAATACTGTATTTGTCTTTATGATACTTCCTACCATCAACATACCAATGTCTGTAGTATATAATCTGTCTTCTCCTGGTAGAATATAAGCTGTTTGAGGGCAGGACTATAGATCTTTTTTTTTTCTGTTTGTGTCTAGTGCCAGAAAACAAATTACTCACCAGTTTTTTGTTGAATGAATAGAATAATTACTTAACTATTTAATGACAGTTGTGATATCCTTAAGTGTCCAGTACCAAGCTAATACTCAATAATTATCTGTTCAGTAATTAAAGATTTAATGATAGATATTTAATGACCAAATGTGACTATGATAAATATATGCATTTGAAATTCCTGTAATTCTAGATATTCAGGAGGATCATGGTTCAAAGCCAACCTAGTAGCCAGGAAAGAAGAATGTTCATAATTGAAACTCATGATCATTAGAGATAGAGAAGTACACAGTTGTGGCCCCTTGTGTCATCCTGTCTCAACCCAAAGGCTCTCAAGAGCTGGTTTCAGGCCCTGCTTTGAGTCCTGTTCTATAAGGGGCCTCCATTGCTCTCCTATACTCTTTAAGGGGACCCCATAGTTGGAACACATTAGGGAAACGAGACCTGGAAGAAGGTAGGGCTACCAAGTTTGGCTGACCGATGGATGCCTTTGCTGGCTGGCTGATGCTTTACCAGAACACCAGCACACTCAAAGGAGGTTGAGGAGGGTGTTGGAGCTGAGTTCCTGTGGGTGAGTACATTGGTACCAAGGCAGCAGGGGCGAAGGATGAAGGACCCACCCAGAGTGTGCTGTGTTGGGAAGGGAGGTTAATGATTTTTAGAGATAAAGCTGGCAGAATGTCCCCTGCCCCAGGCTAGAAGTAATTGATGCCAGGGTGCCTCACCTAGTGGGTTTCTAACTCAGGGGGAGAGCTTGGGAATGGTCAGTGGCAGTAAAGAAAAGGGGGATCACTTATAGTTTGCTGCTGCCAGGAGCGCAGGGAGGAAGGAGACACAGCAGTGAGGAGTGTTTCTAGAGTGCACTGTTAATGCCTAAACCCAACTTTCTCCGGTTGTGCAGATGCTAGAGCTTGGCTTAATGTTTAGTTGGAAACTTTTGGCCTCTTGGCAAGATACTTAATTCCTTCACTAGATAAATGATGTTTCTATGTTCACTGAACAGAAACACGTCTACTCATACTCATAATATCTAATCTCATTTACCTGAAGCTTCAAGAATGATAAACATCCTCTATTCAAGAAATGCCATTTCTCCCCTTAGCTTTCTCCTTTGAGTGCGCCCTGACTTTAAAAAATTGTCTTTAAATACTTACTAGTTGCCACTAAAATAATATGTGATTATTTTATTATTATTTTTGTGTGTGTGTGTGTGTGTGTGTGTGTGTGTGTGTGTGTGGTGATACTGGGGCTTGAATTCTGGGCTTGGGCACTGTCTCATGGGCCAGGGTGCTGGTGGCTTATGCCTGTGATCCTAGCTAGTTAGGAGGCTGAGATCTGATGATGGAGTTCAAAAGAAACCCATACAGGAAACTGTGAGACTCTTTTGTCTCCATTTAACTGCTACAAATCCAGAAGCTGAGCTATGCCTCAAGTGATAGAGTACCAGTCTTGAGTAAAACACCTAAGGGACAGTGCCTAGGTTCTGAGTTCAAGCCCCAGTTCTGCTATTAGCGCTCAGGCATGCGCACATGCGCATGTGTCTTTGTGTACATGTGCGCGAGTGTGTGTGTGCACACACACCCCCTTCCTCTCTTTCCCCCTCCCTCCCACCTCACAGGCTTTTCTTTCTAGGATGGTTTGGAACTGCAGTCTTCAGTTCTCAACCTGCTGGGTAGCTAGGATTGATTACAGGCATGAGCCACCCAGTTCCTATTGCGATCATTTCTCAATGTCATAAACCCTGCCTTATCAGTACCTTTTACAAATTACTTCCTTTTGTGAATTTAACTTTGTTGCTTTGTTGTCCCAATGAAGAACAAAATCAAGATAGAGAAATGCACCTGATATCTGAAATCCTTTGTTGAAAATGACTTTTGCATCTGGGAACTGCAGAAAGACACCTTCTTTGTATACAAATTAGTAGGCAAAAGGCAGGGATGTAGTCTTTAGGAGTCTGCACTTTCCCTTCACTCATCTTTTTCTTGTTCTGTTTCTCTTCATTTTGGCAGGTGATTTGACAATTAGCTAGTGGATCTTTTGAAATGGGTTGAAGTAAGCTGAAACAATAAATTTCCAGGTACTTTCCTTAAAGGTTGTGACTACAGATAGGACAGATGGCTCAATTATCTGGTAGGTGACAGGAAATTAGACAAAACTGAAATTTTTGTTTTATTTTATTTTGGACCCTGGTACTGAGGCTTGAACTCAGGGCCAGGAGACCACCTTTTAGCTCTTTTTTCAAGGCTGGCAGTCTATTACTTGAGCCACAACTCCACTTCCAGTTTTGTGTGGTTAATTGTAGATAAGAGCCTTATAGACTTTCCTGTCTGGGTTGGCTTCAAATCATGATCCTTAGATCTCAGCTTCCTTAGTAGCTAGAATTATAGATGTGAGCCAGCTCAGTTCTGGCTTTTTGCTGGGTATTTGGAGCTAAGAGTCTCATGGACTTTCCTACTGCAGCTGGCTTTGAACTACCCTCCTATGATCTCATCCCCAAAACTGAATCTTACAATCAGAATCATAAACAGTATCAGTTTTTGTACCTTTTAAAATCCTGACATTTTATAGCTGGAAACGGAGCAAAGAGGAGCAGTGAAACAGTGTTCATTCATTCAACAGATTTGAGCCCCCCACCCTCTTTTTTTTTTAATAATTTTTTTATTGTAATTAATAAAAGGGTTACATGATATTTGCCAGATAGAAGGTGCATTAATTCACATACATTGATACCCTTTCACATGTCTTGGTACCCATTACCCTCCCCCCCACCCACCACCACCCTCTTTTTTTTTTTGTAGACCAAATATTATTTTTGGTGCTGAGAGTATAGCTTTGTCTAGTGCAGAGATAGTCTTTGTTCCCAGATACCCATTAGGAAGGTGGCAATAAATATAGTCTCACCATAATTAAAATTGTGGTGGGTATTCATAAGGAAATATGCAACTATAGTAAAAGTATGTGATAAGGAGATGTAATATAGTCTAGACTTTCTTTGTTCCTCAAGCAGGCACCTGAAGAAGGAAGAGGTTTGAGTCAGGAGAGGGGCGGGGAAAGGAATGAGAAGAGAGATTATTCTAAGCAGAGGGGAGATGAGTCAGGGCATGGTGACTATGACCTATGATCCTAGTGCTCCTGATGCCAGGGCTGAAGGATCTGAGTTCAGGAATTTGGCACCCGCCAGACTCTATCTCAAAAGAGGGTAGCCAGGGCTCTTGTCCTTGGGCATACCATGCTGTTCTTCCATCCAGGGTGGGTAGATGGAGTGTATGAGAAGACAGAGGCAGGGACTGATTTTGTGGCATAGAATATTGAAGAACTTTAGCAGAACAGGAGCATAATGGTGTTTGGATCTTTGTAAATATTGCTTTTAAAGCTAGGTACCAGTGGCTCAGGCTTGTAATCCTAGCTACTCAGAGGCTGAAATCGAAGGATCGTGATTCCATGCCAGACTAGATTTGGTTTCTGACCCAGTTGATCCCTTTGATTATGAAAGCGACTCCATTTCATTTAACTAAATTCATTTTTGTTTAAAATGCTCTTACTTGAAACAGAGGCTGAGTCCAGTCCTAAATGGCTATCCAATTCCTTTAACCTAGTTTTTGCCTTCATCTGTGAAATAAAACAATCTACCCAGCCTTAGATGCCTCCATGGTTTTTAGCTAGAGTTGGGTTTCAGAAAATCCCTCATCTGTAGAGGAGGGTAACTGGCTCTGGAATGGGAAAGCAGGGCAAGTACTATCAATTAATTGGGACATTAAGAACATTATAGTGCTCTACATCTTCTGTACTCTGGATTGCTGTGACTGTGTTGTTTGTGACTTCATTTAAAATGTAAGTATGGCCATGAGGCTGGAGAAAATCTCATATTGCGTGTGCCACACAATGCAGACTTGTGGGAACCCCATTTTTTACATCATTACTACTGAAAGATCTGGATGGAGATTCTGCTATGTGTATTTCTACTTGGAAAGTCTGGAGCTAGAGATTTGATGAGTCTTCCTTCTTAACTTAAATATTCATTCTGAAAATTACAGTTATGACATCTTTAAAGCTCATTCAGCGGCTAGGCATATTGCTTCAGTAGGAGAGTACTTGTTTAACATGCTCAAGGCCCTTGGTTCAATTCCTGGTGTATGTCTCTGTCTGTCTCTGTCTCTGTCTCTCTGTCTCTGTCTCTCTCTCTCTCTCTCTCTCTCTCTCTCTTACACACACACACACACACACACATCATTCAAGACTAGAATGTTGTCATTAAAAGTAGTGTATCATTCCCTTGTCATTTTCAAAGAATCAGTGTGACAGACTCCAGAATTATTTATCATCAGGTATTTTGAAAAGAGGATCCTATATAAAGGGATAGTAAGAAGAATTAATGTTGTTTTGAGCTAGTTCCATGTTCACATATGGGGAAAAGTTAGGTATGTCTGTTTTCTTCCATGCCTTGAGAATATCTTACAACTTGCAGTCATGGCATGGTAGAAAGAATGGAGTGACTTTGTGTGATTGCTGATAATTGTTCAATTTCTGGGTAATGACAGAAGTAATCAGGTGACATAAAAGGATTTGCATAGGTGTTAGGATACAAAAATGGCCTCTTGAGTTAGATGCCACAGTTGAAAGCTTTGAAAGCTGACCTCAGTAACATCTTGTGTCAGGAGCATCTGTTGTTCAGGTAGCAAGGACCCAAGAGTAGCAAGGACCCAAGAGTCTTAAGTCCCTTTAGCAAACATTATTAAGGGATTTGTAATTCCTTGAAGTCCACACAAGGTGGGGGGTGGGTAGGGAAGGGGTACCTCAGAACTAGGAGAATTCCAGAGTGTGGTTAAGTCACAGACTTAGCTTAGAGAGGGAACTTAAAGATGTGTCTCAGCCACTCTCCTCCCCATTATGCTGGCATGGGACTTGCCATGAGGTTGTCCCCAAACACACCATCCTGCTGACTGAGCCTCTTGAGTTTTGGGGTTATAATCTTATCTTCTTATTTTGAATTTCAGTGAAGTTAGATCCACAGACATAGTTACATTCATAGTGGGTCCTTCTTGTATCACTTGGACTAAATTTGAGTGCTTCTCAATTTAATAATACTCTGGTTCTGTAATTTTAATATTAAAATATAGATAATATCTACAGGCATTATATTCTAGCACATTTCATGTGCCAGAATTCTGCTCAGTTCTGTATACCTATAAAATCATTAAATTATCACTTGGAGCTCTGTGAAACATAGGTACTAATATTTCTGTTTTACAGAGGAGAATACCAAGACACAGAAACTGTTAGTCATTTGACTTGAGGCACATATAGTGAATACTGAACCTTGATTTTTTGACCTTAGCAGTTTTCCCCCAAAATGTATCCTCTAAAACATTAGGCCCAGGCCTGGTCACCTTTTCCTGTAAATATCTTTTTTACTTTATAGACTATAAAACCTCTGTTGAATCTGTTTAACCCTGCTGTTATGGTAGGAAAACAAAACCCAGCAGTGAGACATCAATAATGCTGATGGTTGTATTAATAAAACTTTATTTATAAAAATAGAGGATTGGATTAAGTCTATTGCTTGTAGTTTGTGGACTTTGCATTGGCCTAACATAGTGTTTTCAGGATATCACTACCACTATTGATAGTGTATCCCTTAGCTGTCTCTAAGGTCCAATCCTGAAAGTGGTTTGGGACAGCAACAATAAAATGATGAAGCATTTTTTGATGTTCATTTTGGGTAAAGTATCTTTCTTTCTTGGCTAGAGAGGATCACCATTCATACCTGTGTGGTGGATTGTGAGGCCCAGAGCTGGAAGAGAGATTTCATTCTCATTCAGTTTTTTGTGTGACCTTGGAACAAGTCCTGGCATATATCCACTCTTAACTCTCCACAGTGGTGATTAAAAAAAAAATGAGCCTTACCACCTGCCTCCTCTTCCCTTACCTAGAAAGAAAGGAGGGAAGGACAGTGGGATAGATCGGGGACGGGGATATGCGCTTTGGAGTAATGAAATTTTATCCATAATGTACTTGGAAGTTGGAATTTTGAAGAAGAAGAAGAAGAAGAAGGAGGAGGAGGAGGAGGAGGAGGAAGAAGAGGAAGGAAGGAAGGAAGGAGGAAGACGAGGAGGAGGGGGAGGAGGAGGAAGAGGAGGAGGGGGAGGAGGAGGAAGAGGAGGAGGGGGAGGAGGAGGAGGAGGAGGAGGAGAAGGAGAAGAAGAAGAAGAGGAAGAAGAAGAAGAAGAGGAAGGAAGGAAGGAAGGAAGGAAGGAAGGAAGGAAGGAAGGAGGAAGACGAGGAGGAGGGGGAGGAGGAGGAAGAGGAGGAGGGGGAGGAGGAGGGGGAGGAGGAGGAGGAGGAGGAGGAGGAGGAGGAGGAGGAGGAGGAGAGAAGAAGAAGAAGAAGAAGAAGAAGAAGAAGAAGAAGAAGAAGAAGAAGAAGAAGAAGCAGCAGCAGCAGCAGCAGCAGCAGCAGCTGCACCACCACCACCACCACCACCACCAACAACAACAACCAACAACAACCCATCAAGTGGTATTCATTGTGTAGTTTGCTAGCAAATTAGAGGATGTCTCAGAGGCATAAGAGTTCCACTGAATATTTTGCATATAGAACGCAACTGTGAAAGAATGGCACTGGTTTTAATGACAGCACTGTAGTCTTGAATGGTGTGTGTGTGTGTGTGTGTGTGTGTGTGTGTGTGTGTGTGTGTGTGTGTGTGTTCTGCCTGAGAGGATGTGGGTTTACAGGACCTGGATTTATGGATTGCTATCACAGCAATAAGCTTTAGGCCATGGCATTAAGATAGTAAAGCAGGTAGTTATTATAACTATGCAACCAGAGGGATCCGTAGCCCACCTCATTATATGGCATCTCCATAAAAAAAAATGCAGGCTCTCTCTGCCAAGCTGTTACATTTTAACAGTATGGAGTATTTTTTTTTAGTAGATATGTTTCAAAGTGAAAATTTGAATTTGTAAGTTCAATGGAGAAGCCTCAGAGGGAAGGGGACTGCTGCTTGCATTTCAATGAAAAGGAGAAGAAATTCATTATAGAGGTTGGAAGTGTGGTTTGCATGCTGAGACCTTACTGAAAGACTGAACCTTTCTGGAAAGGTGGGAAGGAAGTAATGACTGCCCTTTTATTAGCCAAGGTTCCATGACTAATAAACCACCTGTACTGCCTTACATGCACTATAACTCTCCATCCTCCCACCATATATATATTTAACTTTGGAAGAATTTTTAAGATTGAAGATGTGTATTAAGCAGAGAATTTTAGTGTAGAATCTACTCCAGTGTCTTTGTGGCTCTGTCCTGTTGACAAAAACAGAACTGTTTAAAAATCTAAATCAAAGAGGCTGTTACATAAGGTAGAAGTGCTGGTATTTAACAAAGGCATGTTCCGTGCTGGGTCAAGTCTTTGTCTTTTACTTAATGTATCACCACAGTAACAGTCCTTATGAAGAGCATTCTTGTTTGAACCCCTCTTGTTTGAGGCACCTCACTTAAGGAGCATTACAATTTCAAGCCCATTAAAGGTCAGCTCTTTCATTCAGCTTGAAAAAGACAGAACCAGAATTTAAATCTTAAGTTTTCCAAGGCTCAAACCGGTTAATAAGGGGATCTGCAGTTCTGTTTTCCTGGGATTCAGGCTGTGCGATATCAGGGCTAGAAGTCACGTAGGCACACAGAAAGAGTTGAGTTTTCCTGTGGATTCTCCCCCATCCTGCTGGAATCCACACTTGGTCAAGGCTATAAATCCTCAGATGGTTTTGGAGGCATCCATGTTATTGAGAGGCCAAGTTGATGGGAACTCTCCAGTAGGATTATTCCCACATTACCTGGTTCAGTTTGCATGGAGAAAGCAAGAGGCACAATTTTGTTGGGATCAACAATACGTTTTACCTTGTTTAGTATTGCTAAACTGTTTGCTAGTATAGTGGCTTGGGGCCACTCTTAGGAGTCAGGTGGGTCAACTTTGGGAGATTTACCCCCGTTTCACTGCTTTCATGTTACCGATTTTCAAAAGAACTTCCATGTGCCCTTGGAGCTTCTAGCTGGCTTTCAGAAATGGGGATTATCTGTTTTCTTTCTAAGCTGAGACTCTCACCAATGTGCCTCTGAGATTCTCTCACCAGTGTGTCTCTTTTCACAGAGATCACTTGGGACTATGTCCAGCCTCTGAAGGATGTCGTATACACACAACAGGGAGAGGACATATAGGCTATAGACTGTGAGCGCTGTTATTGCCTTTGTGAAGACAGAAATGGTCATTGAAAATCCACACATCTGCCTATGATAGAGTCATTGGTCATTTCTCAAAGGAGAAGCTCCCTGTGATGATGCTTGTGGAGAGGACAGGTCAGGAGGAGGCAGGCAGATCCTCTGATGTTAACTCCTCAAGTTCCATCACTGTCACAAGATGGAAAGGCCAACCTGTGTTTTATGCCGGTGGTGACTGCCCCATTCTTTATTATCTGGGTACACGATTTGAGATTTGTTTTTAAGACACATTAATTAGAATTACTCCAGGGACCATGTAATCATTTAATTACCCATGTGCTCATTGTATAATGATGTCAAAAGGTGCCTTGTCATTTTTAGTTCATGTTTTGTTCATGACAGTGTGACTGTATTACAGATGGGATGCTTATCCAGAAAGCTATCTTTCTTCAGTGGCTAGTGTGTAGTGCTTCTTGTAATTTTATAAATAAAATCCAAGCTTTCTAGTGATTCCCATAGAAAAAGGGAAGTGGAAGGTAGGAGTGGATATCAAGAAAGGGCAACTAAGCAAGCTGAAGGGGACTTGGGAAAGAGTGGCTTTAACAGCAAAGAGAAATAATGGTCTGAGGAAAAGGATGAAGTACCAGCGAGGAAAGACAGACTCAAGAGATGTACATAGACTCTGGTAGACAAATACAAAAACCAAGACACAGAGGCAGTAACAAAACCAAAAGATGTTAGGAAAAAGAAGCGGGCAGGCAGACAGAGCAACCTTTTCCTTATGGTTCCCAGGCCATCCTCATCCTACTGCTGATCCTACATCTGATTGCTTCCTTCTGACTTTCAAGTTCTTTGCCTCATCCATGTTTCTAAGAGTAGAACTACTGAGGAATCTGGCCCTTGGCAAGGGGAGATTTGAGATCCAGTGTAAGTAACTGGGAGCCCCATCTCGGGAACCAGACTATGTTGCATAGGACCCCAACTCTGCCATGTGCTTTCTGGGCAACCTGTGTAGGTTACATAATCTTAAAATGGAGGTGTTTGGTAGAACCCCATAGGCCATACAAGAAGTAAATGAGGTAACTCATGCAAACCTGTTAAAAGTGTACGGGACAGGAATTGGGTGGGAAATGATTCTGGATGTTGAGGGAACAATTTTCCTTTGAAGGAATGTTTTCAGAGCAAAATATATTTTCATGAACTCCAAAAAGTTCATACATTCCTATCTGGGGTCTTTGGCTTTGACCCTCATTACTAATGTAAGATGAGAGTGAGGAGGATGGACCGGGAATGAGAGCCTGCAGCTTTGAGTCCTGGCTCTGCCACTAGCTGCCATGAGATGAAATATTTCTGGACTGCTCTCAGATTGTAACAAGTGTGTGGGGGGGTTTTAGGTCTTGGACCAAGTGCTAGTGAGACCTTTCTGGCATGTGAGTTTTATGATTTGGCTCTACAGAAGTTTGTGGACTTAAGCTCTTGGAAAGAATTGGGAGTGAGTATAAAGTTAATCTTGGATGAAAGAAGTGTGGGTACTGCTTTGTGAATATGGTGGGGTGGGGTGGGGTGAGGTGGGGTGGGGGGAATTGAGTAGTGAGAGTGGGTGGGAATCTGATTACCTTGCCTGTGATTGTGGCTGTCAGCATTTTCTCTTTTCTTCTATTTTCTTGGGGGCAAAGCAGTGATTGAAAGAGTCATAGATCCTGAGGCTGACGGAAATGGAAAACTTAGTGTACTTTGGAGCATGGATTTTAGTTCTGGGAAGCCAGGTATTTCATCCTTTAAGATGAGTTCTGATTTCATAATGAAGTCATTGGTAACTTGTTTTCTGGGACTAAGCATATGACAACACAGCCCATGCCAGTCTCTGGCTCTCTTTTATCTCCCTTTCTAAATTCCTCCGTATTGTTGCCATGCCTCTACTGTTGGACTCTGCTTAAGGGCCTGTGTGTCTCATGTAACAATTTTTTTCCTTGCCCTTTCCAAGAAGGGGGCCAAGCTCTTAATTTCCCAAGTAGTATTCCCATTGCCAAGTGTTGGCTAGAACAGATGATGAGAAAGTTCAGCTTTCAAAGTATATTTATATTTGGAGAGAATTTAAAAAATTAACTCTTGGTATGTTTAGGAAGTTATCCCTTGAGCTGACAGCTTTGCAAGTCACTTCAAGCCCTGCACTGTACTAGACCATATCCTTTCCTACAACAAATGAGTCTTTAGCTGTTGTGTTAAGGCAGAGAGCACATGGAGACAGAGTTGAATTGTCACGTGGAAATCTAGACTGGTAGTTAAGAACATAGGATTTGGAGTTGTCAGAGCTGAGTGGACCTGTTATATGACATTGAGTGTTATGGAGTCTTAGTTGTTAGCAAACGTGGTTGCTGTGAGAAGGTTGTATGTCATTGTACGAAAAAAAAAGTTTTGCCAACTGCATTAGCTTTTCCTTTGAGAAAAGCCACTTAGAAGAAAAAAAATTATTTTGGTTCATGGTTCAGAAGTGTCTGTCAGTGGTTGCTGTACTCTATTGCTGTGGGCCTGTGGTAAGGCAGAATGTCATGGTGGACAGGATGTAAGGATGTAGTGGACAGGATGTCAGGATGTACTAGAGCAGAGTTGTTGACCTCATGGAAGCCAGGAAATGGAGGGGGAGGGAGAGAGAGAGAGATAGGGAGAGATAGAGATAGAGAGAGAGCGGGGAGAGCGGGGAGGGCGGGGAGGAGAACACACGGGTACCAGGGATAAGGGATATCTTCCAGGAATTCCTCTTATTAGGAGAAAAAAAAACGATGTGATTTCTTTTCATATCTAGGATTCCTTTATAATATGTGTATCATAAATTGGTGTGAATTGAGTTTTTTTTCTATGATTATTCCAAGATGACAGATGGACATAAAGAAACAACAAAAAAATCAGTTTCTGTCTTTTTTTGGAGATTATAGAGTGAGGGACAAAGCCAGGCCCCCTGGGCACACCTGTTAATTCACTTTTTGTGTTTAGATCAGCAGTTCAAGCCCTGGATTGAGCAGGAAGACCTTGGCTCTGTCTTTGTTTAAAAGTTTTGGTATCTTTGACTTGGGAATTTCTAAGGTTTTGTTCAAATCATTCATTTTTAGACAAGTACAAAGTCTCATCTGCTATATAGGGATTTAATGAAAAGAAAGTTCTTAGAAGATGAATAAAGACAATTCTATCAGGACTTGAAATGATTCAGTGTCTCCCTTTGAAGTTTTATTTCAAAAGCTCATCGATGTATGGGGTTCGGTGATGTATACCTGTAATTCTATCTACTAAGGAGTTGAAGATACAGGGGATCACAGGCCAGTGTAAGACTTGGGAAAAAGTTAAGGAGACTACACATCTCAGCAAACAAGCTGAGTGTGTTGGTGAACACCTGTCATCCCAGTTTCATGGGAGGAACAGGTAAGAGGACCTTGGTTTGAGGCTGCCCCTGGGCAAAAAGTGAGATCCAATTTGGAAAATAACTTGATGTGAAAAGGTCTGGAGACATGGATCAGGTAGTAAAGCACTTGCCTAGTGAGTGCAAAGTCCTGAAACTAGACTCCAGTATCAAAATAATCACCAATCAATCAAATCAATCAAATCAAGGAGCCCATCATCTTCCAGCTTCTATCAGGATTGCCTGAATTATGGAGGCAGGCTTAGACAGTGAGGCTGTAGATGTGCAATCCCTGCTCAGTGCTGGAACTCCTAATTCAACTTCTTTGTATTCACAGAGGCCTGTGGTAGGTAGAGAGTGCCCATCTACATGTGACACCCCCTGCTATCTAAATGTTATTAGCTGAGTAAACAGAAACTTCCACAGATGTGCTGTCTGATTGAGAAAGAAGCAAAGGCGGAAAAGATCTCTTGGGTGTTGAGCTCATTTTGCTGCCTTTCAGCAAGTATTGTCAGCTGGAGTCCTGAGAGTGGAAAGCAGGAGGGCAACAGGCCATCCCAGGTCATTTACTTTTCTTCCACCACAGGAGTCAAGCCTTATTGTGATACTGAATCATGACCCAGGCCACATGAGACCAAGGCTTCTGAGGATTCTGTATCTTTCAAGTCCTTGGTGAATACCACCAAAGCTCATTTTGGGTTCTGATTCTGATGCTGCTACTTTTGTCTTACAGGTGCTTACATCATGCCGGGCCTTCCTTGTCACGGCACGCATCCCTACCAAGGTAAGCAGCGATGGATAATCTCAATATCCCCTCCCCTCTCTGATTGTATTGGGACTTGAACTCAAGACTTGGGCATTGGCCCTTAGCTTTTGAACTCAAGGCTAGCACTCTACTATTTTAGCCACACAGTTCTGACTTCTTTTTTTTTGGGGGGGGGGGATAGTTAATTGGACATAAGAGAGTCTCTTGGACTTTTCTTGCCCGGGATTAGCTTTGAACTATGATCCTCAGATCTCAGTCTTCTGAGTAGCTAGGATATATGCATGAGCCACTAGTGTCCAGTCCAGGCCCTTTTGATAATATAAAATAAATCTACATAATGTGTTTGAATAAAGTCTATTATAATGGCACTGAAGTTGGCTCCAACTGTCTACATCTATTAAAATATCCAAGGGCAGTGTAGTACATAAGGAGATGGAGTAATCCAGCAGTATCCCTGCAATGGAGTGCACCATTGCATTGCACGTGACATGTCACCTGCCCTCATTCTCTTGATCTGTTTTGAACTGGATTGGGAAGTTTGAACATTACTTCTGATTTCTCTTATTGTCAGGGTTATGAATAAGAAATGTAGTTCTTGATCCAGAGTGATCTGTCTCCAGGCTTGTCGCTTAGAGAAGGCTGGTTTGCATATATCATGATAAGGTTTGGCTGGGATCTAAAACCAGCATCAGTCATATGAATTCTCTAGACAAATAGTTATATTGAGAGCATTAATATACAATTGTTACTGATCATGTTGTGGGTATCTTCCGTCTTTTATGGGCGTGTCTTAATAAAATAGCTTTTTCTTTGGTATAAGGTTGTATGAAAAATGGCACATGTTCTCTGTATTTCAGCATATACATTAAGTGATCTCATGAGCATAACTATGTATAAGACACAGGTGTATATCCCAGTAATTAATCAAAAAGGAATAGCTCTGTAGCTACATCCAGATGATGAAATAGAGCCTTGCCATCACCCCAGTGACCCTAACTATGTTTTTGGGTGGGCCAGTTAATAGATCCATGGTGTCTACACCTTGAGCTAGATTGATGGATCATTTCATATCAACTAGGCAAAGGTTATTGGTCTGAAAGAGCACAAGGCCTCTGGGAAGCTGGCCTGCAGGCTGAGGGCTGTGAAGGAAGCCATGGTGGGAGGGAGAAGCTTGGGAAGCAGGGCAGGACCTAGCCTGGATGAGGACTTGCAGCATGACTGCTGCCTGTGGAATTGTGCACCCGCTGCAGGGTGGTCACGTGAAGATTTTTGGAATTGTTTGTGCAGTTGAGGGATGGGCACTGAGTTGCTACAGGTGAGAGTAGGGTGAGTATCAGTCAAGTTAATTCCTTCCGGTTTCCTGATTAATCAATAGTATCTTTAGTTCTGAGTTTAAAAATGCCCTCAGTTCTTCTTCATGCTGTTTGCATCTCTGTCAGTTTCCTAACTAGTCCTCCTGTCTACAAATTTAACCCAGTGATCTTCAGATTGTCTTGGGTGAAGCTAGGGGTGAGATTAGAGACAGACTTGAATCTTGCTTATGATGCCTTTCAGGGTATGTTAGGGATAGCCCCTTGCACTAATAATAACTCGGAAACCTGATTAATCACAGAACAAGCCAGTCATTCCTTATTGATTGCTAAACCTGCAGATTTGCTTTCTGTGTTGCTCTGGCTCTTTTAGTGCTTTTTGTGGTTGCAAATTCTTTACTTAGCCCTGCTTGCTTATAAAATTTGAAGTTATTCTTCAAGTCTTTTTTTCAGTGCCTACTGAAATGTCATCAGTTTTCTCTGGCTCTCTGGTCCTTTCTACAGAAAAAGCTATTAAAACATTTTACTTTTGATGCTCATTTTTGGTATTCATTTGTGGCCCAGATAACCTCACCTCATGATCTTCCTACCTCAGCCGATCAAATGCTGGGATTACAGGCTTGTGCTATCATGCTTGACTCGGTGGAGGCATTTTAATTGACTTCCAACTAACTTCAACAAGCCAGATCAGCTAGGGATTTCCATTTATATCCCTGATGATGCTAAGTGATGCCAGCTGTACATTTATGATTGACAGTTATAAGGAAATGTACCTGGTTGGAAGTGGCACTCTGGCTCCAGGGGTAGAGTGCAGCAAAAGGAGCACATGGACAGTGCTCAGGCTGAGTTCAATCCCCTGGACCTGCAAACACAAATAAAGAAAATGTACCTAGTTGAACCTGCCTCAATTGTTGAATGAGATCCTCTCTTTTAGCCTCAATTATTTATTTCTAAACTTGTTTATAGTAGTTATAAGCACAATGTTGTATTTTGTTTTGTTTTGTTTTGTTTTTGCCAGTCCTGGTGCTTGAGCTCAGGGCCTGAG
Source organism: Megascapheus bottae (assembly GCF_031878675.1). Classification (NCBI taxonomy): domain Eukaryota; kingdom Metazoa; phylum Chordata; class Mammalia; order Rodentia; family Geomyidae; genus Megascapheus; species Megascapheus bottae. The sequence continues at coordinate 17,412,136 of NC_143530.1, read as the reverse complement.
CAATGTCCTTGGGCTTTCTCAAGGCTTGAGCTCTTCCACTTGAGCTACAGTACCACTTCTGCCTTTTTCCTGTGTACTGAGGAATCGAACCCAGCTCTTCATGCATGCTAGTCAAGCACTCTACTGCTAGGCCAGACTCCTGGCCTATTGTATTGTTTTTTAATGAACGACATTACACATATCAATAAAATATGTATTATGAAACATTGAATATTGGAATAAATAAATTACTTAGAAAAAAATGGTTCTCTTTTAGCATCAGACAATGATTAAAATTTGAGGAAAAGACGAGAAACATAATGACCTGGAAAAACTTCTGCCCCCAGTTTGCTTAGCAAGTGTCTTCATGTTCTTTGTCCATATCTAACGAGACTTGAATTGGGGACTAGAAGCCCTGGATTGTGGATTGGCTCCTAGAGAAAGGTTACTGAAAGGCCATTACTAAGCTCAACTCAAAGAAAAACTTGAACAGTATAAAAAAGAATGACACATGAGAATGCATTTTATAAGCTGAAAGTGAAAATAATAAAAGTGGGTGTGTCTAACTTTTAGAAAATGAGTCCCTCCTTTAAATGACTTTTCAAAATGAAGCCAAGTATAGAGCTTGGTAATAATAGGTAAGGAGACTAATTGAATGTTTTAAAATATGTGCCTTCAAGGCTGCATTTAACTCTTGGAGGACAAAATACATGTCTCGTTCCTCTTTCAGTATCTCGTGCTGGTGCACAGTAGGTTTCCCACAAATGTCTGCCAGTTGACTAAAGAGCAGAGCAGATTCTTTGTCCACTTCCAAGGTCTTGTGTTTCTAAAGGTCTAACTGCAGATTTTCTGCTCCATAGTCCTTCTTCCCACTCCCTTATCAATACATCATGGTTCATATAAACTGGGATACAGAGTTAAGTCCCTTAGGGTCTTCCCCCCTCCCTCCCCTGTTGTGGGGCTTGAATTCAGGACCCAAGCACTGTCCCTGAGTCTCTTTGTGCTCAAAGCTAGCATTCTACTAATTGATCCACTGCATCACTTATAGTTTTTGAGCGATTTATTGGAGATAAGAGTCTCATGGGGAGTTTTCTGTCTGGGATGGCTTTGAATCATAATCCTCGAGTCTCAGCCTCCTGAGTAACTAGGATTACTGGTGTGAGCCACCAGCACCCAGCTCTTATTCTTTTTTTTTTTTTTAAATCATGGTAGTTGACCTTTTGTTTCAGTAAGCTTTTTCCCTGTAAACTCAGTTAACATGGAGAGAAAATATTTGGAAAATAAGAAGGACCTCTTTATGGATCTTTTTTTCCTGTCATTATCTACACAAAGTAACTATTTACATTGTATTTGGCATTGTAAGTAATTTAGAGTGGTTTATACTACACTGGAGGATGTGTGCAAGCAACTACTGCACCCTGTATGAGGGCCTTGAACAGCCACAGATATTAATAGCCTTAGAGGATAGTGAGGGGGCATTCTGAAATCCCCCAGGATTACCAAGGGACAACTGTATATTTCTAGGTTTAACACAGGGGGGAAAACAGTCCAGCTCAGTCACCCATTTTCTTTGGTGCCGTGGTTGGTTTGTGTTGTAGTAAGATAAAGATTAGTGGCTACTGATCAGGAAAAAGAGGCAAAGGAACTAGGTACTGGTAGCGCACACCTATAATCCTAGCTACTCAGGAGGCTGAGATCTGAGGATCACAGTTAAAACCCAGCCTGGGCATGAAAAGCCCCGAGTGTTTTATTTCCAATTAACCACCAGAAAACTGGAAGTGGCTGTGTGGCTCAAAGTGGTAGAGTACTAGCCTTGAGCTGAAGAGCTCAGGGACATCTTGGGGGGAGAGGCAGAGGGGAGGGAGACGGAGAAGGAGAGAGAGGATATTTGGGAGGAAAAGCAGTTGCTGATTATAGCAGAAGAGAGGAAGGTAAATTTATTAAAATAGAAAGTAGCCCTAGGGATGTAGCTCAGTGGTAGAGTACATGGGCAAGGCTCTGATTTACCTGTCAGTGCTGCAAAATAAATAAGCAAGTGCATAAATAAATAGAGGAACTAATCATTTAGGTACATATAAAGAAAATGGAGTTTTATTTGACTATGTACTTGTCACTGTCAGTTAAACATAGTTTAAAAGTCTCCAATATTGTATTGGGCTAAATCCATTCAAAACAGGACTCCAATTGGTATGTCATCAGCATGTAACACAGGAATTGAAGAAGGAGCAAATTACAGTGACGATCTTTCTCAGACTTTTGGAAGCAGCAGTAAAAAGGAAAAGTATATTTGGACAGCTCATTTACTCAGTATCTAAATGGTGGATTTCAGGCACAAAACCTGGTCAGTTATGGTTATCCCTGGATGAAATCTACAAAGTCAGGCATGTACCTTCTCCTTCCCCTGCAAAAAAAACCCCCATGCTTTTGTACAGTAAGTGGTACTTTTTCTTAGATTTGATTCATTTTAGTCCTAGCTCCCTAGATGAAAGTATTAAGCCAGCCTACCTTCATAAAATGTATCAAATCTTATTTACTCTTGGACTATTTCTAATTATAGTTTTTTTTAACCTTGTATTATATGTTTTGAGTGTTCATTATGGGCTTCTGTTTCCCCCTTCTTCCCTTCAATTACAGCTCGAGCTAACCTTCAGCTACTTGGAGATTCATGGCGTCATCTGTAGCAAGCCAGCTCAGGTGAGTATGAACCCCAGAAGCTTGTCGCTGTGAGTCACAGTCTTTCTTCCTTTCACAAAATGAGGAAGCCTCTTTTATTTGTTTTCACTATTGAAAGTTTCTGGAGACAAAGTAGAATAACAAGGGGAAAGTGGAACTTGGGGGATAGCTCAGAGGCTGTGTGTGGACAGTGTCGTAAATTTATTCCAATAAAGAACATACATAGCTGAAGAGAACTGATTACCTCTCATGTCAGCTGGTGATGTAAATGTGAGAGATTTTGTAAAACTAAATTTAATACTAAAGCCATCTAGTAATGATATAGTATTGTCTAAGTTCTTTTCATATAGAATATAGTAATAAATGAATTTTTTTGTCATGAGAAACCATGTTTATAGAGCTGTAAGTAAAGGCAGTAGAGTGTAATTTGATAACCTTTGTCTTAGGTATATCCATGAAGTTTCCTAATATGCCTTAGAAACATTGTATCCTGCAGGTCTCTTCCTTCTGTCACTATCGTGTAGCTTGCATTTTCTAAAATTATATTTGGTTGGAATCATGTAGGGTGTATTCTTTCCTGTCTGCCTTCTTCATTCAGTTTAATTACACTGAGATTGATGAATTTTGTTGCATGTCTCATTATTGATTCCCCTTTATTTTGCTGAGTACTGTCCCAA